>NC_135660.1:46096775-46399830 GCF_964188315.1 Podarcis muralis
AGGTGGAGGCAGGGGGCTACGCCCCCTGCTAGGGGCGGTGCTCAGGCTCCCGTCCACAACCACTCCCCTCTCTTCCAGGGAGGAGAGTCTTTCTTTCTTCTTTCTCCTTCCCCCATACACCCCCCACACCATAATTGGCACAGGGGGTTAGTAGAACCCCCAGAACAGCACACAGGGGGAGAAAGGTGTTCTGTTTGGCAAACTGAGGTGTTTGCACAAATGGAGCATTTGTAAAAACACAGCGCTGAATTCCACCCTATACACACTATCTTAGTAAGTAACAAGTAAATGATTTTTTTAAAAAAATAATAATCCCTGATTCTGATTTTGATCAACTCAACATAGGATCTGTTTCCTAAGTCAATAAAACTGGGGAAGGATAATGATTGAGTTGCACACAGGTAACTTTGGAGCAAACATAAGATTTCAATGAAATCATAGGAAAATGTAGTATCCTACAGTTGTTGTATTTTTACTAATACCAGAACTAGCTCCAGAATTAATTTAGAAGAATAAGGTCATGCAAAGTGATCAAATTCTGTTCCAGATTTGACCTCAGCTCCAGTAACATTTACTACCCCACCATTTACTTAATTGCTGGGAAGTTTGTGGTAATGGTGTTTCCAGCTCATGTATGTGTTCTCGCCAGTACAGTTGCCATATGTCTGGAGTTTCCTGGACATATCCAGAATACAGCAGTCGGCGCAGCAGTGTCTGGGCGAAAATCAGGCGTATGGCAGCCCGTGTTGGCAGTGCCATTTTCCCCATAAAAATAGCTCAAAACCAACGTTTTAAAGGTGATTTTGCCCAAGAAGTTCAACAACTTTGGGCAAAACTTTAAAAAGCTCAACAACTTTTCTGTCCGGATTTTCACTGTTTGAAATATGGCAACCCTACAGTACAGCACATTAAAGACACACACATACTTTGTGTGAGCCTGGAGCTCTGCATGGCATCAATCACATGCAACGAAGCCATAGCAAACAGCAGTGGTAGTATCAGCATCCCAGTAGCTGTAATGGTGGGCATTTCCCCCACTGTGCCAGATATTGCTCACAGCAGCCCAGGCAACCTGAAAGCAAAGAACAGCTTTACAGCAGCAGCTATTCCTATTACCAGCTATCTGGAAGTGTCTAAAGAACACATTCCACCTTATGCTGCATGCAGGACCTACAGGCCAAGCTCACTTCAATCTGTTAGACTCTCTCCTTCCCCAGCCGAGGATTTTTGAGGAGCGAGGCTTGGAGTTGATGATGGCAGGACTGGCAGCGAAGAGGAAGCGATGGCAAGCAATTAATTGGGCTTTTGAAGTGCTCACACTGAATGCTTTAGAAATATTTAAGGCTAGACTTGAAAAGCCCAGTTAATGTTCATGGTGAGCCAGAGAGGGGTTCACATATCCTGAGTTAACAATTCATAACAATATATTTGGTATACATGTGTTCATAGAATATTTTGATGGACACCAGCAAATCCTAGGCCGAAATGATAAGCTATATTTCCCCATTCAAATTAAGTAGAGCAGCATTAAACCTATAGTGAAATACCTTGGGCCTCTCCTCTCCTGCCTTCCAAGCACTGGTGGTCATTATAGCAGGAAGAAGGTGGTGAAAGAGAAGACATTTCCATGCTTATCTTTCCATTTCTACAGTGGAAGGGGAAATGGGTATGTCATTCCTGCTGCTAATACTGAGTAAAGGGCTTCCCGTTTCTTGATCAAATAGGACTTGGGGAGCAGGCCAAGAATTTTTATTTTCTCTTGACACTTCAAGAAACCCCCAAACTTTGTACATCTAAGTGCAAATCCTGCAATGTAACTAAATTCTCAACTCAAAACATTTATAAAAAATTGTGTAATCCCAAATCAACATTGAAAAATGAATAAATAAACAATGGGCCCTTATTATAGGAAGCTGGCCTAGAACTTTTTCTGCAACTAGGGGGAAAATATCCTTTTGCAATTCCTGCTGCTTTAATTACATTTAGTATATTATTGTTTCTGTCTAAATTATAGTAATTAAATACACACATCTTCTTTGAAATCATTTAATTAAAGAGTAGCTAGTACTTTGTCATGTTTAGAATGCCAATGCATTTGCTTTCACTTGAACTTTTTTCTATAGTTCATCTCTGCGGGATTATCAGTCCCTCTCCTTTTAAATTTCCCCAAAATACGTGTGAGGGCTGCTGGGGTTTACCTGATGAATTTGATAGTGGAAAAATGAAAGCTGTGTCTTTCAGTGCTGGATTATCATCAGTGCTTAATGCCGATAGTGGGGTGTCTGGCTTTTTTGTAAGCTTGTGTTTAATATGCCATGGCCCAGAAAATGTTAGGCTCCCGCACTCCTGGATAGCTGATAAGTTAGTAAATGTGATATACCAGATTGCTTTCACATCTGGCATAAAGCTATCAAAGAAACCAGTGGGACTGTATTGATGTGCACCAGCTGTGTGTGTGACCACTAAATGGAAACATGTACAAAGCATAAGATGCTAAATCAAGTGTGAACAAAGTTTTCAGCAAGGCTGTATGGTTGTATGTTATATAGCTTAAGCGGATAACAAGGAGAAAAGAGAAAAGTTCCATCAGCACACTATTTTCTCATTCTGTCAGCTTGAATGAGTGGATATAGCAGAAGGCAGAGTACCTTCAACCCCACCGTTCAGATTTACTGCACATATGCAGCTAGTAATTATGTAATTGTACAACGTACTGAGTGTGGTGGTCCTGGCATAACCATGCTACAATCAGCTGTGCTTCAGTCAATGGCAGGGGTGAATTTGTTCCAGCCCTACCTCTTAGCTGAAGTAGACTCAATTGGAATTCCCTAAGGGGGAGGGAGAAGGACACCTGGGCCACAGGTGACCAATCACAGGGGCGCTGACCATGGGATGCTCTGACCCCCATTTGCCCTCTTTCTACAATCAGCTGTGTTTCAATCAAATCTTTTTATGTTCTAGTGGAACTGTTCCCTTTTTCTTTCTAATATCATAAAGAAAACTGGCAGGTGATCCTATGGCTCTCCACCCAGGAGAAAAAAGACAATTACAATAATCTGCTTTATTTTCTCAACCAACAGAGAAATATCACACAGCAAGGCTCTTTATTTGGGTACTCTCTGTTTGGCATAAATGTGGACATGGGTCATCAAAGCAGTGCTTTAACTTGGCTTCCTGATTCCTTCTCACCTGAGATTATCAGGGTCCAGGAGAATAAGTTTGTTTCCACTGGTTAGTTATAACAGATTGAGTTGTTCCTCCAACTCCTCAACCCCTGGGAGAGATTGTCAGGCTTTGTTTATGTTTCTCGAAATGGCGACTGGTGTCTTTGTCCTCATCTGTTCTTGCAACCCACCCCTTTGAAATGGTGGCTCTAGCTCACTCTTCTGTGGAGAGAAAATAACTACCGACATGATGACTAACAATCAGTTTCCAGATTGAAAACAAACCCCCCACAGCTAGACCAATGAACAAGGCCTTTTACCTTGAGGCCTGGGGTTATTTAATTAAAAGATTTTTGTTGTAGCTTTGTTGTCCCATTATTTCAAAGACTTGAGCTCTTTTCAGGTCAGACTTTGAAAGCCACAATGCCATGCAAGTGCTTTTGGTAGTAATCCTATGCATATTTACTGGGAATTAAGTTCTGAGAAGATAATCATAGGATTGCATTTGCGTACCTTTGTTTACCAATTCTTACTCACTCCATTCACTTAATGCTGCACATTTTGTGAGGTTCAACTTTACAGCCAAAGCCACCGTTTCAGGGGTGAAGAAAGAAATGTTATTGAACCAACTTTATCTTGAAGGCTTTTGCACATTTTTCATACCTGCTCACATGCATTGTTCCACATCTCCTGCTGCTACGGATGCCTTGTTTGTTTGTTTTTAAATTGAAGCAGCTTCTTCACTGCGTTATCTCAAACTATCAGGAATGCTGCAGAAAACTCCATGATGAACTTCAGGAGCATGGAAAATACTTTTTAATTACAGTAGGCATTATAAGCTAGTGTTTGATTTTAGGGTGGATTTTTATTCATTTAGGCTCTGTACGGTATGCATACATACATACATACATACATACATACATACATGAATACATACATACTCCTAATGTCAAGGACACCTTATGTACACACCGGCAAAGTCCTCTTTACCAAACTTCCCCCAACCCATATTTCTCTCTCTCTCTCTGCTACTTTTTCTCATGCTCTCTCCATTCTCTCTCAGGCATGCCTTTATCTCCCCATTGCCTCCACTCCATCTATCTAAGTACTCCTGTGTCACGTTCTTTGCTCAGATCCTTTTTTCACTCTGTTGTCCCCCTCCATCTCAATGCAATGCTGATTTGTTTTTATCTCCCCTTCCTCTCTTCATTTCAGTGCAGCAGCAATATTATCTCCACACCCCCCTCCAGCTTTCCTCTCTGTTGGATGCTTCTGCCGTGCTGTGCTTGGCTCAGAGCAGAATGAGGGCAGGAGGAAATCACACTCATGAGCTCTGAGGCCAAATTTCACAACAGTCTAAAGCATCCTGCAAAAGGATGCTAAGGCTGCTCTAGCAGTCACACTCTATGGTTGATCCTCCGAGCTGACATATGCATCTTGACTGCTTGCTTACATGAATTCTCATGCCTTCGTGGTGGTGACTCAACTCTAGCAGGACTGTACAAAATCACCAATGGAAGGCACAGGAGAGGCCAGTGCTATCAAAAGCCACGCTGAATGGGTTGCCCATTTCTGCCCTGTTAAAATGATGGGAAGCTGTGTGAGATTAATTGGGCCCAGTTATAAGACAGGGAATTGCATATGATCAAACTGTCTCTTGGAAATATACCAAATATACTATGTAGCTGGAGATTTTAAAGTAAGTTTAAAAAAAATAAATAAAACAAAAAAGAAAATAAGAGCTGACATGAGAGTCTCAGATGGAACTCAACAACATCACAGTTCCTGGTGGTTGCCTTAGCCAAATCTTCAATCACCAGGGAAAGCTCTGTGTTTAAGTTACCTATGGATTTCATCTCATCTCCTTTTCTAGAGAGGGCAGTCAATGTAATAGTTTTGGATTAATATAATCATGCTTGGGATTGGATTGAATAACAATGGTCTCACCTCCACTGGGAAAGTCTCACTCATCTCTTTTTTCCAGTGGAGAGATGATAAGAACCAGGAAGTTTCCCTCTGGAATTCTAATTCTTGTTTCCACTTTTTAGATGGTTCATAGGAATGTTGTATAGAAGGAATATTTTCTAATGCCCCCCCTTCTCCCTCCCTCCCTCCCTCTCCTTTCCCCCCACTATCAACCTACAGGATCTTTGGCCATATTAATCTCCGCTCTGAATGGCAGCTAGTAAAAGTAGATTACAAATCTTTCTTTAGCCGGAGATGCAACAAGGATGACTTTCAGACGTGGCATCTGCACAACCAGGTACTACTACTATACCATCAGAGCTTTCCTCATGCATCTTTCAAAAGAAATACTTGAAAACAGGCAAAAAAGGAATCTAAGTCATTTGATTCAGTGCATCTGAAAGACGGATAGTAGGGAGGACTGAATAGGAAGAACTTGACCCAAAAAGTTAGGGAAGAAAACAATCACTATTTATGATGAACCACAGTGTGACTGTTATGACTTGATTAAATGGTGTGGTATCTGAGGAACTTGACTGTAATTACGGCAGAGGGATAAGAATGAATCTGAGTAAAGGATTGCTGTTAAAATAAGGAAGTGAGAGGCTGTCCAGGAAGCTGTTTCAGAAATCCATATCAGACCACCAAATCTGTTACTAGGGATTAACCAAGGTTCTGCAGAAATCCTGGAGGGAGGTGTGCATCTGAGAATATGCAGAGAAGTTACAGCTCCTCTTATTATGATTTGTAGTTTAATTTTTCCTGTATAATTTTAGAAATTGCTATTAAGTTAGCAGGCTGCATATAGACAATTTAGACAAGTATTCTAGATTTCATTTGCTTTCAGAATTTGGAGATTGTAGAAATAAAGGACCAAAGCAATGTGGTGACTCATTCCCCAGGCTTTCAAGAAAGATTGGGAACTAGTGTCTCCTCTACAAATTAACCACACCAGGGAGATATGTAGAGCTCTAACTTAACTCTCCGCTGTCTCTAACTTAACTCTCCGTTGTTTTGCTCCAAAGGGTGAACCTTGTGTTATGGGAGAGAGGAAGATCTATAAGAAACGTAAAGCAGGGGCCTGGTGTGCACTGACTAGAGATTATTCAAGAACAGTTGTCTCAGAACCTTGCATATGTGCGGAATGGGACTTCGAATGGTAAGCCATGTTTTCTTTTACAGTGCTTTTCTTGCAACTCTTACTGTTGCTTGTGTGTTATGTTCCAAAGGTGATGAAAAATAATGCAATATTAATCTTTGTTCATCATATTAGCATAATAGCCCTAGGGATAGGGGAGGAATTTATTTTAAAAGGGCTTACACTTGGAATCTGGCCGTTCTGGTGCAATCAAGCTATGACTGTATTGGATCCTCTCTTGAATCGAGCACCTATTTCCAAGCTGCTAATGCAAAGGAAGACAGTCTTAAGAATTTTGAAATTAAGATATTTCAGAATTCCGCATGCCTTGCCCTAAAACCCCCCCACCAAAAACAAAAATGCGAGAACGAAACAAGAACCAGTTACTGGCTTGCTGCAAAAAAACGATAAAAGTCCATAGAAGCCAAATTAGGTACTTAGGATCTGGAAGGAATGTTTTCTCACAGAATTGAGTCCCATCTTCAAGTGGTATAAGAACCACCTCTTCCTCTTTAGGATTCTGCTGTCAAAGAACTAAATTTGGTATTCTTATGTCACATAAAAGCTAATGGTAGCCATGTTGGGCCAGAAGAAAAACAAATCCATAATCCATATTAGGGCTGACTTTGTTAGGCTGCCCAAAATGTCACAGAATGCCACAGCCAAAAATATCAACAGGAAAATGTACATGTAATCATATAACAACAGAAAATAATCTAGACCTTTCCCCCTCTTTGTAGAAAAAAACAAACCATGTAGTATTATTAGCATTCTTGCTTGAAGTTTCCTTCCATTAGTTTTTTATTTACCCTTGTCAAGATCCCCACCCCCAAGCGAAACACAGCAGCAGTTGGACGTGGTGATTTTTCTAGCATGCAAACCCTGGGGGAATTTCAAGCAGTGGGAAGGTGGGCAGCTTGTGTGTTTTTCATATACATTTACCAGAAGTTAATGAACGAGTCTGAGGCCTTGAGGGCATAGAGCAATGTTGTATTTAATATTATTTAATATTAATGCAGTTCATTCTTTCTTTCAGGCAATGAATTGCTCCTCCCAAACATTTTTAATTACTGAGTCACTATGAGGATATATATAGATAGATATATAGATACACACGCACGCACGCACACACCCACACCCACCCACACACACACATACACATGGCTGGCCTGCTGAGAATGATTAACTTTGAATTTTGAGACAAAAAAACATTAGGGAATCTCTGATCCGCTTTAAGTAATTTGGAAATGCTTGCCTTCAAAGAATAATGGGATCCAACCAGGGTAATTATGGGCTACTGCACTCTGCCCATTTACGCACCTTTCTGAGTCCTTTGGAGGCTTGAGAAGCTCATAAACAATAGTCAGTTATGTCAAATCCACTCTTATGACATAATGTCTGAATGCTGCATGAGGTACTCCAGGACCCCTGTTATTTCTGCCTGCCTCCGGAATGACATTTTCCGCAATGGGATGGCTATCATGAAATACTGCCATGACTTCATCCTTGTGTAATTGGATAATATATCTCTGTTGCTGAGCTTCATGGACCTGTTTTTTCATTCACTAAAGCAATATCTACGGTCATTTCACACAGTAGCCTTTCTGTGTAGTTGTATGGGAGGGGGAACTTTAGTGGGAACCATCCTTGTATATGAAGATGGCTACAGCTAATTCTCTGCCAGCATGACCAGTGATCATGGATGAAGGGTGTTGTAGTCCAGCAACACCCAGAGGGTCAAAGGTTCCCCAGTTCTGATCTATAGCTGGGTAGGACCTCCACTGGAAATTCTAGAGAACTGTTGATGATGGTCTCCTGGACTTTCTCTGAGGTGGTTTGGTGGCACAGCTGCTAACCCAAAATTCTCTCTTTGCTTTTCCAGAAACAGAATTTGAAGCTGGTGGGAAAGTGCAGGAAATGCAGATATGCTAATGAAAGTGGATGACAGGTTTTCCAAAGTTGAAGCAACCTCCACCCTTTCTTTTGTAATCTTAAATTATTCCCTTTCCTTGCACATTTGACATGTAGAACTGCCTTTCACTTTCCCTCCCCTCTGTGTGATTTAAAGTATAGTTTTGGATTTGGCCAGGGACAGCTGGGTATAAATCTTTACTGGTCCATGAACCTCCGTATGACTTTCCATTGGAAATTCAATCTCTCTCAGCATAATGTACCTCATTGGGTTATTGTGGCAATACAATCCTATGTATGCAACCCTGAGCTCTTTGGAAGAAGGGTGAGATACAAATGTGATTAAAAAAAACTGTACTTATTCATGGCAAACCATCTTAGGTGTCTTCTTGGTTTTTTTCCTTAGTGACTATGGATACGAAAGACACAGTAATAATCAATGTATCCCAGCATTCTGGTTCAGCCCGTCTTCCCAACTGAAAGAATGCAGCCTTGGACAGAGCTACCTGAACAGCACTGGGTAAGTAGGCCCACAGCCTGTCACCACCTTGTTGGGCAGGGCTGGCCAATGTGGTGCCCTCCATATGTTTGGACTGCAATTCCTATCATCCGCAACCACTGGCCATGCTGTCTATCTGAATCTGATGGACGTTGGCATCCAACAACAGCTGGGGGTCGTACATGTTGGCTACCTGTGTTGAGGTACCTGCTTTGCCATGTCTGGTTCATTTCCAGGGTAAGCTGCTGGCTGATGTTTGCAGCCTTGCTTTTGTACACCACCAGCTTATTCTTCAGAAAGCCATTCACGTAAAAAAAAAAATGTCTAAGAAGAGATTCCCCAGGAAGCCCAAAGTTGTCTACTTTGGTGTCAAAATTAAACCCAAAATAGCAAAAGTCTTTTTGTGGAACCTGTTCATTTTAATACATATGGAATTAGGCCACTGAGGTAGAAGCAGAATATTGCTCACTTATCCCCATTCCTAAACCCCATACATCTGAGAGTTAGGCTTGAATAGAGCCTGTATGTGCATACAAGCTGAGTGTGCATAGGTTCTGTTCAAACCTTACTTAAACTTTTAAAGAAAGAGACTCAGAGCTGTATGAGACCTTATATTAAATGTTCACGATTTGCTAATTCCAGCTCAGTTTGAAGTAGCATAATAACCTGAGGACAATTGGTTCTTCCGGATTAACACTGGGCCAAAGTATTCAGCCCAGGCTCATTTGTTGGTTTCAGGGGTGAGGTGAAAGCTTCTCTCCACCCCAAAGACTTGAATAACCTTCAAGGACTCAGCAAATTCTAATACTTTTCTGGGGATTTAGCTTACCATTATTGACAAGAGTTTTGACTTTTTTTGCCAGAATAGAAACACAACACTTTGCTTCCACTTCAACAGGCAGCATAGCAGTTCCTTCTAATTTTGAACAGAATGCCCCAAGGGGAATAATGTTGGAGTTGCTGAAGTGACAACAAAGCATTTTTATTCTGTGGGGTGGAGAGGAATGGGAAATCTCAGCTGGCTCATCAATAATGGTAATCTACTCTTCCACAAAAGAATATCAGAATTTGACAAGGCTGCCCTGGAAGTCGCTGAACATTTGTCTCCTTTTCTTGTTGGACAAAGAGTCCTATTCAAGTGGGATTCCAGATAACCAAAATCAAATAAAAGAGTGTAACAGCATGCATATCTCTTCTTTGGAAGTACACTGATGCAAAGTCAATGCCATGTGTTAAATCAGAGTTGGGGAAATATGATGCTCCAGACCGTTCTATCTATCCAAGTGCTTCTCAAACATGGGTCCCCAGCTGTTGTTGGACTACAACTCCCATCATCCATAGCTAGCAGGAGCAGTGGTCAGGGATGACTCCTCCCAGGCCACACACCCCTCCCCATGGCACACCAGGCTCCACCCCTCACTGGCCTTGCTTCACATTCTCCTTGAGTGTTTTTGCCTGGCTGTGTTGCCAAACCATGATAAAGCCCCTTGCTTGCCTGGCTGGAGGGCAGAGAGGGGTGTGTGTGTGTGTGTGTGTGTGTAGATACTAGCCTATTGTATCTCAGTATAATATATATTCCTTGTTCCACTCACCTTTTCCTCTGCTTGTGCCCACTACTGATATGTAGCCATAGAAGGGTGTCCAGAGAAATATGTGTCCCTTGAGCTGAAAAATATATATCTAAACTAGTGTCTAAATGGTTTCTTAACAAGGGAGTAAAGTACATTGAAAGAAATAGAAAACCAGTGAAAGGGAGACTAATGATCTTTCCCAACCTATATTTTGCCTGTGTGCATTTCTACAGTTTAGTGTGGCATAGATCTGTCTTGGTGCTATCAACAAAAAGCTGAAATATAATGGATAGTGAATGCTTCAGTTGATAAAAACTTTCAGTTTCTTTACATTTCCTGTTAGCGAGCACAGTGCATATGCTATCAAACGTTGTTGTTGTTTTCTTGTGAAATATGACATTTAAATAAACAACCCAACTCAAATTATCATATTTCACAGGTATCGGAGGATTGTTTCGAATAACTGCACAGATGGACTGCGGGAAAAGTATGCTGCCAAGCCTGGACAGTGCCCGGGCAAAGCTCCCCGAGGTCTGCATATCCTCACATCCAATGGCAAGTTGGTTGCGGAACAAGGGTTCAACACAACCTTCAGAATCCTCATGGAAGAGGTACCACTGCTAGGTTGATGATAATATAGGATTCCTTCCCCTTTTGCTGCTCCCAACCTTTACCCTCTTCCTCATGCATGATGAATTTTAAACATCACTGAAGGTGGTGGTGGATGAAAGTCTGAGTTAAAATTATAAGACTTTTAGTAATCATTAACAGCATTTTCATTTTGTTACTTCCTAGAAACCTTCTGGATTTTATAACTGATGACCCCATAAACCTTTTTGTGGGGGTTGTATTGCTTGCTTCAAACAATGCTGTTCAAGACAAAAATGTTAACTATATAATATAAGCTAGAGAGAATCTCAGACTTTGCTTTCATGAACACCACAAAGTTAAAATGAAGCTCAAAGATGCCACTGTTTGAACTTCACTAAGGATAATTGGTAGCCTCCTTGTCTTTAGCCATAGGGCAAGCAAACAAAATAAAGGAAAAAGGGAGCCAAGAAGCTTTCAGGGCATCCTGCTTCACCATCCCAGGTTTCACAGCACAGCAGGATCTTCATTCTCTTTTATTTTCTGGTTGAAAAAGGGCAAGTGCCCTCTTCTTTCTGGACCAGTCAGACATCAGAATGAGAGCTAATAGCGATGGGGTCTTGGCTTATTCTGGGAGCCTCACTTCAGAGCTTTGAAACCTCTGATTTAAGCCTATCAAATTGCTATGTTTTATTTATTTTTAAGATCATTGATTTTGTTCCGGAGTTCCGTGTGTCTTGAAGATTCTAGATCTGTCTTTTAACAGCAGCTTAACTGCAATCCTGTACAGGTCTACTTAGAAGTAAGTCTGATTGAGATCTATATAGCTTACTTCCAGGTAAATAGGAGATTTGAAACTTTAGGATCCTAGGATTGCAGACTGTTTCTCTGAAGCCACCTAGCAATATTTGACCCAACTACACGTTTAGCTTCCATTTATTTGAAATTCACCCCAAACCCTAATGGTTTATTATTATTATTATTGCTTGCCTTACTAAATATGTTCAGCCCATTTGTAGCCTGGCCTTCTTTCAAATGCAGCATACATAGAATTAGGAGCAGCCACCAACTTTTCCCTAAAGTGAAATTTCAGTATGAATTTAGAGGGTTTTGCTTGGACACAGTACTGAGGCAAAACTCCAATGGATGCCAAAGGCAGGGAGAGATCATTGTGTGATGCCTACCCAGGATTCATAGAATACATGGAAGCAGGTTGTCAACACAAGGTGTGCTTTGGGTATTATCTGTATTTCACCAGCACCCAGTGTCCTTTTGGGACTGGGGCTGGTGAAGAAGCTGTCCGGCGGTGGACAAGGCTGATAAATCAGACTCAACTGTTGTCACTAATTTTTGCCTAAAGCAATATTTCAATGTGATTTTAGAGGTTCATGCTTGGGTAAAACATCTGAAGAATTTGAAGGGGAAGGGGGGAAAGAGTTCTGATACTCCTAGTGAAACTTCTCAGGGGAAGAGTATCTGCATACCCCACATGGTGTTTTTTCTATTACATTGAGACCTGCCAGTGTCAGGGAATTGCTCTGTGACTGAGTGTATTTCTAAGTTGTTATTTCTGAGACAGAGTAACACCAGAACCAGTGGTCAGGGATGATGGGAATTTTAACAGCATCCCTAAGTGCCTTTCGGCTTGGAGATCATGATTCTTCCCTTTCTTGTTGTACCAAGCTCATTAGAGAGCCTGAGCACATAAAGAACAGTACACACAAAGCATTTTGAGCATATTGTAGTGTCTTGTTTTTTTTGGTTTGTCTGTTTGCTGCTGTTTTGGAATAGGCTTTTTAAAGTGTTTTATAAGAGCAAACACAATTGATTATTAGAGGTTGGCGTGCAACAAAACTCTTCTGAACATAGTGATTTTATATTGATTTTGAGCCTGTCCAGCTGGCTTTATCTACTAGCAGTTTCAACTTTACAGGCTATCTGCACATTATGTTCAATGTGTTGCTTTCACTTGCTTATCTGTTTTATAGCATCCTGTTGGGTGGGGAAAGAATCAGGGCTGGGAATGTGCATGCAGGAAGTCACATATCCTTCCATGTTACAGACCCAGCGAACATTGCTGTCCATCTCCAAAGCTGCTATTTGCCCCAGGAATAAAGCTGCTCTTTGTGGCCACAGTACTCTTCCAACCCTGCCTAAGTGCACATTTTGACGTTTTCATGAATTCATCTCATATCACGTTAATGACAGGCGCCATTGACAACACCAGTGATAGCAGATGCAGCTAACAATAGCAGCAGCAGATGCGAATCCTTATGCTAGCAATACCAGGTGCATAATCACATATACTAATAGACTAAGAAGTCTATATCCAGGAATGTTTATTTAGGAATAATCATTTATATCCCCAAATAGGGATGAACAAATCTGCCAATTTCAGCTCTCTCTGTTTCTCATTTTTCCAGACATAAATTCATTTCTCCATATTTTCGCAGCAATCGTCATGAAAATTTGTCAGCAGTTTAGTCCAATTTTTCCTAGTACTATACATATTTTATATGCAGTTTTAAATAATATACACACTATTGCAAACAATGTTCCCTACCATAATGCATTTTTCTCCACTTTCGTTGAAGAACTGCATCCTAAAATTCAGCAAAGTGCAAATTTAGAAAAACAGCTGTGTTTCAGTTCATGTAGCTGTGAATTAGGCAGTTTCTCATTAAAATCCAAATGAAATTGGACCCCCTTCCCCCCATGGATCTTTGAAAATATCACTTATATAGACATACAGTGGTGCCTCGCAAGACGAAATTAATCCGTTCCACGAGTCTCTTCGTCTTGCGGTTTTTTCGTCTTGCGAAGCATGGCTATTAGCGGCTTAGCGGCTATTAGCGGCTTATCAGCTATTAACGGCTTAGCGGCTTTAAGAAAAAGGAAACAAACTCGCAAGAACTTGCAAGACGTTTCGTCTTGCGAATCAAGCCCATAGGGAAATTCGTCTTGCGGAATGACTCAAAAAACGGAAAACCCTTTCGTCTAGCGAGTTTTTCATCTTGCGAGGCATTCGTCTTGCGGGGCACCACTGTGTCCTCAAATTATCCAGAGAAAGGCATCTTGTTGTGGGTAATTCAAGTGAGAATGCTGAAATAACAAAGTTGTCCCACATCCAGAAGATGCAGTCAGGGTTTTTGTTTTTTGCTGGGAGGGTAAAGACTGGATATCAGGGTGGGAATGGGCGAAGCTATGCAACCAGTTGGTCAAATATTCTAACAAGCTCTTACTGTGCTGACCCCATCACCTCAGGATGGCATCCACTTGGATTTCTGAGATTCCTTATAAGTAACTTACTTTCTCACCACCATTCATCAGTTGTCAAGCACACCCAATTTGCAGACTTGTGAGCTTTAAGACGCACCATTATCACATTTCCATTTGATCATTTTACAGGACTAGCGCTATAAAAAGTGCCTCTCAAATATATCCAGCAAGCAGTGATTGTTATCCATTTGAAATGCCTCCACTTCATTTCCACCTTAATTTATATTCATAAACTAAGGGAAAGCTGACATTGCATGTGTGGCGGTTGTTACACCTTTCACAATTTTATATACAGGAAACATAGTTGAAAGGAATGGGATTAGCGGATCGCTGCAATGCGGAGCAGGCTAGTAAGAGGCTGGAAAGGGGATCTGCTTCTCTTTAGATACGAGAACACTGTTCCTTTTCTCTTGAAAACTACAAATACACAATGAGGGCATGGGTTGGGAATTGTGGCTGCAACATTAGCAAGCTGAAATGGTTCGATAAGAAAAATGATATGAAATTATATGCACCTCTTATGAACCAAGAGGTGCATATAATTTCATATCATTTTTGTTTCGTTTGCTTAAAAATCCTATTTTTTTAAATAAAATAAAGGACAGTAGTAATGAAATATCCTCTCCTTGTCTCATGCTATGTGGTATGCTGAAAGAAATAGATTGACCTCTGGAAGAAAATTGGTTAATCTAGGCCAGATATGATTATAAGGAGATGCGCAATTATCAGTCTTTAAGGTATGGCAGCACTGATTAACGCAACTTAGAGCTATACTTTTTCAGTGCCAAAAATCTCTCAGGCAAAAGAAGGAAGTTCTTGCATTGGCTCTGCCAGGAATCTCTTCATCCAACAGATAACAATAATAGCTTATGGTTATAGCGTGCACACATTTTCTGAACCATAGTCAAGGCCTCTTGTTTTGCAATATATAACAGTCTGCCAACAGATCACTTTCCTTCTTTGGCAATTCATGGTGAGGAACAAGCTGTCCTGAAGCAGCTATCTCTTTTCAAGACTTGCAAATGCAGTTCTAAAAGAGCAGTTAACTTTTTTTAAAAAGACATTGTTAGCTAGTAACCCAGAGGTCCTGGTCCTTTAACAACTAAACCAATAGTCTATCTGTGCTACTCAATTTTGAGGCTAACTATTGTTTATAAAATGTACCGGTTGGTTCAGAAGCTGCCTTTATCAGACCACTGTCCACCCAGTTCAAAACTGTCTGTGTTGACTGGCAGTAGCTCTTTTGGGTTTCAGTCAGGAGTTCTCTCCCAATCATACTTGAAGATAGTGGGGATTATTTTGCATGCAAGGCAGATGCTCTGCCACTGAACTATGGCTGGTGCTACAGTGCCAGAAATCCTTAAATCCACTGTATTCAAAGAGTCAGTTAAGGCTTTTAAAGGGGACCCAAGTGGTTGCTGGGAGATCCGATTTTTATTCTCAACTCTCAAAAACCAGCTTCACTGTGTTTCTGGAGTAGACCAGGTAGCAGAATTGCTTTTATTTACATTCCTATTTAGTAAAATGTGAGTGTCGTGTGGGCTAAACCCCTTTTCAGGCTGAAGATCTTGAAACAACTGCTGATGTTTGGAGATGCAAAATAATTTCATTCTACTCTCTGAAACTTCCTTGAGCATATCCAAATGGTTCTTTGTTTCTTTCTGAGGTGTGTTGTTTTGCTTAGATTCTGTTCCTCAACAAACAGAACAGAATCCTTTCAGACTGCAGGAGTGGGTTATGATCCCCTGAAGTAGAAAATTAACACAACAGAGAGCAGGTTGTGCTTGAATGTCATCGCTCACCTGTAACTGAAGTTCTGCAATCTATGCTAGATCTCCTATACTATATCTAGACATTACTCGCTGGCCCACCAACTTCCTTTCAGGGAAAATATAAATCAACCAACCCTAAACTATATGGCACAAACTTTAACATTTAGGAAATCTACCCTGCCTTTCTTTTCTTTTTTCATTTTTTATTACCGAATATATCCTGCAGCAAATAGCAGGTGGTCACTTATTGCATTGCAGGAAAAGTTCAAAGCTTTTGGGCCATGTTTATGCTAATGAGGTTATCCTTAGTGGCAGTGCAGTGTATAACATAAATCACCCTTATCAGCCACATTGCTAAACCACTGTGTTTCCTTCTGCAGGGTGATCTCCAGAGGACAAATATCCAACTAGATTTTGGAGATGGTACTGCTGTGTCCTATGCTAATTTCAGCCCTATAGAGGATGGTATCCGACACATTTATAAGAGCACTGGGATCTTCCAAGTGACAGCTTATGCAGAAAACAACCTGGGTTCTGATCTGGCAGCACTCTTCCTGCATGTGATCTGTAAGTAGTTACCTCTGGTGGGCTTTGAAAAAGCCCCTCCATAGACTGCATGCATAGTTCATTGTTTTGGAAGACTCCATCCTTAATTCCTGTTTTCCATATTACAATTACTTGGGGTTTTTTTTACTGTTTAACATGCTTTACCATTCTTATCTCATTCATTTGTACAACAACCTTGTACTATCTTCTTGAAGCACAATCCTGTACACTAGTAAGTCCCATAGGGAGGTAAATGAGCATAGGATTTCAGCCTGAATGTTCTTATTTTACATATGGTGAACAAGGACCAACAGGGTGGATCCAGTTAGAGCTGAACTTCTCCCCACTGAAATCACTGGGACTTCACTTGATCAGGACTAACTTCTCACACTGATTTCTGGGCACAAGGCAATGATTCACCAGTGTTCACCTAAGGAGTCCTATCAGCTTGACCCCATGCTCAATTCCATCCTTGCCTCTTTTGTAAAAAAAACCTATTATAAATTGTAATTAACAGAGCACATTGCTCTGAACTTGCAGCTAATTAAACTCAGTGCTAGCCATTTAGAGTTTTTTGGAGTGGCTAAAATTGGTGAGAATTTATACAACTTTGTTCAAATACACTAAAAACAAATATACAAATTGTAAATGTATGGTACAAAGCAACAGCCATAAATTGAGCTGTAAATAAAACAATTGCATGAACTTATATAATATTCTTACATAGGTTTGAAAACATAGAGTGAAATCCAGTAGTGTCTTTCCACCAATAGAACAGTCAGCAGTAGCAGAACACACATGTGCCTCTCTGGAAGAGTGCAGGTGGAAGAAGGTGTAAGGGAAAATCTAGTTATGTGATGTTGGATATTGCCCATCTGCATTTCTTTTCCTTGATAAATTTGAATTGCTACTGATTCTATGAAAAGGTATTTCCTAAAATATTTTCTTCTTACCTTTTTGAATTCCTGGTGGTTCCTTTGCTAAGGTTCCTAGTGTGGCACCCTCAGAAGGCTTGCTTGGCGTCTACCAGGAACCCCACTCCTCCCAATTTTCTACTGGAATTTGTTTTGGTTGTTTGTGAGGGGAAGAGCTTGCCTACTTTTTGGTCTGTGTTTTATTTTTTAGTGGTCTCTAGGAGTTTTAGTGGGAGGATTCTGGGCATTACCAGTGTTTCTTTTGTGAAATGAATATTTTGTGACACCCACAGTAGTTGCTTATATTTCTAAATGTGTTACTGGGCCCTAAAAGATTGGGAGACCCTGCTTTTTGGGTGCAAGTATCATGTGTAGTAACCCTAGGCAACTCACATTTCAGAGTTTGACGTTTCAGAGTGCAAACCATGTATTTGAAATATGATTGTTTCAGCTGTTCATTTGCACTTCACCTGAAGCATGCCAGCAACGAAAGATGATTTTCTACTGATTGAGGGTAGAAGGAAGGATCAGAGGAGTAGGACATTAAAAAGAAGTCTGGCAGATTTTCTGCATTGAAGGTTGGCAGGCAAAAAGTTGCAGGGAACAATGATGTCAGCCTTTTACAAGAAACAGTTGGGATCAAGTTCTGAGAATGTTTTTTTGGTGATAATGTCACAAAGAAAGATTGCGAAACTGGGGTTTTTTGCTCTTCTTATACAGAATTCTCCAATTAGTTTTAGAAAGAAAGACTTCATTTGCACTGAACATTTAAAGTCCATATCTTGTTGGACTCTAAGTCTCATCAGCTGCAGCCATCGTTGCCATTTGTCAAGTATGATGGAAGCTGTAATCCAACAACTTATGGAAGCCATTACATTGGCTGCCCTGGGTAGATCATACTAAGTTAAATGGATCTCTGTTCACATCACCTCCAGCCAGCATGACCAATGACTGGGAAATATGTGGGTTGTAGTCAAATAGCAGAATGCTGCTGTAAAGATTGTGGAAGCCAAATGCATTAATGAATTGCTCAAACATCACCCTTCATCTGCATGTCTTAAAGTACCTTATAGTCTTTATGGTTCCTTCTTCAATACTGTCAGCAAGAAATGTAGGATTTCTACCACCTCTGCCTATTCATCTTAACCAACTGAGAATCATAAGACTGAGTTGTGCTTCAACTGCACAAGTCTAATATTCCTGCTAAGGATGATTGAATTAGGTTGCATGGGGAAATTGATGCTCAAGAGCGAGGCTCTTCTTCATGTGCCACCTCCTCATGAGGTCTGGAGGGTGGCAACATGAGAATGGGCCTTTTCTGTGGTGGCTCCCTGCATGTGAAATGCTCCCCAGGGAAGCTCACCTGGTGCCTTCATTACATATCTTTAGACAGGAAAAAAACATTCCTCTTTCCCCAGGCCTTTGGCTATCTAAACAATCCATGGCCTTTCAAACGGGGGTGGAGGGTAGGGTTAAAGGGTATTGTTTTTGTTTCCTATGGAACATGGAATATGTTTTGGTGTTTCTATATTGTCAACCACTCTCTGGTCTTCAAATGACATGTGGTCTAGAAATTTAATAAATAACTACTACTACTACTTATTGGGGTAGTGATGAAGTGGGATAGGTATTTACAAGTTCAATTTCCCTGCTGGAATGAAGGTATTATTTAAAGTCCCATTGTATCCCTGGTAGAGAAATGATGCCATTCATATCAGGTTTTGTGCCCTTCAAGCCTTGGTTATGCTAGTGGGTGCTTTGCATTGCACAAACATTTTGCATGCACTCACGTGGAATGTGTGCAAAAGATCAAGCCCTTTCCACTAGGAGCGTATATAGAAGTATCTTATTATGTTTCATGGTTACCTTTCCCAGCCAGGACTAATTATCATGAGATCCCACGGAGAATGTGCAAAGAATAAGGTTCATGATTACAGTGTCAGATACGCATAATTAAGCCTCTCTAGTGTTAAATATCCATGGAAGAAAAATATTTTATGCAAACTCTCTTAAACTCATACTGACAGAACATATTGGACCTTGAGCGTTCACCAGCAGGAGTGTTAAGGGGGTGGCCTAGTGGGTCTGAGTCCTAGATCTTTTGCAATCGATTCCAAATCTTTCTTTCCCCTGTTAAAAAAAAATCACTTTAAAAATGGTAAATTTGCTTACAGGACAGCTTTCCCTATGAAAATTGGCCTAAATCTGCTAACTTATAAATGAGCAGATGCAAATGTTATGCAAATCTGTGTAATGGGCCTGTGCACAAACTTTTTAAGGACTTGGAAACATCCCCTGCATATGCATTTCCATTGGTTCATTCAGGCTCTTATTGTGTCCATGCGTGCATGTGTAGATAAATGTTTTTTTCAGATTGGTGTCTGCATTGTGATGTATGGGTTTTAATGTGTATGCACTGAAGAATCTTTCAGAAAGTCATCTTATGGATGCAAAACAATATATTAGAACTGGCCTAGAGAATAAGTTGATTAACGGTGAGATCTCCCACCTGCTTGTAATTAGAGCAGTTTACCTGACTGTAATATCTGAGCAGGCTCAAGAAATGATCAGTTTTTTTGAGCATGCCCACTGCAGAACAATGACAAATTATCATTCAGTTCCATACACGCTTGCTAACGAAAACAATGGGGGGGGGGGACCAGATGGAGAGAAAAACTAAAGTTTCAGTTTGAAACTTCAGATTTTCCCATCTGTTTGTAACTTTTTTTTGTCCACTCTTGGTGACAACCTAAATGCCTAATTTCTTGAAATGAAAGCTTAACTATAAGTCTGCTGTTTTGCTCTGAGGGCATTGCAGTAACTTGGTTAACTTTAAGACAAACCATTTCACCTCCCAGTCTAGTTTCTGTTTTCATAACCTCTGCGACTTCATATGTGCTTGGGCTTGGTTTTGTATAAAAAAGCACTCTTTTCTATAGGTATCTTCCCAGAATATTTCAGGTACTTTGTAAGAAGGAATATATGAGCACAAATTCTTATGCTCCATGCCTATTCTGAAAAGTAATCATGTACAATATTCAGTGTGTATCCCTTTCAAATATGTCTCAGATGCAGTAACTGGGAAATGGAATGGGACCCTAATTCCTAGGATTTCAAAGAAACATCCCTGAATCTTACATGCATGTATCCTCCACAGTTGATGGGGCATGTGCATATATTTAAACTTTTATTTCTGCACCCAAGTAGAATATAGAAACAGATTCTGCCCATAGATTTTACCTTTTGACAAGTAAGTTAAACGAACCATAAGGATCCTGGAACTAGACTACTAATGGATTGTTGCTAGAGGATACATTGCACACTGGATTCTTGAATTTTGCTAATTAAGTTTTAGCTGTATTTGGATTTATTTAAGATGACCATGCTTTTTACGTTGTGTATTTTGACAGTTCTGTAGTTTGCAAACCAGCTTTAGTACAATAACTTAGAAAGATGGCATACGGTTTTAAAATGTAAGGAAATACAGCACAACAGACTGAAGGCTTATCCACAAGCGACTATGGGAAGTATTCAACTAAGTTGTACTCCCAGTAGACCTATCGAAATTAATGGACCTAATGTTCATTCATTTCAGTGGGTGGGATTCAACTAACGCAAAATGCTAATGGAAGCCATCACAAGGGCTCCTGCTAGCGCAGTGGAGCTTTCCCTGCCCCCCTCCTCTCATGCCCTCCATGCCTCCCCCAGACCTGCTCTAGAAAGTCAGGAGAAACCCCAAAACAGCAAGTTAAGGGGAGGAGAGGGAGATTGTTTCATCTGCAAACAGAGATGCTTGCACTGAAGTGACAATGAGATGAGCGCAGCATTGAATTTCTCCCAGTGGATCTACTCTGAATAATTACCCCATGTTTACTGCCTGCAATTATCACTCTGCCCAGAATGGACATGTAAAATTGCCATCACAGATCATACTTGTAGAACATCATTGCTATCAGTGAAGGCAAGGTTAAGTAGTTTCCATAGCTGACTCAGATATTATGGTGAGCTTTAACCCTATTATGACTGGTGAGCAAAGCCATAGACAAGTTTAATTTTAAAAAGAAGAAAAGATTTGGAGTCGTTGCACATTTCTTTGTCAGTACAACAGGCGGAATTGTATATACCGTTATACACCAACCTTTGGTTGCTACAAGTGTATTAAGTTTTTTTAAAAGGCATTTTTGCATTTAGCCGCTTTAAAATTTGCACACTTTGAACAAATTAGAATTGTACAGAAGGAATTTCTAATACGTATCACTGTGTTTCCTTTCCACAGGTCCAGTAGAGCGGGTCGATTTGAGGGTCCCCTTTGTCGCCATCAGGAATAAGGAAGTAAATATCACAGCTGTGGTTTGGCCCAATCAGTCGGGTACCCTCACATACTTCTGGTGGTTCGGCAACAACACAAAGGTTTGAGCCTTTTTAAAAATGAAAAAATGAAAAGAAAACCTTGTTTATTTTCTTTGAAAGGATTCATATTTGAATCGTGTGATGTTTTGATTTTATATGTGGAGCTCCACCTTATTTGAAGCCACGGTAAAAGCAAGGTAATTCTTCCTTGCTGTTGAAAGAAAGCTTCTTTGTTTTCTAAACTTTGCCACTGCCCCTCTCTCAATCTCTCTCTTTCTCTCTGTTTTTGTACCACCCCTTGTTGTTTGCATGAGTTCTGACAATGTGCAGTTGGTTATTATTGGAACATTGTGTGCAGAAGCTATTATTGTTACTAGAATTCAAAATTATACACCACTATATCTACTGGATAATGGTGGGCTTTCTGCTCAGCATTTAAAAACCACTGGTGATCAAATAAGCATCATTTCCAATATGAATGTCAGAACACACTTGTATTTTTAGACTCTCACACAGTGTTTTAAATCCAATGGGGACTGAATAACTTTTGGCATCTGTGAATTCAAGCTAAGATCGTAAGCAGCACTCTCTTAGGTTGTCCATGCTGTTTGTGCCTTTGGGGACATTTCAGAGAAACTGAACAGCGAAAGTGCTGTTGAATGCTCAGTCACAATCAGTCACCTATTCCATAGAGCCATGCCGATAAAAATTATTCTGATACTAAGGAATCTGCATAAATATTTGTGGGGGGAATGTTCTAGTGATTACTTAATTTAGATGTTTACCTGGAAGATAAAATATTTTCTTGGTATGATTGCTTAGCCACAAACTGGGATTTCATGTCTTGCTTGAAAGACTGTGGGTTTCAAACTATATTCAGCAGCTCCTCACAAATGTATCAGCAGTTCCTAAATGAGAAGATCAGTATTGGTGAATGAGCTTTCATTAAATAGAGCTTATTTGCTACTTCTCATTTCACTGCAATATAGGATGCATTCTGAATTCATGTGGGGCAGGAATGGAGCCCTACAAACTTGGCCCATTGTTCAGTGTGAAACTCATTTGTGCCCTAGTATGCACCCAGGGGATCTAAACCCCACTTGCCAGAATCAGATCATATTGTACCCTAGGGCAAGAGTGGGACATAGGAATGGTCCCCAGTCATTTTAGTTGTGAGTGTTCTTGGCACATACCTCCCCGGGAAGCATCATCACATAATGACATTAGCAGGCATTTAGTCAGAGAAGACATCTATTTGACTTTGACTTGCTAGGTTGGAAACTATTTGGAACCTAAAATAGCGGTGGTCTCCCCTCCCCCCTTTTAAAGAACAAAACATTGTAGTTTCTCTCACATACTGAGATATCTACACTTGGAATTTGCAAATGAGAGTAATTGTAGTTGCATTTTTGTACCTGCAATTTAAATCTTATCTATGCTTATGCCTCTGATTCCTGGGTGCACTCACAAACTTAAAGCTCTTTAAGCTGCAGATGCAAAATGGCACCAAAATAAGGGGCAGCTTAAAGCTGGTAATAGTATTTGGCTTTGCAAAATGGCAATAATCATGGAAAGGCCGGAACAGAATACTAAGCAATGCTAAGCTGCCATTCTGATAGTCTGAGGATTTACTGATGTTTTCCACTGATTCACAAGGAAGGGAGCTAAAAACAGCTACAAAACTGCTGTTCTCCCAGGGCCCTTCTGCCTTTATTCTCTCTGGGGGGTTCCACTGTTCTGAGTTGTTATTACTCTCTGACCTCTATTGATGCACTCTGCGGGAGCAAAGAACTCTAGGGATTGTTCCTTGAGCAGCACAAGCCCACGAGGCTTGGGAGCAATCCTAGAACTCTTCACAGGAGTACTGATCTGTAGCCACAAAGTCTAAAAATCTACACTAAAGCTTTTCAAATTTGATGGGTTAAAAACAACAGCATGCCACACATTCTGCAATGTTCTTGTTTCAACAAAAGCAAAATACTTTCTCAACATGATATGCAACGTTTCCCAGTTCCCCAGCATTGCTCTTTGGAGAGCTTGATTGCAGGACTTTGCTGATGTAGCCCCATAATAATCCTATTATTTAAGTCACCAGGCGAGTCTTTTGCAGTTTTAATATTCAGACTGATCCAAACAAAAGCATGACCTGTAAATCACAGAAAATGGTTGGTGGGTACTGCTGCTGCTTTTATAATAGGCATTAATCTGTTTGGATGGTTGATGTTGCCGTTGGTGTTGGAAAAAAGCACTTATGATGAGCAGCAGGGTGGGCAGTGCACCGATAGCATCCCTAGGCTGCACCTCTGGCCCAACACCAGATGCAGACCCTCCATTCCCTCTCCAAGACAGAGGGATTTTCCAGTGGTAGGAAGTAAGATTCCTATAGACTACAGCAGTACCTCCTTCCTGCCCCTCTAGTCTGGGCTAATATTGCAGCATATACCCTCGTGGGCAGAGTTTAGTCAGAACTGACTCACCCATTTCCCCCTACCCAGGTCTTGGTAGTACACACCAGGACAGCCTGCTCATTGACAATCAGCTTGATGGATCAGCATGATTTTATTAAGGACCAACCTGGCATTCCACAGTGGAACCGCCATATTGCTGAGTACAGTGATAGAATGAGATTGGCACCACGGATAGGTGAGAGCTTGGTTGGGGGGATCTCAGACTCAAGCTTGGCATAAAATTGATTCTATTCAAGTTCTGCTGTAAATAAGATAGCCACTCCACATGTCTGAAAACCAGTTGTGGGCAAACAGCCTTCTTGATTTTGCATTACAACTTGCCATGTGGCACAGCCAGATTGATTTTTCACTGCATGAGAAGTAATTTTTCCTGAAAAGATTTATCACATTAAAACAGCAAATTGGCAATGTGATGGCAAGAATCAGGCAAATACTTCATTGCACTGCCAGTTAGGACATTAACCGAAGACGCTGTGCAGTATAAACTGACTTTGATTTTTGTAGAATAGCCAGATTCTGATGCCTTTAACCCATGGGAGGAGTGATGCAGATAAAGATGGCAATTTAGGCTATTTGTAGACTCATCGCTTCACTGCAGCCTCCTGCTTTAAAGGTACCACTGCAATATACAGCTCCATTTTATACACATCCTAAAAAGGGAAAGGTACCCCCCTAGATGAGCCTTAATTTCTTTTTCTAGATAGAGCTATTGTAGTGAATTGCTGGTCCACTGCTTTAGCAATATACCTAAAGGCCAATTTGCTTGGATTAACACAGGTCCAGTTTAATAAATGTGTCTGGCTGTCTAATAGGTTTTGAGCAAATGAACCTTAAACTCCTTGATTTAATTTAGAGTTAGTTCCCAGACCTCAGTGCATGAATTAAATCTAAGGAGCTACCTGAATGTTAAAACTCTGTGATGGGGGTGAAATCAGCCATGATCTAATAGGACATACACCATAAAAGGGAGGCAATTTTTAAAACCAAACTGGCTTCTTATATATTTCTTGACTTGGAAAGCACTGCTGAAGTCCCCAGAGTGGGTTGTAATTCTGCAAAGGGTTTATGTAGAATTTATGTAGAATTTAAGCATAAAAGAATGACCTCATCTCAAAAAAAAATATGCCAAGACTTGCAGGGATAAGAGAGTGAGAGAAACTTGGGAGGTGCACAGTAACCTCCAAATAATCACAGGCTGAAAAGGTGCATGCCTTTAAACATAATCAAAGTTCAGATGGTAAACAGATAATGGCAAACTATTTTATTCCAAAACAGGACCAGGCCTTGTAGATGAGACACCATGGCAATACTCCAGGCCTGTACCCCAGCCCTAGTTCTGCACCCTGTTGCTAACATCAGTCATACACATAGAGAACAGGAACATCAGATTGGAGTGGGAAAATGAGAGTAGGTGGCAAGGAGCAGCAGTCTCATTCTTCCAAATATGTATTTGGAAATCTCATTCTTGCAGGAAGCGATGGCATCTGTTCACCTCTTTTCATCACAGACACCCTAAATTTCTCCCCTGGCATAGGTAGCTACCAGTCCAATAGCATGCTCCAAGCAGACATAGAAGGACCATCAACATACGACTGTATGCAGGTTAACAACAGCTGTATTATTGATAAGTTTCCTTTAACCATGGCTAGGGCTTTATTTGAGATGCAGAAGAGAGGGAATAATAATTTACTGGGGTAGTTGATTCCTGCTAAAAGTCAGCGCCCAAGCTAGATTTGTTTCATTGAATGACTGACTCTTGCCATCACACCCATAAAGAGGACTCAATATGCAAAATGTATGGTATTAGGAGGGACTGGATCTCCACACTCCCATCTCCTGGGCATGGTTGCAGCCACAACCCATGGTAATTGGAGGAAAGGACCCAAATGAAATTCTCCCTCTTGGCTACATCAACCTTGGGCATGTGAACCTGACATGCACACTATGGCCTCACTGTCTAGCATTCACCAAGGTGTGCATGTAAAGGGAGGTAAAACACTGGAAGGAAGGAAGGAAGGAAGGAAGGAAGGAAGGAAGGAAGGAAGGAAGCTTAATAAGTCTAGCCCCTGCCCCTTCTTGATTTGGCTAAGCAGCCCTCATGCCTACGAGAAGTCATTCCCTGGGAGAAGCCACTGGAGGATTCTTCTCAGGAGTGTTACAAATTTGCCCCACTTTAGAGGAGCCACGCATTCCTAGGAGCTAGTTGGTGACTCTTTTCCCACTCATATATACAAACTAAACTGATGCATTCAAATCCGTATTTTTGTGTGTGTGACCCCTGTGATTCATGGAATAGAATACTAAATTAACTATGAATGCGTATGACTTTTACAGCCATTCATCACCTTGGACAGCAGCATCTCTTATACTTTTACTGCAGAAGGAAGGAATACCGTCACAGTGCAGGTCTCAGCTGGCAGTGTCCTCATCCAGGACACCAAGAACATTGCTGTACATGGTAAGCAGACACAGACTAATTCAAGAGATACACCCCCCCAACAACTGTTTTTGGCTCCTCTTCCAATTCTATCCCCCACTTCACCAGCCCCACCACAGAGTTTAACAGTGGACACTTGGGATTGTGCATGCAGTCAAAGGTAACTGCTGCAGGCTTCATTCTAGGTTCCTTTAAGACATAACAATCTTCCTTACATCCTTTGATACTTAGGTCTTAAAGGAGCCCAGAATGAAGGATAAACACGATGCCTAAAAACCTGCAGGAGTTACTGCCTTTTGTTGTTGGCATCTGTCTGTCTTGAGAGATAATGGAGTGCACCTTTGGGGGTGAAGCCAAACCCATGGAGAATCACAGCACCTGCTGTGGCATCACAGCAGCTGCTGTGGTTGCCGAGACTAACTCCTAACTGCTGCCTCCCACATTGTTTTTGCTGCAATAGCAGCACTGAAATGACCTATCCAGGACACAAGCCTGGGCAATGTGTATGGAGGTCCTGGACTACCCTGACAACAAGACCCCACTCTCAGCCTCACAATACATTTGGCACCAGCTTGGCTGCAGGAGTTGCCAGAAGGAGGTGTGCAAGATGCCATCCAACCATCTTAGGGACTCCACTCTCAATTTGTGTAGGGCTTACTCCTTATCCTTTTCTTCTCCTGAACATGTCCTGGAAAGCAGCAGGTATGATTTTTTTCTCAGCATTTCCCATGAATGGGTACGTATAGCCACAAGGCAGTGGAGGTCTTCCTTCTCCGAGATGGGCGACCTTCCCAGGTTGACAAGCCCCATTTGCTCCTCATTCCCCTCTACAGCACATGCAGTAACCACCTTCTTGACTGTTGGACCCACTATTGGTCTTATCCACTCAATCCATCAGAGCCTGTCCCTAACTCACCAAGCGTTCAAGACCCATCAGCTACCCTCACGTTGTTTAGTTGGCCATTCAAAGCTATTTCCCAGGGTGTGGCCACTGCCCCATGCTAACAGCTTCTAGGAGCCACAGGTGAGAGCTGAGTGCAGGGTGGGGACTTCCTTTTACTACATACACAATTGACAAGTCTATTCTGTCCATCTACTGCTTGGGGACTTTGACATAAAAATTCTGAGGCCTCCTATTACCTCCCCTGCCCCCTCCACAAGCATTCATCATCCCTGGTTTCAATTACCCAGGCTCTCTTATGACATCTAAGCTAATGGCATCAAGACCTTGCTTCTAAAGCTCCATTGTGACAGTAGATCAGGTCAACTACATTAAGATAGTTGAGGCAGGCAAGGAACATATAATTCAAGTAGGAGAATGAAAGAGTGATGGGGACAGAGGCTGAGACAGAGCAGGACCACTGGGAAATATGGATGGCAAGACTCTCAGACTCCTTCTTACTCACTCTACTAACGACAAGAAGGCATTCTGTGATGGGTCAGAGAAGAGGTCCAGCTCTGTGAATCTATAAACTTGGCTGCCATTGAAATTTCCCTTGCTCTCCTGCAGTCAGTTAATTAGGAAGTAATTTCCTAGTGCCTCATGAATTGCAGTATCCTGATTCGCCTGTCATTAGCTCAATTGGTATCTGATTTGTTATGCATAACTACTCATGGCTGCACATGGGGCTAACAAACAGATAATTCCTGCTTTTGGAAAACAGAAGATTTGCAGTAAGGATTTGTTCAGTGGAGCACAATGCATGCCAAGTATAATACAAGAACAAGCCCATTTCTCATACAAAGTGTCCTGGGATGGGAAAAAAGTGGTTGATTAAAAAAACAATCTAGTATTTTGTGTCCTTTCCTTTATTTTACTCTCTTACTAGTATATTAGTATATATAATTTATATGGTACTGCACTATTCTCCCCTTCCCCCAATCTTTTTCATCTCACTCTTCACTTTGGATATTTCAGTGCAAAATGAACAATTTTTATAGTATTATTTCAACTTTTAAATGGGAAGTTATTGTTTAAGTATTGTTCCCCTGGGTTTGGGACCAAGCTTATGTATAATATTCGTCACCACCACAGTAGTATAACCAAGTGTTTAGATTTTTCTTATGTTCCTAAAAGTTATGGATTCAAATTTAAGCCATTCTTATCCTAGAGGGAACCTTTCTGCTCCACTCAGCTATATTTAAGTATTCAATCATTTGGGAAAGTCAAAGGTGAGCTTTAACTTTGCTTCCAGACATACATTTTTGTTAGGTAGGTAGGTGTATGAAACTTCACATTTTAGAGCTGCTGTTTGACACAGTGAGTCTGAGGTCCGGAAAATGAATATTTTCAACATCTAAAAAGTAAGCTTTAAAAATTAGTTTGGGGGCAGGACCAAGAATAAGGATTCTTCCTATAGATTTAAGGAGCAGAAAAGTTAGTTGGTATTCCGAATGTCTGGTGGATTTTGCATTTCTGAGAACATGTGTTTCTGCTCTACCAGCCTTAAGCTGTAAAATAGATCTTTCTTGTCTAACATAGAAACTGATGCACCTTAACCATCTCAGCTTAAACAGCTGGCTGGCTGGCTGGCAGGATTACAATGGAGTTTTACTGTGATTCTCTCTCTGCAGAATATTTCCAGTCTCAGTTATTATCATTCTCTCCCAATTTGGATTATCACAATCCGGACATACCTGAATGGAGAGAGGATATTGGCAGAGTCATCAAGAGAGCCTTGGTGCAAGTAAGTATTCACAAGCAGACCAATTAATAATAAGGATGATTTTCTTACAGTCTAAGTAATCTATTGCAGGGTAATTCAGAAAAGGGAGGCTATTGTTCACAATTAGCAGCATTAGCAGCCACTGCATTTTTATCTAAAGCCAAGTACCGTAATAGGACTTTGTAAATATTTTCCAACACTTTCCAGAACACCAGCAAAACCCTTCAAGGAAAGGCAACTGAATTCAGTTTGTTCTCTGAACAAGGGACTTACAAAAAAATCATCCGCTTCCTATCATAACAAATGTTTTGCAGTCTTTAATCTCATTCATCCACCCAGCAACTGGGGTGTGTGGAGGTGTGCAGATCATTATTATTGTCATTATATGGATATAGGAATTTCTCATTATTCCAGTAAGTATATAATTGTCTATGACCTTTGCAGTTCATTTTTCACTTCTGTGAGATCTTTTTGGATCCCTGGGACACAATGAGAGCTTAAGAGAGACTATTCTTTGGATTCCATCTTTTTATTCATTTCTAGAACCATGTCCTGTTGCTTTCATTTGAGAAACAATAGTTGAGTTGTACTGTGTGAGAGTTGCACACACATGCACAACCTGCTTTTCTCTTTTGGAAGGGCATTTGCCCACTTTTTATTTTATTTTTAATATATATTGTATACTTCTGTAAACTTAAGGGGTCCCCTGAGCCTGCTGATACATCCTTCCTGTATGTGGGTAGGACTGTTTTGGCTATGTAAGCATCAGCACTCACCTTGTGACGTAAAGCTGGATGCGAGAAAGACCTTCAGATATTTTGTCTCAAATTTCTCTTTATTATTACTTGTTCTTTTTCATTGCAGATGGCTTATGTTCATGTTGCCTTTTAAAATCTGCTCGGCATACTGAGTTTTCGCACTCGGTAAACAAAGTGTGAAAATTTGCAGGGTTTTTTTGCCTACTTGTTATCCCCACTGCTGAAAAACTTTCTCAGTGTGACTTAATGATGATTCTGCTCCCTTTGATCAAATGCATTCCTGTTGCTCAGAGATAATAAATAAATAAAGAAGCAAGCAAGCAAGCTTCATTTGCAGCATCTTGCAAACAAAATGTACACTGCAAGCATGTACTGTTGCAAGCAGTACATTGTTCAAATATGCCAGCTTCCAAGAAAACTTTTGGTCTGTTCTAGCCCAATCACACCTGCTTTTTGCATTTGAAGTTTTATTAGCAGCTATCTATAGCTGGGGGGAAATAATGTGCCTTGGTTACTATTTATGCAATCGAAATATACAATAAATTGTATACTACAGTATTAATATTAATGTTACATTTATGTTACCTTTAGGACAATATACTGTTCAGCCTATTTAGGATCAGACAGCAAAAAGCTGGCATTCAAAAATGTATATACCTGTATGCTATAATAATGCAGCTGATTTTTTTGGATTCTTGAATGTTATCATGCATGATTGCTGTTGCAAATCTGAGGTTAGGAATGTATTTTGAGTGGTATACTTGAATGGAGCAACTGTCTCTCTCGCTCCACACCACTTTTACATTTTGGCAGTATAATTTAGGGAGTCAGAACATCTTGCTGATGTACTTCATATCATCCAAAATCTACCAGTATATTCTCAGTAGCAGGATATGACCACAACTTTCATTTTTATGGGGTTGTTGAGAAGAAGTATGGTTTGGTCTTGCAAAACCATTGGTATCTCATGTATAGAAGAACCCAATGCTTTCTTATCTTCTCTTTTCATATTAGAACTCATACAAGAAGTTGAACAAAGAGTACCCTTATGATTACTACTAAACCTCCTTCTGGTCCTCTTCTTTAGGTGACTGGCATCCCTGAAGAGCAAGTTTTGGTGGCCGTGTTCCATGGTTTGCCCACCTCTGCAGAGCTTTTCATCTTGCCCCATCAAAACACCTCTGAGAGAAGGAAAGGCAGTGAAGGTGACCTGGAGCTGGTAAGGAGAATGCTTCTCATTGTTCATACATTCCAGCTATTAAGATTGTGGTTTGTGGCAAATTACCACACTAATGCTGATTTCCTCAAGTTGTTGTAAATATCGATCTCGGCGCAATGTCCTAGGAATTGACTGTTTTAGAGATTTAAATAGAGGATCAAATATGGGACCAGAATCAGTGGTGGACCTTGGGGTCTCCAATTTCAGCAGCACCAAAATCCCCCTTCCCACCTGTTGCCTTCCATTGTACCTCCTAGTTGCAGCACCCCCAAGGCTCCATGCCTAGTGTGACCGAACCAGTCATGCTCCCCTAAATCTGCCTCTATCAGATTCAACTAATGAGTTCTGCTACCAAAAGCATGTGTGAGGTCTTCTGCAAGTGCAATGGGGCTTTTCAACCTCTCTCCTTCCCTTGCGTGCCCCCTGTGTCTCTCCAGATTGGCTCAGGGGATTGGTAGAAATGACATGTGGAGGAAGAGAGTGGAGATAGTTCTGTCAGTTGAAATGCTCGCGCCGATGGAACAGCCTTCTTAGTGCTATTATTTATTATCTTATTTATTCAATTCATATCCCACCCTTCATCAGAGCATCGCAGGGAGGTTTACAGGGCTATGTTGAATTCCTCTCATGGAGTACTTTGTTGAACTTGTAGGCATATATAATTTGAAGCTTTAGAGTTGTCTGACTGGATTTGACCTCCTATTAATATTGTTCAGCTACCTTTGAACTTTTTTTAAAAAAAAAATATTGAAATTTATAAGAGGTGGATGGACATGGCAGTTTTCCACCTGCCTATATGCTGGTTTCGATAGGGTTGTGGCCACTGTTCCCAAGCACTTGGACAAGGCCTACCTACTGCATCCAATCGCAACCACACTTACAAGGAAACGAAGACTTACCTCTCTTTTGGCAGCTGCGTGACTAACTTTCCTAAGGCACAGCTCTTTATTAGATATATGCATTTTATTTATTATTTCTTCATTAGAAACATTTTAATCCTTATGGAGCATTGAACAATGGGCATGACTAAACTAGACATACCAGAATAAAATACAGTAATAGAAGTATGTTCTTCCAGCCTGTCCTGGGATGAATTTGCCTCCCCGCCCCCTTTCCAAGGAAAAAATATATATGGGACCTCTTCTACTGGTCAGGGTACAGAAGTGTACTTGACCAGGTGGCATGTGCTTCATAATATATTTCCATTCTATTAGGACCAGCACAGAAACCCACCCACCTGTTGCATTCTGGAATATGGTTTTAGCCAGTTACCTAGGCAAGGCAGCTGGGATGTTGGTGCTGTGAGGGTGCAATGCCAGAGCCAATAAATCACTCCCCATGGTGAACCTACACTATGCAGGCATCTCCTTTGCCTTGCTCATTCTCCCCTCCGTCCCGGTGAACTGCAGCAACGTTCTGCAGCTCTGCCCATCTGGCAAGCCACTTAGGGGTATTTGAGCTCAAAACCATTTAGAGCTTCAAAGGGAAGCATTAGGACCTTGCAATATTGTCTTTAACATTTACCAAGTAAACATGAAGGTAGCTGTAAACACCAGTTACTTAAGCTGCCTTGATGAATTCTTTTAGCATTTTGGTGTCACCCATATATATAAATATATTGGGCTTTACGCCTTATTTGAAATAAGCAGCTCCTTCGTCCTTCCGATACATTTGATATCCAAGGAGAACTGCATCCCATTGATTTTCACTGTTCCTACAGATTTCTGGCATGCTCACTCCATCAATATTATCTGTCAGTACCAGGCAATTACTATAATTAGAGTAACCAGATTCAGTGGAGGACATTGTATTTTTAATAGGTGTTTAGAATATAGAATTTCAGCAGATGCAGCTTTCCTAATCTCTGTACAATAAGTTTCGATCTGACAAAATGTGCCCTTCTACAAAGCACCTAAAAGTGTAGCAGCTGTATTCTGCTTTGCATTTGGTCACTCTAACAGCCGTTCACCCATCCAAATTTCAGGCTTCTAGATGGTGCAAGCATATCATGCCAGCGACTTTGCGACACTATTTCTGGGCTCAATTCAAAGTGTCAGTTTTGACCTCGAAAGTTCTTCATAGCTTTCAGTCAGGGTATCTGTCTTCTGCCTGCCCGTCTCTATATGCACTTACCTGGAACGTAAAATATCCTTTTCCAGGTACCCAGCCAGGTGAAGTATAGTGGCCGGCTTCTGGCAAGGGGGGGGGGCTTTTCAATGACAGCCCCCTTGCTATGCAACACTTTCCCCAGAGAGACTCACCTGGTACTTTCATTTTGGTGCCAGGTGAAGGAAGACCTTTTATTATTATTATTGCCACAGAACTTTTAATTCGGTTAAAACCCTTTCATTTGAGTTGTTTTTTATGTTTTATTGATTAATTTATGTATTTTAATCTGTTTATATCTTTGTCTTAATCACTCTGTGAACATAATCATGGGGTGGCATATAAATATTTTAAATAAATAAACAAACCATGATTCTACCCGTGGGACCCTGCAACAAATTGTTGCAGCAGAGAGTGTTCTGGGTTCCTACCACTCCAACCTCTATTCCAGAACTCTGTGCCTACTGAGCATGTTGAGTCCTTGATGAGCTGTTTTTTCCTCCATATATCGAAAGCCTAGAAGTGACTTGAGTGGGACACCTAATGCCACATAATGAATGATCCACACCCATGTTTGAAAACATATTGTCAGAGACCAAAAATTCCGCATACTTGTGGGGTACTGCTTGCAGCGTGCCCAACTGTAACTGCGGGTCTTCCTCTTCCCCTTCTGGGCTGGGTATAATGCAGTGTTCCGCACAGTAGGAGGATCCAAAAGTCAGTTGGCGCTGGTACCAAGCCAATGCTGGGCTGTGCCTGTGCAGCCAACTCATGCCTAATACTACAGGCGTGTCCGACAGTTGGGTGACATTGAAGCTGATGACCTCCCGGTGATTCCCAATTTGCATCACCATCGGCGGCGTCTGCTGCACCACCTGCCCCCCTAGCAGTTCCCTGCCATCCACCGTGACAACCTTCAGGGGCAGCGTGGCTGGCAGTAATGCTACGTTGTGTTGTTGAATGAACTCCAGTCCTATAAAGTCTGCATTACTGCCAGAGTCAATTGTAATAGGCACTTCTAAGGTGAGTCCATTGGGCAGCTGGAGCGATGCGGTGAGCTGCACCACTGGTTTGGGCGGGAGGGGGTCTGTGGGCTGCAAAATCTCTGGGGACTTCCTCACTGACTCGTCTGGCTGGGCCCCAGTGCCTCCTATTCCAGCCAGACTTCGTCGTTTCCCTGCTGTGGTTCTCTCTGCTGAGTTGTTTCCAATACTGTCACTGAAGCTGCAGTGTGCTTGTGGATCCTCTGGGGACACTCTTTCGCCATGTGCTCTCCACTCTCACATATATAGCACTTCCTGTTCCTTCTAGGCAGCTTCGATTTTACTGCTCCCGGTGTTAAGGCTCTGGTAGCTGAGTGAGCCCTAGCACCGCCAATCTCCATCTGCTCTTCGCCCCCTCCCTGTGGAGGTGTGGACTGCGCACGCGCTGCCTCTCTGGGCAAGAGGGGGGTCACTCTCTCTGGTGTGCGTCCCCAACGCCCTTCTTCTTTGCTCCATGGGCGTTCTTCCTGCCTCACCCCAATCGACAACGCTCTTTCAACCACTTGCTGAGTGGTTGTGGGTCTCTCTCCCCGTGCCATCTCATCCTTGATCTGTGGGCTCAATCCCTCCAAAAAAAGGTCTCTAACTGGCGGAGAATCCTTATCCCAATTCAGCGCATTGACCAATGCAAAAAACCGGGAATGATACTGCCTTACGCTGGCTTTCCCTTGTCTTAGCCCAAATATGTCTCTCCGGGCAATGTCAATGTCTATGTTAGATAAGAAACAGGAGTCCATTGCCTTAATGAATGCATCTGCGCTTTGGAGCGCTGGATCCTTATCCCTCCACAGATTGCGCAGCCATGCTTTCGCGTCCCCATGCAGATGAGACAAAATAAACCCCACTTTCTCCCGCTCATCTCTAAAGTCTCTCTCCAGCAGCTGCAGCGCAAACAGCACGTCTGCTCGGAAATTGGGGTACTGCTGCAAATTCCCATCAAAATGAGATACAATGCTGCCTCCTCTCTTCCCCAACCCAATCCCCTCGGATCTGGGTCCCGGTAGCCCCTGCTTCACAAGCCCTTCCAACCTGGCTTGAAGATCTCTGCAGGCAGCTGCCGCTTCTTCCTCTCTCTTCCTGGATGCGATTATTTCAGCGCTGAGTTGTGTCACCGCTTCTTCCAGGGAAGCTATTTTCTGTTCTGTAGTCATCTCGCCTGACTTTTGTGAGCTCGCAAGGCACCAGTCTTCTGCCCTCCCTGCCTCGCTCCCGTAGCGATGCTTGAGGCGAAGAAAACCGATGAAACTGAGGGACGAGGCTTACTGTCAGAGACTGCCTCCAGGTCCCAGCTCACAGAAGACCAACGCTAGCCAGCGGAACTGTACAAAAGTCTTTATTGAAGTTTAGTTCCCATTTTCAAACCCTAGCGTGCGTCTCTACGTCTAGACCCTAGACCAGCGAAGCCTCGTCTGAGTCTCCGCCCCCTGTACACCAGTTTAAGACTCTAGCCTTACTCCACCTTCTACGTTTCTCCTTCCGCCTCTGGGTCCTACTACCCCCCTGGGTGCCTTCCTTCCTGGACGCCTCGGAAGCGGACCCTTCGGACTCCTCCCCCTCTCTTCGGCGGGCTTTGGGACCCGGCTCCCTCTCCGGGCTGCTCATTGCGCCCCCCTCTTGTACATTTGAACTTGGCGCGCGCGCGCTGCCCCTGACCTTCCTTTTGACCGTTTCCTCGCTCTCTGATGCAGGCGTGGCTAACCCTGACTCATGTCCTTCCGCTGACGGAAAGCTGCCTGCTGCCGATGTTTGGGACTCCTCCCCCTTACTGCTCTCCGGTGGGGAAGCTGATCCCGATTTCCAGCTGCTGCTCTCTGAGTCCCCTCTGGCCCCTCCTTCCTGGGGTGTTCCCTCTGGCAACCCCCTAGCTCTGACCACGGGAGCCCCTTTCTGTGAATCCTCTGATTCGCTGGAGAGACTTAGAGACCTCGGATGGCTATCATCGCTGACCTCTCCCTCGGATTCCTCTCCCTCGGTCTCTAATTCCTCCCTTTCCTGTCCCTCTGCTCCTGAACCCCTGACACATATGTATCATGCAATTACATTTTTCAGACACGCAGGATTGGTTACAGATCCCTATTGAGAGTGTATTCAGCCATAAACCCAGCTAGGATATTGCATACAAACTATACCTGGAAGTTTCAATAGCCATTTACTTAAATAAATAGGTAATTACAGTGATGAATAGCAGCTGTGATATTAAGGTGAGATTAGAGTCATGAACAATAGCACAAGCTTGCTTAAGCTTCCATGCAGAAATTAACTAGTGATTAAATCAGCGGTATCACTTCTGGAGGCCTTATGTGGAGCAGGAAGTATAAAAAGACTTTCCAGCAAAATCCAGTTACTCTTGTTGATGGCCTGCCAGATAGCTTGTGGATGTCAGCTGAATAACCAGGAATAATCCTTAGCTCTTCCAGAGTGCTTTTCATTGTTCACCGTAGTGCTGAAATTTTCCAGGTGAAAACTTATTGTGCAAAATAGGGGGACAAAATGGGCACCATTTCAGTGTAGGTGGGTGATTTATTTTTATTTTTAAGGGCTTGGAGATGTCCAATGTCCCTTGCAGTAGAAGCACAAATTGCTGCTGCCATTTTGCCTTTCCTTTTTAAGTGATTCCCTGCCCCCAATGCAAACTGGATGAAACAACAGCAAAACTCTCATTTGTCCCTCCCTTCCCTGAGACCTGGGGACAATACTGTGATGTAACATCATTCTACCAGGTTTTGCATGGAGCAAATAGTGCACAGGGCTTCAGGAGGACAAAATTGCCACCAAAATGACCACTTAGTTTTTGCTTGAAAAGCTGGTAGAGAATTGAATTCACATACAATAGTTCTGAATTCATTACACCAACCCTGTTGTTGTTATTTCTCTCAGTGTGTTTACAGCACAGCTGAGATTTCTGTCTTTAACCTCTACAGTGCACCAGTTCTTATATAACCTCTGCACACTGATCAGGATCCCTTTTATCGCACCAAGTCATTTGAGAACTTGCAGATGTTCAATATGTTTTAATACACCCAGATGGAGTTAGTTACCTGCCTTGAGACTATCAAGATTGCGAGGTTTAATAAGGAATCTACATGGCCGAGTCACTCTTTTAACTAAATATTAAGAATGTAGACTCTTCAGATGTTAAGCTTTGAACTTTGAAAGGCTATTTCTTTCCCTTATAAATGTAGATCTTGCCTTGAAAGGTTACAAGACAGGTTTTTTCCTGCAAGTCAGCAACGGCAATATGAATGTGGAAAGAAGTTTCTGCAGGGAAATTGGATGTATGTCATAAGTGTTAAAGGGTAACAACATTGGCTTGGATCCTAACAGCCACAAGGAGAAGGAACCTCACAAAAGGGAAATTCCAAATTCCCCATCCCTTTCTTTCCTCTACAGTTCCTTAGACACTCCCAAAAATTCTGCCCAGAGAGAGTTGAGGAACCAGCCTAAACACTGTGGAATGAGGTGTTAAGGGACTTCAGTTGGAAAGCAGAGAACCCTTGCAAAAAAGGGAACTTCAAGCAGTGCTATTTTTCTAGAAAAAGAGATGCCAGAACTCACCATGAACGCCTCTCTTGTTCTCTCATAATGGCAATGGCACCCACCTGAGAGGTGCTGGAACTGAGCTCCTGCTAGTTCCGGCTGGAAAAAAGGCCCTCACTGAAGGATGCTGAACGTTTTGTGTTATACTTCATATTATTGATAACACATTTCATTCAAAACTAAACCAGCAGAAAATTGTCTGCCTCTCGCCCTTCAAGATGCCACTTTAATATCTGGCTGTGCCCAATATGAGTAACTTAGGGGTTATGAAAACATTTCTGTGTGGGGGTGGGAATTGCATGGTAGGAGTAATTTAAAAACAAATTGGATTTGTAGCAACATGTTGCAGCGTGGCATGGCTCAGGTAAGGTTTCCAGCTATTCTCGTCCTAGTTTTTTGCTCCATGACAGTCAGTTCCATCTCCACAGAATATGCTCTGTCATCAGTGGGCTGGCTGAGGATTTCCCCTCTCATTTAGGGGTTTCTCCCCTTTAAAAAATATATTTATTCAAATCTTCTTTGTGCATTGTGCTCTTTTTGCTATGCAAGGTCTGACAATGAGAGGATGACTTTTCCATTGGTATATTGGAAGTGTCTGTGGGGATTCTTCCTATAGTTTCTGAAGTGCTGTTGTTAATGGATAATTCATTGTTTCCTCAGGCTGTTGAAATCCTCTTCAATGCTTTGAATCAGAATCTGGTCCAATTTGAGCTGAAGCCTGGAGTGGAAGTCATTGTGTATGTCACTCAACTAACGTTAGGTAAGCTGGCAAGGAACCCTACACAATGCAACTCTTTGCAGTTAGCCTTAGGTCTACTAGGAAGAAAGCCAAAGAAAGATTGCATTGTAATTGTTTGCCTTCTGACTATGGACCTTGACACCACACTTGAAGATCACTTCCAGACTTCTAGCTGGAGAAGTCTTCAATATGTCTTGGTTCAAGGGAAGCAAAAAACAAGCGGAGGGCAATTTCCTTTATAATCCGGTCAGATATCTTATCAGTTCTCTGTGAGTTTCCTTCCAAGTTTGCAATATTGGTATATGTTTGCTGATGGTAAGGTGTACATTGTTGTATTGCCCCCTGGAGATGCTACTTTCGTTTCGAGAGCCACTTGAAAAATGTAACTGCTCACTGCCCCCTAAGAACCAGCAAAAACAAACCCCAAGGTTTTTTTTTGCTCTGGTTGGTGAACGACAATTACATAAAAGATTTGCAGGAAACAATCAATATAATTGATCCAAATAACAAAGATGCTCATCAAAGAGAAAGCTGTTTGGTCTGATGGTGCGGTCACTCATTCGCACAACAATCAATCAGAGTTTCATTGGGAGTACAACATTATCAGAGTAATCGAAAGCCTGACTATTCAGTAGCAAGTCCTATTGAGTTCAATGGGGCTTGCTCTCAGGTGAGTGCATTTCAGATTATGACTGAAAAAACTGCTCTGGAGACTGATCTGCTGAATCTCTTTTTTTATAATTCTGACCTGAGCAAAAAAATTCCAGAATCACATACCCAATTGGGTTAGCGTGAATTTTGGCACTGTGGTTAATTTAAATGTGCCAGTCACATGTGATGTTCTGAACATTGTGGGAAATTAGCAGTGTGTGCTGGCCACTCCTGTTCTCACTCCACACATCACATTAAACCAAACCATGGTTTAGTGTGAATGAGCAAATGTGTAGGTTTCCAGAGCAAAGATTGCAACTGCTGCACTCCTCCCCTAGTTCTGCTGCTGCTGTGCTATTCAGGGCTAAACCATGGTTTGGCTTCACATTGTGTTTGAATCTGGGCTCATGGTTTGTATTGTTCCAGACACACTATGAATTGTAACCAAGGTTTGTTCCTGGTTCACTGCTCTGTTAGACCAACCATGACTCTGGGTTCACACGTAATGCTAAGCCAAATATTGGCTTAGTCTTGGGTGGCAATGGATCAGCTGGACTGAAGGAGGAGCACAGCAATTGTATGCTAGTGTGGTGTAATGGTTGGGTGTTTGACTGGGATTTGGGAGAACAGAGCTCATAACCGCAATCATCTTTGGGCCAGTCACCATATCTTAGCCTAACCTACAGAGATTGGGAGGGCCATGCCCACCACCTTGAGTTCCTTAGATGAAAGGTGGGATATACAAGCATAAAATAGGACACGGGTGGTACTGTGGTCTAAACCACTGAGTCTCTTGAGCTTGCCAGTCAGAAGGTCAGCAGTTCGAATCCCAGTGATGGGGTGAGTTCCCGTTGCTCTATCCCAGCTTCTGCCAACCTAGCAGTTTGAAAGCACACCAATGTAAGTAGATAAATAGGCACCACTGCAGTGGGAAGGTAAACAACGTTTCTGTGCACTCTGGCTTCTGTCACGGTGTTCCATTGCTCCAAAAGCAGTTTAGTCATGCTGGCCACATGACCCCGAAAGCTGTCTGTGGACAAACGCCGGCTCCCTCAGCCTGAAAGCGAGAAGAGTGCCACAACCCCATAGTCGCCTTTGACTGGATTTAACCGCCCAGGGGTCCTTTACCTTTACAAGCATAAAAAAACACCAAATAATTGCTCTGGGAACCTGCATGTTTGCTTATTCATGCTATGCCATACTTCGGCTTAGTGTTATGTGCAAATTAAGCTGTTGAGTCTATGTACCATGGTGACTCTGTGATAATTCAGTGGGTGAATTATGAATGAATTTATTACTAGTGTTTGCATCCACCTTCCCCAATCTAAATGCAAAGGCACAAGCTTCACAAGAGACTGAACCCTTCCTCCTCCCGCTTGTTTTTATTGGTTCACTGTTAAACAAAACCCATGAAAAAGGCTGAGGCTAAAGCAGACTGAAGCCGTGAGGTGGAGCAGGGCTTCTCCCCTCTGCTTGTCTGCACACAGCCTGCAGCTTCCTTTTTATTATGGTGCTGTCTAGAAATTATAGCTTTGTGTTAAAAGGGGGGGGGGTCATTTTTTTGCTTGTCCATGTGAGTTGTCTTTTCTCACACAGCCTGTGCTAGTAAACAAGAAGAGGCAGTAAAGGAAAGAGAATGGCTTGCTTCCTCTTACTTCCCTCATTCCTGCCGTTAAAGACTTCTCCACATAACGTGTTGCTCTTTCATTTCCCAGCACCTCTCGTCGACTCTGGTGCCGGGCACAGCAGTTCAGCCATGTTGATGCTGCTGTCGGTAGTCTTCGTGGGCTTGGCTGTTTTTTTAATCTACAAGTTTAAAAGGTATGTTGCTGCTCCTCTGTGATTTACAGAAAATCCGTCTGAAGATGAACTTTCAGAACCTGGATTTCAAAGACATTTTAAGGCTTATGGCTTGAGGGGAAAGGGGAGAGGGAGGACAGAAGATTTCTACAAGGTGTGGATGCAAGAAATCAAGATGTGTGTTGTGGGCACAACGGTCCACAGAGACGTGTATGCTCAGAATGGATGAGTTTCACTCAGCATCCTCAACCCTCTCGGACCGGGGAAATAGGATGGAGCACATTCTCGCCCAACTTCTGAGGCTTTTCTCACTGTAACTACTTCCACTCAGTTCTTATTCCTGTCACATGTGCTATGCAGCAGGATAGGAAATACCTTGTCCAAATCAGAATGGTGATAATGAGAATGCACTCTAGCTCCAAGGTGAGCAAAAGTCCCCTTTGGAGAACCAGTAAGAGAACAGGACACATCTCAGTATGTGGGAGGTGGGGTTAAGAAGCAAGGGACAAGGGGCCACCATTTCACCTATATATGACACTGCAAGTGATTAAAGGGGTTCCACATATTGAGGGGGCCAGTGAGCCATGACAGTCTCTTCCCACCCCTTTGGATGTCACACAAGCTAACTAGTTCCATCGGATGCCACGAGTTGAGAAGGGGCACCAGCAGGTAAACTTGTGTACCTAGACATGAGGGTATGCATAGTTTTCCCCATGTCCTAGATTCTTGCACAGGCTCCAGGACACAGGGAAACCTACAGGCAGAGACTTCTAAGCATGTCAGATTCACTTCTGTGCAAGTTCATCCTCAATGCACGGGCAGCAGAGGCAGAGCTAGTTGACCCAAACATCATGAGGGGTGGGGCCAATAGCATGGACCCCACAGTCTCTTCAGTGCATGGTAGGGGGCTTAAAACGCATGGTAAGTGATTAGGTCTTGTTTCCTAACCATTGCATTTTAAGCAACTCTCATCTGCTATGTCTCTGTCTTTATGGTACTTATTTTTATTGTGCTGTTCATTATTTAATTTATTTAGCAAATTCAGAATGTTGTAAGCCACCTGAACACTGTCTCTACAGTAACAGATGGGACATAAACATTTGTCTTTCTTTTTTTTGAAGTTATGCTTGGTGAATACAGAAAACTTTTGTTGGTTGATGGGAATAATCACTTACTGCTTTCTCCATCGCTGTTTAACCCTTCTAACTCTCCTGAGCTTCCATTCATGCCAAGTTGTCATCCAGCATTCGAAGTCTGATGTATTTCTAACCAGATTGCTGGTTCCAGTGCAGTGAGTGTGGGAATATGTATCCACCTACAGTCCCATCAGTGACATTAGTTATGTCTGCATCCATTCCACTAGCCTTCCTTCTGAAATGATACAAGGGTCAATACAGCTGACTGCTTTTTACATAGAGATCTATGTCACTGGGTCATTGTGGGACTGAGTTATCTAAAAATGTACAATTTTTCCTTGCTGGAAGAATTGCATACCAACTCTAGGGTTGTCATCTCAGGAAGCAGATTGTCTAAAGAGACTAGCATCATTTCAGTCCTTAATATGTCGCTTTCCAGATGTCTGATTGTGTACAGATTATATAATTATGTCTCATTGTGCTTCTATGGAATGCTGCAACTTCCCCAAGGAATTTGGAGAGACAGATCTACAACATTTACCGTATTTTTTGCTCCATAGGACGCACTTTTCCCCCTCTTAAAAACTAAGGGGAAAAGTCTGTGCGTCCTATGCAGCGAATGCAGAGGGGAGGCAGGCAGGAAAAGCCCCCAAGAGCCGCACACAAGCTTCACACGGCTCTTGCGGGCTTTTCCCCAGGAGGAAGATGGGACTGCCACTCCCCAACCTGTTCTGGGGTTGGGGGAAGCTCGGGCTTCCCCCGCCCCCAACCCCGCAAACTCCGGGAGTGGAGGCAAGGCTGCCTGAAACCCCCGGAGTGCAGCGGCAGTTCACACTGCGCTCCAGGGGTTTCAGGCAGCTATCCGCAAGCCTTCGGAGCACAGCGGGAGTTCTCGCTGTGCTCAGAAGGCTTGCAGATAGCCACCTGAAGCCTGGAGAGCGAGAGGGGTCGGTGCACACTGAACCCTCTTGCTCTCCAGGCTTCGCTTCACTGGAGAGGCACTACACAGTTTTCCCTCTCTGCGCAGTGCCCCTTCAGTGAAGCGGGAGGAGAAATGGAAGGGGCTCCATTTCTCCTGCCACTTCGCTGAAGGGGCGCTGAGCAGAGAGGGGGAGAATTCCCCCCCCCCTGTTCTCCCCCTTCTATGGTCCGGTATGTCCTGTGGTCCGGTACGTCCTATACAGCGAAAAATACGGTATATGTATAAACACATCTAACCAGTGTCATTTACTGACCCTAATCTAGGTAAAGGTAAAGGTACCCCTGCCCGTACGGGCCAGTCTTGACAGACTCTAGGGTTGTGCGCCCATCTCACTCAAGAGGCCGGGGGCCAGCGCTGTCCGGAGACACTTCCGGGTCACGTGGCCAGCGTGACAAAGCTGCATCTGGCGAGCCAGCGCAGCACACGGAAACGCCGTTTACCTTCCCGCCAGTAAGCGGTCCCTATTTATCTACTTGCACCCGGGGGTGCTTTCGAACTGCTAGGTTGGCAGGCGCTGGGACCGAGCGACGGGAGCGCACCCCGCCGCGGGGATTCGAACTGCCGACCTTTCGATTGGCAAGCCCTAGGCGCTGAGGCTTTTACCCACAGCGCCACCCGCGTCCCTAGGACCCTAATCTACTATTGTTTATATATGCTTAGCAACTTTTTATATATATGAAAGGCATTTTTTATATAATTAGGTTGCAATACTGCATCATTCTACGGGTGATCATTAATTCTAACTGTATTGTTTTCTAGTCAGTGGCCCACTGTTGGATTTTCTTTACCTAAATATCAGCTCTAAACAGAAGTAAATGTGCTTAGGGTTCTCAGAGTCAGCATCCTCCTGCATGAAAGAATTGTTACCTATACACTTCCAGTAAATCAGGTAGTCAAAGATGCTGGTACCCAAGAGCATCTGCTTCAAGGAAAAATGTACACATGCAGCAGCTCTGTCCAACTCCTTGCGGTTCTGCCACATTTGAAGAAATGTGGTTACTAATCAGAGATCACTGATAATTTTTATCTTGATTATTATATGTCATAAACAACAGGCACAGAAAATACAGATAATAAACTTGAGAGTCTTATATTCTGTATTGCCTTCTATCAATTATTTTATACACCACAAGGTGCTATTTAAATGGCACCAAAATGAGCAAAGTGTCTTCAAAGTAGGTAATTCATATTCTATCTGATTTGCAAGGAGTGAGCTAATGCTGAGATTAGTTGGTCAATCACTGATCTGCAGTTTGATTAATCCAGATATCCCAGATACATGTTCAACGTGCAATTATCCAGATCCCCAAATAGACCTCATCAGGTTTCGTATTCTTCAAAGATTTCATTACAAGATAATTTTCACCATTTAGGGCATAGCAATAGTGGCTGCCCAAAGAATGGTTACCTGCAAAAATCCATGCTAACTTGTACTGACACAGCTACAAAAGCATCTTGGATGGTGCAGGTCAGTTTTACTATGCTGTGGGAAATTGTCAGTCCCATGAGTACTAGTTTTATACTTGTTCAATCCAAGAAGCAGAAATGTCTCTAGAATAGCATGAAGTTCTGCTTTCTCAGACCTACTCAGTCACCTTTTTATGAACCTAGATGCACAGGAGAGGAGCAAAACCCAAGTGACCAGGGGATAAATCTTTCCAGGACCAAATTAAGGCTGGGCAAAATCTGTTCATCAATGCAAATTCTGAATTTCCATGGTTGGAAACACAATTTAAAAGGACAATAACCATGTCAGCTTTCACATGATGTATGGCTTGTTTTAAAGAATCCCTAAGGAAATAATGAACTCTACTAACCTTCTTTACTAAGAGTGGAAGTTCTGATGTGGAGCGCGGCTTCTAGGTTGGAATGTTTTCAAGATTTCCACCTGCCCTAGATGTGGTAGCCCCTTGCACTGTCAATGGATAAACGGAAATTTCAGGACTGGGTATTGGATTGGATATTCTGTAATTCTAACAGACTAGAAGTGATGGAGCAGAAGAAAAGTCACAAAGTACCATTTATAAACTGCCATCAACCTTTGGTCCCACAAGTGTTCCATAACATCAAAAATTGTACACATGTAACACTCTCCCACAACAAATAAAAATGGGGAGGGAATAGTGGTCATATCAGAAGAAAATGCATATAAGCATTTCATAATTTATTAATACTATATATGATCCCTTGCTTTGAAAAGAGAGCATTTTTATGGAGTACCTTCCAGTTTTCCTATATCCTCTGCATTTTTCCATTTGCTTCCACATCAAAGTTTCCTGTCTCTCTGAAGAACAGATGAGTGCTGCCAGTGCTGGCATGAGCCCCCTGGGAGTTTAACAATAAAGCTACATCAGTGCAGGAGATGAGTTTAAATTAGGGATGCCAGGTGCAAACCCAGATGGGCTCTGTTAACTTTATGGCCTTCATGTCAGGGAGGGACTGCTTCTCTGTAAGCGGCATATTCACATCTCCACCTGCTGCAGCTTTCTTCCCTCACCCTATCCTGCTCTTACAACTGCTCAAGAGTGGGCGCAGAACCCCACCTATCCCAGTATACAGAGAGATAGAAAGCGGACAGGCACCCTGAACGAGGTGGAAGGGGAGGGACGTGGCATTAAAGAGAGGAATTCCTTCCTGCCAAAGCTGCCTTAAATAAAACAAGGACCTGCAGAGTTTGAGGGGTATTTTTATTTAACAAAATTTGTGTGCCGCCTGATTGCAGCAAATCTCTAAGCGGTTTGTTGGGCAATAGAAACCCCACCTCTTGGAATTGTTTGTGCTTGAGGTTACTGATAAAGGGGCCGGAGATGCCTCTTTAAAAGGCAATATACAACCCATGTTCTGCAGTTGCACGCCATGCATTCTGCAAACTGAGGTGGTCTGAGCAAGCTCAAATGACCAGGCTGCTTCAAGAACAGCCAAAGCTGCCATTACTGAATAAAGCTAGTGTTAAGGAAAACGAGTATCACAACTGAAACTAGGTATTTACAAGACTGAGCAATACAGTTGCCTTATGAGCTGCTGGCTTTAAAAAACTCCTGAGTTTATGAAGTGGGATGCAGAAGTTTAAATAAATAGAAGGACTTCCCCAAATTGAATGAATGGGCAGTGAAGTGTCAAGTGGACTACAATGTAAACAAGTGCAATGTGAAGAATGTCAAGGCAAAAAAAATAATAATTTCACATATACACTGTTGAGGTATGAACTGGTAGTGACAAAACATTGGCGTGGTAGCAGAGAGCTTGGTGAAGACATCAACCCAGTGTGCAACAGCTGTGAAAAAAGGCAAATTCCATTCTAGGGCTAATTGGGAACTGCCAGTATCATAATGTTGTTAAAGAAATCTGAATGGAGCAGAATCTTTAAAGATTCAAGACAGAAAAAAGAAAGAACTTCATGCAGCAAATAGTTAAACTATGGAACTATAGAAGACAGTGAGGGCCACCAACATGGATTGCTTTCAAACAGGATTAGACAAATTCCTGGTGGAAAAGGCTATCAGTGACAACTAACCATGGTAATAATGTTCTACCTCCACTATCAGAGGCATCATCCTCTCAATATCAGTTGTTGGAAATCACAGGTGAGCAGAGTGCTCTTAGATCAGGGCCAGCCCACCTATGAGGCAAGGTGCGGCAAGTGCCTCAGGCAGCAGGTTGCAGAGGGGCAACAGATCCGGCATCCATAGAACACATTGCCTGCTGCTGCAGCACACTCCTTGAAAGCCAGATCTGTCTTCTCAGCAGCCCCCCCCACCACCTCCGCTATGCTGCCTCTACAGTAGCCTCTTGGCAAATAGGAGGCACTGTTGGTCTCCTCCTACCCTTAGGGAGTAAATGACAGGGGCTGCCCTCTGGTATCTCCTGAGGGCTGCACCCACCCGGCATGACTCAGAGAGGACACCTTCCCACCCACCCAAGATGTCCTTTGATTCCCATTTCAACCATCAGGTAAGGCTGATTGGATTCTTCCCTCCGTTTCTATGTAGATATTCACTCACCCCTTCTTCCCTGGTGGTGGTGGGGAGCAGCAGTTTGCAGTTCCTTCAAGTGCCAAAATGTCTTGTGCTCATGTCCAGCTTGCAGGCTTTTCACAGGCTTCTGGTTGCTCCCTGTGAGAACAGGATAAGGGACTAGATGTGCCACTGTCCAGCAGGCTTGTCTTATTCTCTTAAAACAACATATGGAGGTTCACTTATTACTTAAAACAACAACACCAAAACTAGATTCTATGCTATGTGTTGTTGTTGTTTTAGTATACCTGTTTCTGGGCAGAAAAAAACCAAGCAACAGCAACAGAAATCACCCTTAGTACCTAGACAGGAGCATAGAGCAAAGGAGACAAGAGCTTTAACTTGCCTGAGATACTGTTCTTGGGTCTCACTCATTTCTTGATGGGATCCTACTGCATCTTCAATCAACTCACAGCTCGCTCCCCCTCTGCCTAAAAGAATGCAGCTGCTCCTAATAACAAATGGAATATAAAATATTTAGCGCTGTCCCATTTTTCCGTCGGATCCAGAAGTCTATTAGCAATGTGTACTTTTGTGATTAGGTAGAATTGCTGCTAGAATGCAGAGCTTCAGTTTAGCAAAGGTAGGGAAAACATGTGTTTGCATGAATTTTTAATTTTGCAGATTGCTACAATTGGCACTCCGCTGGCACACACACCAGCAGTTTATTAGGAGCCTGCGTGAAGCAAGGCGCTCGAGTGACTCGTTAGGCATTCACGTTGCAAACTGTCCTCCAGCCTTGGAAGCCAGGCTGTGTTGCACTACATGTGCACGTGGAGGAAATCCATTAGGAAATAAAAGATACTTTGCCGTGAAGGAAGTGATGGTACAAGGAGGCTAATCTTGGTGTGTTTTTCTCCTTTACTAAAAGCTAGATGGAGATTTTGGTTTCCAGCAAATAAATAAATAAATAAATAAATATGTGTTTCTAGATTCTATTTTGTTCTTTATGGTCAACAAACACAGTACGTATAGTAATGCTTCTCTTTCTACAAAGCCTCATTCTAAAGGAAGCCTGTGGTTATCCTTGGCTCATCTGCATGGAAGGTGGAAAAGGAATTTTGCTGCTGTGCACTAAGGATGTGATCCACAGAAGACTTTTCTATTTCTCAGTTAGGTACATTTTAGTTCCATTGAGCAGATGTCAATGCTTCAGGCATTAACTACATGGACAGTAATAAACATCACATTAGAGATAGTCAAGGGAACTTTTGTTTGGTCCTAAAATAAAAAAAAATAAAAAATAATAATAAAATAAATACAATAAAATAAAATAAAAATTGTACTCCACCCATCTGTGTTGCCCCAGCTACTCTGGGCGGCTTCCAGCATATAGAAAAACACAATAAAACATTAAACCTTAAAAAGCTTTCCTATACAGGGCTGCCTTCAGATATTTCCTAAATATTATAAAATTACTCATCTCCTTAAAATTTGATGCGAGGTCATTACACAGGGCAGACGCCACTACTGAAAAGGCCCTCTATCTGGTTCCCTGTCGCTTCACTTCTCGTAGTGTGGGAACCGCCAGAAGGTCCTCGCTGCTGGATCTCAGTGTCCGAGCTGAATGATGTGGGTGGAGACGCTCCTTTATGTATACAGGGCTGAGGCTATTTAGGGCTTTAAAGGTCAGCACCAACAGGACTTTTCAAGGCAAGCAAACACAAAAAAACCTTGAGGGGTTGTTCTTTGGTTCTTTGTACAGCCCCAAACTTAGCTACACATTGCAATTTGGAAACTGCTAGTATTTTAGTAAAATATTGTAATTTGTTTAAAAGAATAAAAGGAAAATTCCCTGAATGCCTATTTTCAGGTTTGCAGAAGTACTCTCTGTTGAGAGAGCCTCTACAGAGATTTAAAAATCACAAAACAGGAAGCAAAGCATAGTGTGGTAATATAGGCTGTTAGATCTTTAAAATATCCTCTTCCAAGTTTCTTCCAAAGCTCCCCACTTCCCCTTAGCATAGAAGGCGGCTTCATGTTTGGTAAGCTAAAAATGGTTTACTTACAAACTCTTCAAAGGTCAGATGTGCTTTTCCATACAGCAGCCAGAAAACACAGGCAGTTTTAACTTAGGTTACAAAAAATGCTAAATGTTTGTCAATTATTTGTATAGAAACACAAAAATGGCTTGCTAAAGCTGCACGGTCTAAGCTTGGAGAATCCAACCCAGACATCATTACTGGTCAGTTCTCATGGTGCAAAAGAGAGGGAGCAAAGGGCTTTGCTAGCCCTTCCTCCCAAAGTGAGGAGCTCTGACCCAGCTAAGCCTGGCAGGAGAGCTTACTCTAAATCCTCTCATGCATTAATTAGAGTTAAGCATATTGGTTATATAAGGCTGATTTATCCAACAGAAATTTTGCCATTGGTGCAAGATCAATATACAGCTGGCATTAAACATTTTAAAAGCATTAAAACATAATGTTCCCCATCTCTGTACATCTTTGTCCTTCTACTAAATGGCTTTGGCTACGTGAGCTGGAGAGGGACTGGCCCTATTTGGATGCAGAGGTGTTGGTTTTATAAACTGTGATTTATGAAACCGGGAACAAGCATCAGGCCTGCATGCTCCACCCTTATCTTCTCCTTTTGTGTGCCAGCATCATGTGGAGATTCTGGTTTGTTATAAACCAGAATTTCCAAATTTGGCCAAAATGGGAACTCTGGTTTAATGTTGGTCAACTAACCAGGATATTAAGTAATTGTTCATAAAGGTGGCAATAGAGAGTCTTAACCAGGCCACTGTCTGAAAGCTTAGATTGAGGCTCAGGGGAAGGCAGTGTGCTGCAAAACCTACACTCTCACTGGGTAAAAGTTCAGCCTAAATACTTATTCTCCTCAGATACACAACCAAAGGAAGTTGGCATATATTTAGGCAAAGGGTCAACATGAATGTGGACACATGGAGGTGAGAAGCTCAGGCATTGGAAACAATACATGGTCTTAGGGGTGAAGGGACACCTACAATGTCTCAGAACTGGGCTTAAGACACATGTGTATTGGGGAGAAAGGAGGAATGGCTAATGTTCATGCTTTATCTCAGCAAAAGTTTGCTTTGATGTATCCAGCACTGAAGACTGAGGAAATTGTTCTTGAATTCTCCTTTGATGCTACTTTCTGCTGCTCTGAGGTGTGCAGCAAATGGTACAAAGAGGTTTTATTCCATTCAGATAGCTCACCATGCCTGGCATGGGGTCCTTTCATAGGTACAGTGGGGGGGGGGAGTTTTCTGCCATGAGGGATCCACATACCCTACTTTTAATGAGCCCAGTACATCTCTGGGTATCTTTCCCATATATTGTTTTGAAAATGTATCCATTCAAGTCTCCCCTGAAAGATGCTTTGATGAAAGCCTGAACCAAACTAGGATCTCAGAGTCTCACTCTGAATTGGTGTGTGTGTATATATGCTTTTATCTGGCCCATCATTTTTTTTAATACTGCAGAGAAGGAAGCTTCCCCTGGAACTCTAAGTTTAAAAGGCCCAACAGCCAGAACAGATGCTGAAAATAGAAAATAACCCAGGCAAGCTTTCCAAAGCAATGATGACACATTATATCAGCTATTACTGACCTAATTTAGATGTACAAAATCAGGCAAGCATGCACCAAAGCTAAATGAGCTTAGTTATTCGTTTGCAAGAGAACCGGGAGGATGTTGAAGGGCAGAAAGCATAAAAAGGTATCGGACAAAGCCAGCCCAGAGAAAATAAGGTTAAGAAAGAATATGTTGTCCATCTCAAACACTCCCAGTTGTTTAAAAGGAAGCCAAAAGGAAAGGATCACTTGTGCACCCTGTCCACTGATTAAAAAGAACGACAGCATTACACAAATATTTACTGTCTACAGTGAAAAATATGTCTCACAGTGACTCAGACAGCAGGAACAGACAGTCATCTCTGGACGTTTGCCCCATAGGGAGACATTCGGCATCACATATCTTCAAATGTTGATATTTTCTTCTCTGTGATGCTCCTAGATGCAGCAAAGTCAATTAATGGAAATACTCACTTCACTAAACATTCACATTGTTCTGATGTGCTTCAGTGCACTTTTCCTTCCCTGTCTGCTGCTACTTCTCAGTGCCCCTCCTTCCGTCTTGTGTGTCATTAGCCATCACTACTGTTTAATCTTATTGGCTGAGATAACTCATAAGATTTGTTTCTTGGCAGCTGTGATGTCAGCTGTCAGCTGTGTCAGGGTCATCAGCAAAATCACAATTAATCCAGCCACTGAATTAATACAAAAATGCTACAGTTAATCCAAGGAAATGGAGCCTGTTAGCCTGGCTGTGGGTCTCCTCTCACAAAGGGTCTCAAGAGAGACAGAAACTCATCCGTGACAGATCTTGGAGAAGCCACATTTCTTTATTTTGTTCTCTCCTCCCCCCCCCCAAAGAATTACAGCTGGCTGCTACCATAGGATGAACCCCCTGACACAACCCAGTTTTTTTCAGCTGCTTGGGGAATTTCTGGTCCCAATACCTCAGGACCCCTCCCTTCAGCCCCGGTCTGGGGGGAAATAAACAAAGAGAGAAGTTTTCTATTTATTTCTCCATAAACCTTGTGAAATACTCTTAATACAGAATGGGTAGCTTTAGACCCATGTAGTTGAGCACGTAGGAATTTCCAGTGGGAATTTCCAGAGAATTGCCTTTTAAAACCAATGAAGCCAAGTGTAAAGGTACAAATAATTTGGGAAAGAAGATGAGGAGGAACTTAGCTAGTTACATGTTACTTGCTTGAATAGTTTCTTAGGTTTCAGAGCAAGTACAGAACACCTGGCAAAAAAGATATTCTGAGAGGGCACTTCTTTTGTCACCTGGCCAGATGGGTCCAAGAAACAAAAACTGGGGAAACCCCACATTTTTTGTGGGAAGTTGAGACCAGTAAAAGCCACACCTCACTGTAGACAGTTTGCTCTTTCATCGAGGTATGAGATATACTCTGATGCCAGTCAGAAATTATTTGGGAGGGCTAGGCTGTGGTCAGCAGCCTGCAGAGAGTCAGGAGCTGGAAATAGAGCAGAGTCAAAGAGAAATCAGGATGTGGGAATGGAGGACAAGCCACGGGACTGTTGGTCAACAGCTGGACTTTAAAATGGCATGAGAGGGTGTTTTACTGGATGCATTTCATGACATGGGAAAAGAAATCTCTTCTTCTTTTTTTAGAAAATGGCCTTTCAGATTATGATGCAGAAATACTGGAAATCTAACTGCAATAGAAGCATTTGTTTGAACTTTTGCTATTTTTACTTGATGTTATTTTTATTAAATGTTATTTTTGTGATTGTAGGTTTTTAAAATTTTAATGTTGTATTTTAAATTGTTGTAAGCTGCTTTGGGACCTCAGGGTGACGGGCAGGTAATGGTAAAATAAGAATAAAAATAAGAATAATATACCCCACTTTTTTGTTATTTTACTTGTGATAGAACATCATTTTCAGCTTTCAGCCTGCCCGAGCTGGCTGCCTGGTTCACATTGTATGTATTGAATCTGTGAACCGCCCTGAGAGACCTCAGGGTATAGGGCGGTATAAGGTGGTATATAAATTCGATTACAGTGATATCTTGGTTCTTGAATTTAATCTGTTCCGGGAGTCCATTCGATGAATTTAAAGTGTCCCGAAACGGTTCAAAAACCAAGGCGCGGCTTCCGATTGGCTGCAGGAGCTTCCTGCACTCAACTGGAAGCTGTGGAAGCTGCGTTGGACGTTTGACTTCCGAAAAACGTTTGCAAACCGGAAGACTCACTCCTGATTTGTTTGGGAGCTAGGCCGTTCGACTACCAAGGTACCACTGAATATTATTATTATTATTATTATTATTATTATTAAATAGATTCCTGTTCAATGTCGGCCAGGCATCCGCACTAAGATTTTATAAGTGTAAATTATATTCCTGTCATGCTTTGTTCCTCTGGTTTTTGTGGTATAATATATAATATTCACTGTTGAGGAGGCAACTGTTACTGTAAATCGGGAAGACCATCTCAATGAAAATCTATTTTATTCCCCTGTTTAACGTAGGAAAATCCCATGGATTAACATCTATGCTCAAGTCCAGCATGACAAAGAACAGGAAATGATTGGTTCTGTCAGCCAAAGTGAAAATGCCCCCAAGATCACTCTGAGTGAATTCACAGACCCTGAAGAACTCATGGACAAAGAGCTGGACACACGGGTTATAGGTAAACGGCCTGCCTCATGCTCATTAAGAGTCCTCTCTGGCCCTTGTCCTCTGCCATGAGTGAATGCATGTTGCTGACACTGAGTGGTATTCAACTAAGTTTTGCTCAGAGTTGATTCACGGAAATCAATGAGCTGCAGACCTTAGTTATATGCACCCATTAGCTGTCTCTGCATGAGGAGTCATCATGAGAAATATGTTAGATCACGGCTGAATATTAGAATGTTAATTCTTTCTGGAGATTTTAGTGGCTCAGCTATTTGCAGATGCATAGACATTGGCAGGCTAATTTCTGTAACTGATGCATAGGGCAAATGAGGAGGGATGAAATAGTACAAGAAGTTAAGATACCCTAGGGTAGCAGAGTTTGGAGCAGCAAATGGGAACAGACAGGCCCCTTTAGGGGAAAGGGCACAGGGGGAAAAGAAAATGAACAAAAGAAGAGGAAATGCTTCCATCTTCTCTTCTCTACTGCAGTCTGGTGATAGTACAATTCTTGTGTTACATGAGGTGCCTAAAATATTAAGCAGTAGTCTAATCAAAAGGGGCACTATTAAATCATCCTGCATGCTCCTTGAGGTCCACTCCAAGGTCACCAAGCACAGAGTGTTAGTGCTTTGTGGAACTTTCTACTGAAATCAGTCAGTCAATGGTGTTAAATTTTAGATGCCTCATTAAGATTTTTTCCTTCCAACATTTTTTTCTGGTGTAACTCCATTGTGTGTACCACTGGTCACTATGAATTAACTTGTAGACTTAATTGTTTACTGTGTACACTGCTTTGACATTTTTGGGTGGGATTTTGCTGGAAGGAAGAGAAGGCCCCTCGATTATACACCATGGCAAAGAAGGAAAATCTATGCCACAACGAATATCCATATTTGGTGACCTCTATTAATTCTTCCATTCTCTTTTTTCTTAGGGAGCATCTCAACAATCTCCAACAGTGAAAGCACAAAGGAAATACCCAACTGCACTAGTGTTTAATACCAGGAATACCACTTTGACTACAAAATTTCTGAGTTTTTATTTTTAATTAATATTATTATTATTACAAAGAAAATTCTATGTCATAATGATGACTATTATTATTATTAGGGAGGGAGGGGCGCAGAATGTGGTTTTCTTTTTTCTTTTTTTGGTGTTATTTTGTTTTCTGGGGCCACATTCATAAATTCAGTTTTTGGAAAACTGTATAATAGAAGAAAAAATACAAGACTTAATGGAAACTAGAAATAATATAACCCTGAACTTAAATTTTTGGGCACATTCTCTATTTCCCCTTTCAGAAAATAATTGGGCTACTCTGCCAGTGGCAGTCTCAGAAGGTTATTTAATTGTTCATACCAGACTTGCTCCTGTAGAATGAATGCAGGGTTCTATTCTCGCTTGACACCCTGTTGGATTCAATCAACTGAGTATATATATATACATATATATATAATATCCTGTATATCTTTTAAAATGGGGAATAACAAAGCCTTCTGAAGTTGACTCCTTAGATTCTCATGAGGGTGGGCAGGCTGCACAAAATGACGGCTGGCACATCTGACCAAGTTTATGAATGAGGCCCTTGCTGGTGCATGTTGATACTGTTGGTATTGAGGAAACCGATGGCATACTGTAGATAATTACCATGTAAATACCTTTTTATTTCTTGATAAATAATTTAATGTTTAGTAAAAGATAAATTTAAAACGAATAAACCACACTCACCCACACACCTTCACACCCACATGAGAAGTTCACTGGGGATCTGCAGCGAGCAGCTGTGTCACATGGGAGATCTGGACGCGTATCAGTTGTCTGTCATGTTTAACTCTTTCCTCTTTGTGTTCAGTTGACACTGGTAGGGACCTGCAAAAAGAAGGCAATATATCTGGGTTGAGAACACTTCAGAATTCAATACAGTCAAGATATTGTTTCTTCCTCAGAAGCAGGAGTGTAGAGCTTGGAATGAGTCTAGCTTAGAAACACTATGCTGAGTCCATTATATTCCCAGTCTATTTAACAGGCTGTGCAAGAAAATATGCTTCAGTTTGAGCAGATCAAATAATTGTGGCATCAATGTTGGGTTGCATTCAGTGTTGGATAGTATCCAAGATTTATGCTTGTGCTCCACCCACTTTTCCTCCCCCTGCACAACTGCTAAATCTGTTTTGGATTTCCCCTCAACCCTCCAGAGCAGATTTGGGGAGGGCACAGGGCATGTGTGGGAGAGGAGAGGGGATAAACTTCTGCTGCACAAGCATAAATCCTTGCACTAATGAAATCGGTACAAAGGATTTTTAACCTTTGGTGTTGCTCCTGTTACAGTCCTGTTTGATTTTTAATCCTCTAGCCTCCCCAAAATTTCTCCTGACTAGTCTTAGTTACTAGTGACATGCATTTAGCACACAGCCATTTTACTGGACTTCCAGTTTCTGATTCGGCAAATGATGGTGGTGGGGATGATGGCTCTCTGTGTTGGTTGTGTCTAGTATTTTTAGTTCTTAGCAGCAATCCAGTGAAATCCATATGAGATCAGAAACGCCAGCTTTTGAAAAATACCATGGCGTATTATTATCCTCAATCTGAATAGCCTTGAGAAGTAATGGGACAATGTCATTAGGATTTACAGGTGGCGGACTTTTTCATTGTAGTAAAGTAAATGGCAGTTGTATTCCTGGTGAAGCAGTTTTTGATGATATTAATGGTGCTATTAATGATATTAATTATGCCTGATTACTTAACTAGTCTGAAATCAAGACTGTGCAGTAAAAAAAAGTCCATACAATGGATGAACCATTCAGAAGAGGGCCAAATTGGTCATGGTGTTGGCAAATGTAAATCAGCCATGAGGATTTTCATCATATCTGTAAAGGAACCATTTCTCCCAACTTCCCTTCAGTCTCCTTCCAAAGCAGCTGTATTTTAAAGCCATGTGCCCCTCTGGGGCTCCACAACTATAGAGCACTACACTGAAAGAAAAATAGCTCAGCAATGTGGTTTTAGGTAGAAAACACAACTGAAGGAAGTATTCAATAGAATAAAGGTGTCATCACTGTGGCTTCCTCAACCTCTTACCCCATAACACTCAAACCGTCACCCATGAAAGGGGGAAAAAATCTCTAAAAGTAAAACCTTATCCTAAGACAATGAAGTTCTTGATAGAATCAGATGCTGAAAATATAAGCAATTAATGTGGTCATTGCTCCTATGACCTTAGTAGCAATATAGCAGCCAGGTGATCAACAGTTGAAGCTTATATTGGCTTGAAGATACACATGATTAATTTCTGCCTGATGTTAAAAACTCTGGAAAACTTGCTAAGAAAAAAGGGGTGACATTATTTAATGGTAAGGGTTTTATAAGATTTAGGAGATGAAACACACATGGGTGTAATCCTATACATACTTATTTGGGAGGAAGTTCTGCTGAACTCAGTAGGGCTTATTTTAATAGAGATGCTTACAGTTATTGTTTTGCTTTCTTCCTCCATTAGATGAGCTTGAAAAAGTCCTAGGCGGGTAGTGGATTTCTGCAAATATATCTACTCTCATTGTCATTTCAGGCCCAGAATGTTTCCATTCATTCCAGGGACTCTGAAGCCTAAACATATCCTCTTAATTGGACAGCAGATTTATTTCCATGGGGTGCTGAGTCTTAAAACCAGTCATATCCTGGAGTCATATTCTTAAGCTCATCAATTTAATTAAATGGGACAGCCCTTATTCATTTTAAATGAGCTCCCTATCATTTAATTTGTTCAACATTCCAGAACAGGATCTCACACACCACCTTTCCAGGGAATGTTGAAAAAGTCTGTGATACCTCTAGGCAGCTAGTTTATGGTTTATCCAAAACAATAGCCATAATAGGGATTGGAAAGAGAGCCACTATGATGGTGTTTTGAAATGCATGCTCTGCAAGATCTTGCATTATGTGACACCACTGGTGGCAGTGCTGGCAGTGGCAATGGGGCAGGTAGGGCCCCCAAGTTTCTGCCACCTGAAACAGCGGCTTCACCTGCCTCATGGCTGTGTCAGCTCTGCCCTGTTCTCTATTGTTTATTGGCTTTGAGGTTTTTGCAATAGAATAACCCATCCTCTTTCTTCCCAATTATATAGTTGCTGAATCCCTTCCCCACTTCCTGCTCCAGTCACTGAAGTGTGCTAAGTTCTGTGTCCAAACAATTCTCTGTTGCAGCTTACACCAAAACTGATTTACCTATTCTGGAAGTATAAAGATAGTGCAATGCTATACATTTTAACTCAGCCCATTGATTTCAGTGAAGCTTACTCCCAGGTAAATAGGTATAGAGATTGCAGCCAAAGAAAAAGGAGAAAGATTACTGTAGGGCAGAGAGAGATAAATCAGCCTATGATTGTGGATGTCAAATGGTTAGCCGTCTGAGGAGACAGAAGGCTATGTTCTCTTGCTGGCACTTACTAAGTCATGATACTTTAATCCCCCTTGTTTGGACTAGGTGTTGCATGACATCTTGCCTTCCAGCCCTAAAGACCTCCCCCCCATCTGTGCGGCCTGAGTTTGACTCAAGTGCTGCGTTCACTATGTGTTGTGCCAGCCTTGGATACAAAGCAACTCTGCCTAATCCTGCTCCAGTCAGGATGCCAGGGGCAATATTAACCCAACTTATCAACCTCTCATGGAGTCTTTCACCGAACACAACTTGGCCAGAATGACAGAATGGAAATCCAAATCCTCTGTTGTTGGAAGCTGGCAAACTGGCCCTGTTCCCTACCCTCCTTTCATTTCGAGATTTAAATGAGACAGACAATTGCAATACTTATTTTAAATGAAGTAAGACAAATGCATGAGTCATATATATATACATAAGTACATATATACTGTTCTTGGTTTTATTGTTCCATTTGAATATTTCTACTGTAAAAAAAAAGGCAGTGGTTTTGAAATTGTTGAAAATAAATGTATTTTTGTACATCAGAGCTGCCAGTTTGCATTCTTTTGGTGGCTTCTGGTTGGTGGGGATGCTTCATCTTGCAGAAGAGCCTTCCCTGTCTCTGCATATAGGTTCCATTGCTACATAACATGCTTCACCCAGCTGTGGTAGGACAGTGGAGCAGAAGTCCATGGGTCCTACTCAGTAGAATGAACAGGAGGGAATCCAAATGCAGCACAGCTGGCTTGCCACATTTTGAAGTAAGTTAAGGAATACAAATCACCATCACAAAACAGGGTGATGCAGTATGCGACCCTCAAGGCCTTTTTTTGCAAACCTCAGCAACATTTGATTCCCTCTCCCCTGCTGCCTTCCCAAAGCCTGGAAAGTGAGGTGTTGGGCTTTGGGAAGGAGGCATGAGGGCTCTGACAGGGTCCTAAAGGAACAAGCAGGCTTGTTCTAAACTTGGCTTTAAGCCATACATCTGGATCAGGCCACTGTTCTATCTGTAATCAGGCTACATAGTGATGGCATTGTAGCTAGGATGAAGAAAGGCCAATATGAAACCAAAACTAATATTACACGCACTGCCTAGAGGCTAACGAGAGTTGTTGGGAGACCCCTAGTCCCTTGTTTAAAATCTTTAGTAGATCTGGGGCTGTAGATCTGGTTGAAACTACTGCAAAAAGGGGGGGTGGCTTTCCCTGATTTTCACCTTTCCCTGTCACTTCAAGTGCTACCTCCTGCACTGTTCCAGATGGTCCCTCAGGTGTCTGGGTGGTTTTTGAGGGGGAGGGGACAATGCAAGGGGAAGGACAATTGGCAAAATGTCCTCTCCCATCTTCAGATTCCCAGAGCAACTCATTCATAGGTGGGATTCACTCCACTCATGGATTTCTGGATCAAGCTCAATGAGTATTTCCATGTTTTTTATTATTTTGGACTTAATGCAATTACTGTGAATGACTTTCCACAACAAAATACTTTGGCCCAAACTAAGGGTGATAATATTTAATATATAATATTTAACACATTTAATATGTAATATTTAAAATGTGGTTAGAAGGGGTTTGCTACCTTGAAAGCAGGTGTGCTTGTGTGCAGCAAATTTGTGTGCAAACCCCTTTCCCCCAACTTAAACCATGACACCTGCACTGTTCATCTTGCAGTTCTTAACAGAACCTGCCTGTCACACACTCTTTAAACTCAATCTAAGGGATATCAGGGTTATGTTTCAAACATTGTAAGTTATAAAACAATCAAGAGAAACACAGTAAAACAATTACTATCCGCTGGTTCTGAAACTCAGACATAAAACAGGAATTATATACATGCGATCACTTCTCTCATTCTGTTTTTCTTGGCATTCTCCCCAATGCAGTAGTACAGTTATTAAGCACTATCAAAGCACCATTGCACCACTGACATATTATTGTAATACATCAACTGAATGCTACTCTTTCCTCATGTGTCTTGGTACTACATCACCAGACTGATGGCTGACAGAAACACGAAGTACAGGTGCAGCTCTGTTCAGTGTACCTCCCTACAGCACTGCTTTTTCAGAAATAGGGGGAGGACATTTTAGGAGGAAGGCAGAGAGGTGGCAACAATAAAAACCCATAACCCTATATGTGGCATTGTGGCAGTAGAGATCCTAACACTCAATTTATACCAGAGCAGAGACCCAACCTTAGTTCAAGAAACAGTGCTCTTCAACTTCACTTGCACATCACCCAACAGTCTTCTAATTCATGTGCACATTCAATGATGTGTTTGTGTGCATGTCTGTGCATGTGCACAGACATGCACGCACACATGCACACATAATTCAGCTGCATAATACTATAGGAAGTGGTGAGAATGATGTAGGGAGTGTCTACATTATTCATCATATAGGATACAGCAGTGCCTAGTGTAATGCAAACAATCACAACAGCCTCTAAGTTCATAGGCTTTGATTCATAGGCTTTGCCAATCCTGAAGGGAGTAATCATTGACACAAGTTAGAAAATGAGATACGCCAAATATTTTGGAGTTTTAAATTTTGGTTGAAATGACCATGCATAGTGAAGTGATCCCCACCTCAAAAAAATAATAATAATAAAAATGGCTAACGAGCAAGAGAGATGGAATCCTTCCTTTTAGCTGTGAACAGCGTGGGGCTGTGATGGAAGCAGGAGTACCTTACTCAGCTTCATGAAAGCAGGCAGTTGCAAACTGGCTATGTGCTGTCCCTGGCATCTCCAGTATGACCCTATGCCATGTTATCAAGGAGCTCAGCCATACTGCTATTTTAGATATGCCCCAGCATCTTGACTCTAGGACTGCTTTGATTGATTTTCTCCACTGAACTCCAGGACTTGGATTCTATGTGGGCATCTGAGATGCAAGGGAGAATGAGATGCAAGGGAACAGAAGCTGGGAGGCCATTTTTTCCAATACCACCTGCAGTCCACTGTGTCAATGTTTTTCATGCTGCCTTTGAAGGTCCTCCATGCTTCTGGGACAGATTTGTGAAGGAGTGCAGGGAAAAAAGGTAAATTAGGGGTGGTGGTGTCTACTGCTTCCACCACTGGAGCATCCCACAACTGGAACTCTGGCTCAGGGAATGTTTCTGCCACTAGCTATGATCCCAGCCAATATATTTCTCTCAGTAAAAATTCAGAGAGCAAGCTGATTTCTGTTTGAAAGCTGAGGTGTGAGAACTCTTTCTGAAGCATCCCTCTGTGTATTGTAGTCTACACTTCAGTTTGACAGGCCACCATGAGCTTTGATGGGACAAAGTTGGGGGCATGGGGGAGAATGTAGGCAACAAATAACTTGCTTCTGAGTATCAGCTTTCTCGTAAGAACTAACCTCAGTGGGTTAAGTAACACTTGTACTAAGATGGCCTAAAAGGATCCCACACTTTGCCAGTGTACACTACTTTCCTTTGCAGTTAGAGCACACATAATGATAACCTCGTGGCTTTTGAAGTCAGGACACTTGTTACTAGCTCCAGGACAAATGAGGAGTTGCTATTGATACAGAAGTCAAATGTTTGCCAGAAACAGCAAGTGTTCCTCTTTTTTTATCCAGTACCAGTATGAACAAAAATGTAAGGGATGATCAATACGAATAAAAATAACAAAGCTGTCTAAGTATTCCAGCTGCTGGGGACTGCAAAGCAAAGAAGTCACAGGAAGCTTTCCCTACCTCATTGGAAAGCAAAAGAGAAACCAAGCACAGCCATCCCAGGAACCAGATGTTTGCTGGAAAACTATGAAAAGCCAGAATACTTTAATGGATGGCCCAATTAGCATTAAAGTTTAATAGTGAACAACATGAGGCTGTGTGTGGCATTTCTTGGCCAGCTGGCTAGAATAAATTAAGGATTCGCTGGCCCTATTTTAACTTTATTTAATACTCAGCTTGGGGAACTCTGCTTTGGGGGTGATTTCATTTTCTTTTTAAAAAATCTAAGCCACCTTTCTATCACAATGAAATGTGAGGCAATTTACAGTATGCTCAAACTCAGGAGGAAAGGGAGAAACGTGCTAAGAGGAAGGCATGCTTGGCAAACCCTCACCATGATCAATTCCCACCCAGAAACCTATGTCCCCACTGTGGAAGGACGTGTGGATCCAGAATTGGCCTCCACAGTCACTTAGGGACTCACTGTTAAAACCGTGTTTATGGAAGACAATCTTACTTGGTTATGAGTGATCGCCAAAGAAGAATAAAGAACGGTACAATAAAAGAAAAATCTACAAGGGGAGGGGAGACAGCACATCCTGTGATTTATTTCTATATTGCTCTTTGCACAGGCTGCAGGACAGTTTGCAATGAAGTCAAATAAGACAAAAAGAGAATTTATAATCCATGAAATATCATGATCCTTAAAATGCAGAAGACAGCAACTCGTAACTGTTGTTCACTAAACAGGAATTTACTAATAGCAACAGCAATAGCAGCAACCAATCTATCTATTTGTTCAGGTATTATCAACAGGTAAAAGTCTTCAGTTGCACCAAAATCTGGTAAGAATAAAATGGTAACACCATCTTTCCTATAACTAAAAAAGAGATCATCTATGGATGTGAGTTCCACCAGTGTGGTACTGCTCCTAATGGAGCCCTGCCTAAAGGATCTTAAGATTTAACTTCCCTCAGAAGTGTCTTGCAAGCCAATCCTGGCAGACTGTGAGGTAGGCTGGGAGTCATATGAGCCTAAGCCATTTCGGAACTTAGAGGCCAAAGTCAGCACTTTCAATCACGCCTGGATGTTTAATGGCAAGCATCGCAGTGCTGTCACGTGCTCCTCCACCAAGCAGCAGTGGCATTCTTCATTAGCTGCAGGTTTGAAACACTTTTTAAAAGATCCATGTAGAACATGTTGGGGAGTCACCTGATTTCCTCGTATGTTGAAAGAATGTGTCATGGGAAAGCCAAAGGGCTAGGCTGATGCAGCCCTGGGACTCCCACCAGCCATGACTTCAGAGTGCATCATCAGGGGCTCTATGGATGTATGTGTGCCAAGCTACTTCATACACTCGCCAAACATGCATCTAGTGGTGAGGGGCACAGCTAGCTGTGCATCCCTGCAACTTCTGCCACAATCCCCCTATAAATCACACCTACAACCCACCATTAACTTATTTTGCACAAACTCCATTGGGATCTGTGCAACCATACAAATATTCTTCCTTTTGTGGTGGTGAAGGAAGGTAAGACATCCCCTTGAAGGATTATACCTGCCATTATTGAGGAGGGGTCAAAGTATTTAAATATATTATTTCACAAACTGGTTAGTTTGAACTGCTGGGCAGGAATCCAGAAACTCAGGTTAATTTCCCCACCAATAAAATACTTGGGTGGCGGACAGCGATTGTTATTAAATACAATTTAAAAACTCACTTATGATGATAAACTGTTATTATTTCATTGCTTAATGAATCTATTGCTCAGCTTGAGAGCAAGGTGCTTACATGGCTAAAAAACAAACAAAAAACTCTCTAACCAATTGATTGCCCTGGAATGAAGCATTGCATTTTGAAATGTGTCCTCATCTGTTTTGATCACTGCCAGTTTTGAAATTTAGCAACATGATCATCTCATGTTTATGCTAGTAGGTTTTGTCTCCTAAATTAAAACACACAAATGCAAACAAACACAAACACCCTTGAGATTAAAGTGATCCCCATTCTGTCTTTAATAAATTTTAAGACTCATATGATTTCTTAGCCAGAGTTCTGTGTTCCCTGCCCCCGCATACCCTGTTTTCTGTAGAAGTTATTATACCGGGCAGACTAAATAAGCTTATTCTTCCTCACCTGCTTATTTTTCAGCTCAAAATAGTTCTGTAGAACTTGCTTTTTCATGTAGAGAATAACATAGAGAAATCCTGTACTGCCCCTCCATCCTACCCCAGTGGATGAAAAAGACCACAACAGGAATATAGAGATATCAAGCAGGCTTTCTCTGTCAATTTTTGGTTTTTCTACTCCTCATTTTTCAAATATTAAGTTGTGTTCTCCACATTTCCACATCAGTTTGCATGTTTTTAAAGACCTCATGGAAATTTACCAGCATTATTGTGTCAATTTGTCCTAATATCTAAATGGTGTGCAAATTTGCCCAAAATACATATTTTTGCAAAGCAATTTTCCCTAATAAAATTCATTTTTGTATGCTATTTTCACTAATGCAGGCATTCTAATGCACATTTTACCACAGTATGCACATTCTTGTACATGTTACTTGGCTGGAGAATTGCTGCATTGCAAAATTCAGAAAAATGAAAAATTTGGAGGATTGTATTTCTGTTCTTGTATTGTTTCCAAAACAGTGAAGTAGAGACATTCACCTCTAAATGTGAACTGAACTGAATTTCTCCCCCATTCCCGTGTCTGCTCCATGTGTAGGGAGAGAACATAGAACTTAGTACCACAGGGCTTGAAATGAAGCAGGAAACTATGACTACACGCAAACCATTATGACATACCCTCCAACGTTCCTCAGATGAAAATAGGAACATTCTTGCAATTGGAGACAGTGGAATAGAGGTTTGGATACTGTAGGGCAGGGGTGTAGAAGCTTTAACCTGTGGGCCAACCTTATCTTACCAGGGGGCTGCATTTTAGCCTGTGAGGCCATTTCCGCCAAACCACACCACCCGTCCATCCCTGGTGGTGTCAGCAAATGAGCAAGTGGACAGGGTTGAACCCCACATCTTCTGCATGATCCTGATCAAAGCAGGATCTAGTTCCAACCCTAAACCTGGTTCTTACGGGCAGCAATGCTGGGCGTTTTGCCATCTCTGGTAATAAAGTTGGCCAGAGTCACCTCTTCTCTTCTCTCTTCTTGTGTCCTGTGGGCCTTCCATGCCACCCACCAAAGCCCTTGCCCTTTCTCTCTTCTGCTACTCTTCCGAACCGCTTTTTCCTTTCTCGCTCAATCCAATAGACTTTCTTTGGACTCTCTCCATATATCTGCTTCTGCTCCTTCTGGGCACTTAAAGCTAGCAGCAGAGAACACTGCTACTGTGCCACGCAAGGGCACTCTCACTCACTTTTACTGATTCTTAAAGAGGCCATGGGCAAAATTGCTTCTAAGCTAAAACTGCAAGCTAGCTGCAGTCTTGCCCATGGCCCCTTTAAGAGGAGCTTAAGGTAGCTTGCAATTGGGAATTTGTAACTCTGCATGACCAACTGAGGAGCCATGATGGCTTAAGGGTTTTCATGAAGGTCCTGGCAAGGTCTTGTGGTAATTGAAGACTATGTTATGATCCCACTTTCAACAGTTATGGCTTCCCCCAAAGAATTCTGGGAGCTGTAGTTGCATAGAGGATTAACAGTCAATCCCTCTTCACAGGGAACACTGCAAATTGTAGCTCTGTGAGGGAAATAGGGGCCTCCTAACAACTCTCAGCACCCTTAACAAAGAACAGCTCCCATAATTCTTTGGGGGAAGCTACGACTGTTGAAAGTGGTAACAGTGCTTTAAATGTATAGTGTTAATGTGGCTTAACTTTTTTTCAAGTGGACCTATGACCATTCCACTTCTTTACAGACATAATTGAGTCCACGGCGGCCTAACCACGACCCCTTTCCCTTCCCATTTTCAGTACTGATATAACATCTAATTTGACCCTCGGTCTCATTTCTGGAGCTGCTAGTCTCCCCCTTGGTGTGGCTGAACCTTTTAACACAAACAGGTGGGGAGAAATTAATCAATCTCTGTCAATTTGCACAGCTTCACTCCACATGGTTCCAGTTTTCAGCCTGTCAAATTCATCTCCTTGGCAAACACGGGGAAAGTAACTGCTTTTGTGCTATATGGTTCATTGTGTTGTGCTCCATGAGCTGACTAGTTTTCGTTATGCTTTGTGGTTCCTAATTAGAGATATTTGTAGGGCTTAGGAAGGCTAGACAGAGTGAAGGTGAGATAAAGTGCTGTCCCTTTAAGTGCTAAATGACCCCTCAACCATTTCAGAAGGCTGTCTAAATGTAAAAAGAAGAGTAAATGCAGAGCTAGTCTTGCCAATTCATCTGGCTTGATAAATGCTGTCATTCAACCCTCATTTCTGTCAACACTTTTACTTGAAAAATATTTATCTTTAACGTCTTCTTTAAAAACAGAACAAAAATCAAGTAAACTGTATTCTTTCACAAGCAAAGGGGGAAGCCTCACTTCTTGAAATAATTTAGTTTCCAAATAAAATTCAAAATGTGGTAGATGTCAGATTTCCCATGTGGGAAAGGAGTTACCATACTTTTCCATCTGTAAGACGTCCCCTTGTATAAGACGCCCCCTATTTTGGAGGACTCAAATTTAAGAAAATGGGGGGAGATGGCATGGGGGGTTACCCAGAGTTGCTGAACTTTTCTTAGGGGGGATTGCCAAAAAACGCCCACCCGCATGCATCGCAAAATCAGCCTCCTGTCTGTCCCATCACCAGCAGAAGCTGCCAATCGCCCGCCCAACTGCCGGAGCGTCAGCCAATCAACACCACCCATTGATGCAGCAACCAATAACATGCACAATGGCTGCTGACAGCCATGGCAACAACCAATCAAACGTCCACCCTATGCGCAACCCATGTATAAGATGACCCCCACCTTTTAGCATGATTTTTAAAGGAAAAAACATAGTCATACACAGAAAAGTATGGTGATTAGGCAAATATAATGGCAATCAGAACATAGGAACATAATACAAGCCTGCTGGATCAGGCCAGTGATCCATCTAGTCCAGCATCCTGTTCTCACAGTGGTCAACCAGCTGCCTGTGGGAAGCCTGCGAGCTGGATGTGAGCACAACAGTTATGCCTGCCTGTGTTGCCCAACAAATGGTATTCAAAGGCCATAAAGCCTCTGACAGTTGAGGTAGAACATAGCCAGTCTAGGTAGCGTGTTCTCTGATTGGTTGTGTAGTTTTGTGGGAGTTTTTTTCTCTGTATGTTTGGTTGAATGTCTCACTGCTATGTACAAGATCTGAACGAAAAAAGACAAAACCTGTCTTTTCCTTTCTCTTTAAATCATGGACTGTTTTAGTTCAGTTTGATAATTAAAGTGTTATTAGGACTCTTTGATATCAATTCTGTCCATGTTATTTAAGTGACCTTACTAGCACATGGCTGGGTCAGAAAGGGCTACACTTTTCCACCCCATCCTCTGAAATCTCAATTAACATAGACAACTCAGCACCTGTTATCAAAAAAGGAAAATCCAGAGATGTAGTTGTTTTCTATGTGATTAAAGTGATACACAGTTTAACTCTGTACCTTTCCCATAGATCTCCCCAAACCTGGGACTGTCACTAGTTATCAGCATGTGAATGTTTTGTAATATATATTACTACTAACAAACATGTTTTTGATGTGATACAGTTTTAAGCATTTTAAAAACTATTATAGGGAAAAGGGTGCATACTTACTTGCTGGGTTTATTCCTTTAGGAAGCAAATCTCTTCCTTTTTTACAGTGTTCATTCTCCATATTTCCTTTTTAAAGCAGGGGGGGGGGGAATCTGTAGAAGAGGACAAAAATTAAAATGAAAAAGGATCTAGAATCATTTTGACTGAAAGGAAAGAAATATTTGTACATTATTCATCGCATTCTGGGTTATTCATCAAAAGTTTCATTCTTCAGCTAAAGCATTTTCCTTATCTTAAAGCCACTGACATGAATACATATCACCCAGGTTGAAAAGATTGAATTACATTTCTCTTGCTGTGGCTAAAATTCATGGCAGCTCAAAGCCTGGGTTGGTCCCTAGGTGTGCCAAGCTAACAAATTTTATGACCTCCCCCCACACTTTCCCAGAGAACAATGCTAACAGGGTTTGTCTCTTCATTGTGCTACGGAGATGATTGAAAATGTGCTGCTATATAGCTTGATAAAAGACCTTTGCTATATAAAAAAGAGAGTAACTTTGTCATTTGAGAGTATTACCCGTGGGATTTCAGAGCACTAGGCAGTCAGCAGTCTTTTTCTTCTGGCCCCAAACAAGAAGGCGTTTCCATAGCCGAGTCCCATGCATAAGTGAAGGAGAGTCTATTCTGATATATACCTCTGCTTCTTGTGACAAACTGAAGTCCTTCTCTCTCTCTCTACCTCTCTGTGCATGTGTGTCTTTCTCTCTCTTGGCATGCTACCCCTTACACCACCCTCTTCAGTGCCTCATCATTGAGGCTCCTACAGCCCACCACATCTGGCGGTTGGACTGGATAGAGAATCATTACTCCCTCCATGGCACTCCCTCTTGGGGCCACCTAAGGGTCAATCACCTGGCCGGAAGCACACTCAAAGTGCCCTACACATTTCCACATAGCTCATTTTTATTTGGTGCAAGTCCTTGTTAGGCAGGAATCAGCTCCAATCAGGAGCTCCCAAGTGGAGGCTATTCTTGTGGGCCTTATTTTGGGCACCAAATCTAAAAGGCACCAAATGAAAATCCTGCTTGCAGAGGAACAATCAGGAATGCATGGTAAGGCTCCTGATTGTTCCTTTGCAGTCACAGATTAAACTGCCGCATAGCTAATGCCATATGATATCATATGGGGGGGGATGGCCTTGCAGGCCAATGATATACATGTCTTAGTCAGAAGTAAGGCCCAGTTCGTTTAGCGGGGCTTGCTATCAAGTAAGCATATATAGGATTGCAGCCTTGGTGTTGTAAACCTATTGTAAATGCTTTACTGAAGATTGTGGTGGTGCAACCAACCTGAACCATTCTGAGTCCTTCTTTGTGTGCCTCTTCTATGAGAGGTCTGGAGGGTGGAAACAACATGATAACAGGCCTTTTCTGCAGTGGCTCCTCATTTGCAGGATGCTCTCCCTAGGGAGGCTCACCTGGAGCCTTCATTACATATGTTTAAGGGCCAAGCAAGAATGTTTTTCTTCAACCAGGCATTTGGAACATTCTATGGCATTTTAAATGTGTCTGGTGGTGGTGGGGGCGCGCGATTCTTGGTTTTGTTTTGTTTTATTATACATTTTTTATTCTCATATTGTATTTTTCTGTTGTGAACCATCCAGGGATCTTCAGAAGAAGGGTGGTATACAAATTTACTACTACTACTACTACTACTAATAATAATAATAATAATGGAAAGAAACAGTCAATACTTGGTCTTTGTATAGTCCAGAAAGTGTAGCGATGGGTCCAACATTTCTTCTGGAGTCCTACACCCAATATACTAGCATGCTTGTATACCAGGCATTGGTAAACCCGGCCCTCCAGATATTTTGGGACTACAACTCCCATCATCCCTGACCACTGGTCTTATTAGCTAGGGATGATGAGAGTTGTAGTCCCAAAACATCTGGAGGGCTGAGTTTGCCTATGCCTGTTGTATACAATAGACAATTGTATGGCCTGTACTGCATTGTCTTCATTGGGAGAGGGATGTCAAATCTGAAGCATGATTCTATTTGTTGAAGAGCTAATGGGACAACCAAAACTCAGTTTTATACTGTAGGCCTGAGATAAATTACTTGTCACCCACTCACTTTTAAAATGTCTGAATGGGGTGTGTGTGTGTGTGTGTGTGTGTAATCCTATACCTTACACTTCCCATCCTCTTACCCCACACAGAGATTAACTGAAAGATGCCCAACCCAGGAAAAGGCTATAGCTCAATGGCAGAGAAGATGCAGAAGGCCTCAGATTCAATCATTGGTATTTCCAGTTAGTGCCAGGGATAGTGGGAACTCTGCCTGAAACTCAGGTTGCTGCCAGGCTGGGTAGACAATACCAATCTGATTGGACAATGGGCTGACTCAGTATAAGGCAGATTTCTATGCTCTTGTTTGACTTCAGAACACTACACAATTTGATATGAGGCTTGGGCCAATTTCTTTCTATTTCTTTTAGTGCATTTTTCATTCAGTTACTCTGACTGTGGCTAACACAGCAAATAGGCCACATTTCTGTCAGTGGCAACCCATCCTAGTTTTCTAAAACTATAAATCTGTGTTTGCATTTTTCCCCCTGTTAGGAGAAAAATGTGTATAAAATATTTGTGAAGTTTTTTTTCTCCCCAGCTCCCAGAATATAAAAGTTTAAAGGATGAATATTATTATTTTTATTTCAATTTCACTTAAACCAAGTGCTATGAGGCAATTTTGCTCACATATTGCTTTTCCCAGCGGCTTCATTAATAACCCTCTGTAAGAGCTTTTGTGTCACCAGCTTAAGAGCAGCCACCTGGGTCACACATCACTCTAGCTTTCACTCAATAGTAAGAGGAATGTTTGATGATCATGGCTGAGTTGTCCATCAATCTTTAGCAACATGCAAGTGATGAGAAAACGGGCAGCTGATTTTTTTTACAAAGGCTGAGCTATGACATGTCAAGGACAACAGGCACTTGATGAAGACAAGGAGAACCTTGGAAAATGAGAATAAAGCAAAAACTCTACAAACATGCTGGTTTCGGCTATCTTGTCTCAAAAGAAGTAAAAATGACAAATATTTTAATACTGGAAAATATTCCTCGTTTGCAAGATTTCAGATTTGTAACACATCAAACCTGTTTACCGTAAGAAGTAAAAAAAAGTATAATTGCAAAAGTTGGATTAAGTTTGAGGAGACAGACAGGGTGGTGAATTGAAATAATGAAAGCTGCATTCCTAAATTGTACTAACTCTTCTTCGCATCACTAATCACTGCTAATATGAAATAGGCAGAAGCATCTGGAGTTTCCAAGCATAGAAATAATGTACCACACCCACCTTTGGACAGAGTTCCAGGACGATAGCCAGATACGAAAGAAGAGAGAGGTCCTACACCTTCAAGGGTTGTGTAGAAGAGTGAATTTCAGCAGGTGTTGCTTGTCAGGTAACTAGTGGGGAGAGCCAGGTGGTGTCATTAGGGATAAACAAATCTGTCAGCTTCTCTTAGTTTCTCATTTGTCGAGTTTTCAGTTCCATTCTGCACATTTCCACACCAGTGTAGTTAAAAAAAAAAACACCTATGAAAATTCATCAGCATTTTCGTGCAAATTTCTCCTGATACACTTCTGTTTGTATGCAATGTTTCCTAACATAACAGATTTTTGCAAAGCAAATCCCCCCCCCCCCGATAATGCATTTTTGTATGTTGTGTTCACTAATATCTTTAGCCACACTGTACCCTAGCATATGCAGTTTATATGTATTGCTAGGCTGGAGAACTACATTGCAAAATTCCTAGAAATGAGAATGTCAAAGAATGGTCGTATTTTGGTTCATGTATTGTTTTGGAAAAGGCAAAGCAATTCAGTTAGCTTTAAATGTGAAATTAACTGTATTTTGCTTGAGAGAGCAGCATGCAAGACACACCTGTTTAGGCTGCTGCTTTTACACAAGTATTAAAGGTACAGGAGCCCTGTTCTTTTTTTGCACCTATTCTAATCACATGATGTTGGGAACAGGGCTGGCCTGCACACCTCCAGCCTTCTACACACTTTTTGCCCTTGCATGTTCAGGCTAAAGAGGGCTACAGACTGGCATGGCTGAAGAAGTAATGAATGTCTTACAAGATCAGTAACACACTTATTGATAGATGACACAAAAACAGTCATCACTGCAAGAAATTCAAATATCTGAGTCAAATATTCAAAATGTATTTCACTGGATCCTTCTGAATGAGCTCTTCTAAACATTAATAATTTTCTGAACTCTTCTGAACATTAACCATTTTCACAATGGAAGTTTTTTGGCCCCAGTATTCTTGATGTAGATTTTGGATACAGCTGAGACTCGATTTGGCTTCTACTCTTAGCTTTTTAGCATTTTATATTTTCCTGCTCATTTCCTACCTACCACTCCCCGCACCACCACTAATTTCCTATGCAAACTTCAAGATCCATCTTCAAACACCATGCACTCTTTTTGTTTTATTTTCCTTGAAGAAGCCATAAGCATCAGACATTGGGTTGAAGTCTGATGTTCTTTTGACCATTCTACTAAAAACTCATAACTCTGGCAGCTTTATTCCATTTTCCATAAATGTGTTTTTATTGTAGACTTGAACAATTATGGCAGCCGTGTAGTGTCAGATGTATAATACAAATGGCATCTTGAGTGCCTGCATTCATTTTCTTAACAAGCTTCACATGCAGAAATTACAAATCTCCCATTAAACTGGTGTTAACACTGACAACAGTAGTTATATAAAACTTCAACAGCAGGGTTGTTACATGTGTAATAAATCAGGCTGTTTCCTCTCTCGGAAAAATCCCTGTATATATCCTCAATGGCTATGTACATAATGGTTGAGTTTGCTACTCTCTACTCCCCTACACAACCCATCTAGAACAATTATCTTCACTGAATTTATTGCTCTCTTTAAGAGATGAAATATTTGAAAAGAAGCTTCATGTGATATATCTCTTGCTGGGTTGTAGGTGAGACTGAACGTTTGAATACAAAGCTAGAATGTCCAGGGAGAAGCTTATTGTTTAGCTGTCTCCCCTGGCATGATGCCTATGTACATGCAGAACATTTAAATATACAACTCTTGCAGTCTTAAATAACATCACCATTAAAACTTACCCAGCATTATTTATTTCAGGTGCATCCTCCCACAGGTGTTACTGCAGCTGCTCCATAAGTAGCCTTCTCCTGCTGATGTTACAGAACCCATGAGAGGGTTGCCATGGAGCCAGAAGTGGTTGGTGGAGCAGGCCAGCTGCACTACCTGACCTCCCATCATCAGTGTTACTGTGGTGTACCAAAAGGAAAAGGGGTAGGGGCAAGGTAGCAGTTGTGTTAGTTCTAGACAAAGGCAACAAAAGAGCCAATTCAGCATTCCCACCAGTGAGTTTGCACCACACTGCCCATACCGCCATCTCAAACCTTCTGGTATACCACAATGATGCCCGTGATGGGAGGTTAGGTATGCACCACTGCTGCACAGAGCACAGCAGAATCATCTTTCTTTCTTTCCTATCAATCTAATTCAGTCTTCCCCAGCCTATCATTCAGATATTCTGGACTACAGTTTCCATCCTCTCTGACCATTGACCATGCTGATGGGAGCTGGAGGCCCAAAGATCTGCATGGGAGCAGTTGGGGGAAGCCTGAAATAAAATATAGAAGAGTTTCTTCTTTCCTACTCCTCCCTGCTTTGGGTTTCCTAACCTTGGCTTCAGCGCTAATTTATGTGGCTTATATTTACCCACGTGTAATAAAATATGTAGGTTAGTTATTTGCTGAACCTTCACACCAACCAATAAATAGGTTTATGGTGAACCCTCATGTACTTTGCTGTTGTCACATTTTAAGGAATAGAACTTTCTGACCATTTTTCAACAGCTTGCAAATTTTTATTGAAGCCATTTTTCATACCCTTTATCTTTGCAACTAACAGTGCAGGTTTTGTGAAAGGTTCTTAGAGGGCAGGAAATATTAGAATAATTTGTGAATCTCATTTTTAAAAGCATCCGGGAGAGGAGTGGATGGGAAGAACAACTAGCTTTCCTTTACATCAGATTGCTCCCATTCTGTTTGCAATGTCAAGATGCTGCGGAACAATGATGTAAGAAATGCACTTCTTTTGAATTTTGTCAATGTCTTTCAAATGTATGTTGATACATTTACAAAGTAGATATGCATGTGCCAAAAAGGAAATTAGCATGTAAAGCAAGTGGCTACCTTTACCACTTTTAACAGCTATGGCCCCAATTGGAGAGGTGGGATTTGGCCATTGTTTTGAGATTTCCAGTCCTGACTCTATATTTATTTAAAATATGTACATCCCATCTCTAATTAAAATAATAACAAAGTTCAGTTCAAAACAACAACTGAAAAACAATCCATGGTGCAATAAAAACAATCCAGTAAAAACAGCATATCACAGTTAAAGTAGACCATTCAACTGGTATTGGACACTGTGAGTAAATAGTAAGGCATTGCACAGAACCACCCAAATCCATCCCATGGCCCCAATCTGTGGACCCCAAATCAGTCCAATTTGCCCTCTTCCCCCACTGGTGTCACCCACCCCATCCTCAAATAATTCAGGAGCAGGTCTATGGACCCTGTTGTTGGTGCCGATATAATATTAAACTGCCCGCTATGTCTGCATGTGTGTAGGAATCCTATCCTTTGTCTCAAGAGGCAAAATGTCTTAGAATGGTCTTGAGTTATAACACTGGCTGTTTTAACACTTGGCTGCTGGTCTGACCCTGCACACCTCAGTTGGGGATTCCATCTGTTTTGTATTCTGTGGACTCCTTTGGATTCTTCTAAAGCAACACATTCTAGGTGAGATTTTCAATATTAACTATATATAAAGAGCTTCACACATGAGGGCCTAATAATGTGAAAGACCCTCTTCCCCTTTCTGTCTCTACTGGGAATTTAAGACAGATTGGGAGGAGATTACTCTCAATACCATGCTATTACCAGAAGCAATCTATAGACAATCTCTTTTTTCAGTCAAAAGACATCTTTTATTGAACTCCATGCTTGTTGGCTCAGAAAGTTTCTTTTTGATATCATTCATTCTCCCTCCCTCTCTCTCTCTCTCTCTCTCTCTCTCTCTGCACACATGGCTAGCTGTCTTTTTGGTACTAGTGTGCCTTTATTAAAAATGATTCCTGCATTAGTGTTTTCAGGAGAGAAAAGGACATCACAGAGGTGGGCTTAGTTTGTCCGTTCACAAAATACATTTCTCTTTTCTTCAGCCACCCCACCTTTCCTTGGATATATGCTTGTGTGGACAAAATATTTGTTGGACAAATATACTGTGTGAACTGGGCTATCATATGGCTAAATCATCCAGGTGAAACTTCTGAAAAGCAGTGAAAGCAGAATGTAGAAACACACAGGTATTGGCAGAGGTGCCATCTTCTGGGAAAGATTGCGGGGGTCCATGCAACATCAGGGGGCTGAGCCAAATATGGTGGCAGCATGACCCCAGTGGCCGGCAGCCCCTGCCTCTCCCCCCCCCCACTACACAAGGAAAAGACAGGGAAAACCAGCAGCAGGAGCCACTAGTCACCAAAGCTGCACTATGACCAGCATTCACCTTCCTCCACTCTCTGAACCATAGGGAGGAGCTCAAAAACAATTGGGTATGTGTGCAAAGTGCCTCAGCTCCTAGGATTTGGCACCTGTGGGTCTTGGTCTGATTCGGCCATGTAGTATTATTTGTGTTTGTCAAGAAGGAACCCATGTGTAGATCAGGTGTTAAATCCTTAAGTGGGAAAATCAAAAGTAGGAGTGGCTCTTACTTCTTTTCCTGCTTCCACTGTAAAGTCAAAAATTGGTCTCACGTATTTCACTCAAAAAAAGCTTCAGGAACTCAGGAATTGACTTGTGGCTGAGCTTCACAAGTTTCATATCAGCTACAGAAGTGGAAAATACATGTGAGTTGCTCATTATTCTCCTTTGGTAATTTCTTTGCAATCTCTGAATTGGCTCTGGTAAAGCCTGTAAAATTGTTAACCTTTTACAATCATGTTTTAGTCTGAAATTTAATTAAGGCCCGATGAGACCACATTAATCCCTTTGATCTTGTGCTCATGAGTGAATGCTGGCTTTAGATAATATTGCACCTGAAGGAAAAAGTAATGTGACCCCCTCCATTATGGATTTGGTTGGTGGTACGCTAAAATGGAAAGCATCATCCCCACTGATTTTTTTCACTGTGTGAAATTAAAGTCTCATTGTATGACCAGCCCACTTACAAGTAGCTAATCTATCTCAGTAAATTTTAACTTGTCTTAATGTGCTTTTACCTTTCTGTGTGCAGAGGATTCAACAGGTATTTTTCTTTTCATTTTTAAAAAATGTTGCTAGGATGGGAAGTGAGGACTAGCTTCATATCAGCACGTAAGTACATGTGTGAACCAACCTGCAGTTAGTAGCAAACTTAACATCATCAAATAATCACAGCATAGATGCTGCATTGATCCAAAGAAAGGGAGGTGAACAGAGGAAGAGGCACTATACACTCTGAGGAGGGTGAGTGATGTGCCGACATTGTGTAATCACCAGAATAATTACTTCAGGAATGATAACTGCTTAGATTTAAGGTATTATAGCACAAGCCTAGGGCAATTTCTCCATCAAACTAACTAAAGGCTGTTTTAGATTTCTTTCAGAAAGACTGCCATTCTCAGAGTATTGAGAGTATCAGTGGTACTGAACTTCCAAGAAAATCAGTAGACTTTGTGCCACTTGAATACTTCAAAAAGTGGGCTAAACACAATGGGAACTATTTTTTTAACATGTGAACCACCATGAGATCTTCGGATGAAGGGCAGAATAATAATAATAATAATAATAATAATAATAATAATAATAATAATAATAATGTAGATTATGGGGGGAAAACTTTTTAGCACAGGGAGGCAAATCTTTCTCTCCCTGTACTACATGGGCCAACTTTCCTGGATGGATTGGGACACCAGCCTGTCAATCTGATATCATCATGATGTCAGATGACTGACAGGGTGGCAGTCCCGCCCACCTGTCAAAGTTGCCTCACAGGGTTGTGGGGGAGAGATCTGCAAAGCAGCACTCAGCGCAACTGAACTCTCTGCTCCCAAGCTGAGTGGAGAATTCAGTGCTGCTGTCTGCAGGGTCTGCTTTGCCAACACATTTCTAACAGGGAATATGCTGGTGAAGTAGCATCCAGCATGACTGAACCATCACTTCCCTGCCCATCAGCTGACACCATCCAGTTATATCAACTAATTGACAGGTGGATCTGGTTGGAGGGGAAATACCTTGAGGGCCAAACTGGGCCCCTTGGTGGGCCAAGATTGGCCCGCAGACTAGAGGTTCCCCATTTGTGGCATAGATTAATACCTGGAGTTAATGTCTGTCAGTATCAGTGATGTCTATTACATTTTCAGTACCATTTGGAATAGTGAAATGGATTAACTAATCTGAAGTACGACTTTTACTACAAAGAGATGTTCAATAATGTTCAGCCTCTTTAAGAGATGTTTTGTCTCCAGGCTAGCACTAAAGCTCTGCACAGATGAAAAAAAATCTGTGTAGAATCAATGTGTATACATTGGTGCGGGTAATGGCAGTTCCTGCCTCTGATTTCTACATGTTACTTTGCTCTTCTGCACAGAAGCTTGTTTGCTGTTTTGCGCAAGGAGGGTGATGGTGATCCATTCTCCATGTTTTTGATAATACAGTGGTACCTCGGTTTAAGAACAGCCCTGTTTACAAACTCTTCAGCTTACGAACTCCGCAAAACCAGAAGTAGTGTCCCAGTTTGCGAACTTTACCTCAGTGTACGAATGGAAGCCAAACGGTAGAAGGGCACCGGTGGCAGGAGGCCTCATCAGGGAAAGCACACCTCAGTTTAAGAATGGTTTTGGTTTAAGAATGAACTTCTGGAACGGATTATGTTCGTAAACCGAGGTACCATTGTACACAGGTTTCCTTCTTCTGTGCAAGGCTTCAGCTTGAACAATATTCCAGTTGCTTTCAGTGGCATGTGCTTTTTGCGTATGCACATATTGTGGGTTGGTGTTCATAATAATTGCATGCCATAACATAGGACGCAAAACACTATATTCAATAAAAAGAAAATTATTAAATGCACACAGCTCAAGAATGTCTCAAATGTAAATCTCTTGTCCAGCTTCAGCATGGCAAAATTCATGAACTCAAGCCTTAGCCTCAATAAGAACCTGATTTCCAGGTTAGCGCGAACGGCTAATGGCGGATTCCCTCCGAGCTCCGGAGGGATTCGGCTCTGCTGGAGACAGGTCCTGCCGCGGCAGCGACCCTCAGAAACCGCAGGCGCTGAAGCCTGCGGACTTGGTGACTCGGCGGGCACCTTAAGCGCCTCCCCGACCCACGAAGAGCCTTTTTAAAGGCTTCGGAGAGGGTACGGAGAGTGGCGTGGTGCTGTGAGTAAACCGCTACTTCAGTGGAGTGAAGCCGCGAGCCATGGCCGGAGAGCGCTGACTTTTTTCCTTGAAATTCGGACTGGAAAAGAATCAACCCGTGAGTAGAACGGAATTGGGACTGAAAAAATTCTTTCTCTTTGAATTCGGTACGACCGGGGGATGTGCTAAAAGGAAGTCCGCACCCCCCTCCCTGCAGATGATCTAAAGCAAGAATTGGATAACTAAGGTGGAGAGACCATTCCTCTCCTTGTGAGATAAAAGATACTAATTTCACGATTGGCATAAGAAGTTTTGTGCTGGAGGATAAGTGTTGAATTTTAGAAGTTATTGTGTAACCCCCCCCCCCCCCGGACCCTGGGAGTGTCCTGCGAGTGAGCCTGTTGAGGAGACATAAGGAGTTTGACAGCTGTCGAGGAGCTGTCAAACGAGCTGTCAAAGGCAGAAAGACCTGTTATTCACTATCTTTGCGGATTAAGTGTGTTACAGTTAAACTTAAGTTGTTGGAAACAAAGAAGAAATAAATAACAAGGTAACGGACTGCTGGAAAAGGATTATTAAGTAACCAGAATCCCTCTAGGGGGAATTCTGAGGCATTACAATGGCTGCAGATGGAAAATTACAGGCCGAGCTTGAAAAAATGTTCTTTCTCGTGGGAAAATTACAAGACCAGAGTACAGCTATGGCTAGAAGGATTGCGACCTTGAATTCTAAAGTAAGCAATCCTGCTGACTGTGTTAGGGATTTGACTGGAAAAAATTCTGCAGCCGAATCAGAAGAGATATTGTCAGAAATTGAGGAGAGGGAAGAAGGAGCGGAAAAAGTGCAGGTGGAAATGACCAACCAGAAGCCTACAATTGTGGAATACAAGGAAAGTAAGATGTGGTTTATGAAAACTTGGACGGAAGCTAAGAATGAAGAATGGAGTGACCTCCTTATGGGGAGATCGGAAGATTCATGGATTACAAATCTGCTTAAGATGAAGGAGGGAGCCTCTGGGACATTTGAAATATTTGGGCTGAAAAGAAGCAAGAAATATGATTGGAGCTCCACCTTTGAACATGGAGGACTGGTTGGAAGAAACTTCGATTTTACAGAGATAGAGCTCCTTCGAGACCTGCTGACCAACATAAAGGGCTACCAACAAAACCGGCAGAGAGGGACTGACAGAGACTTGAAGGCCTCGGACGTGAGAAATCCAGGCTAAGAACTGTCATTGTGGACAATTATTCTTTTTTTTGGGATGGGACTGAAACCGGGAAAGGGGGGGGGGGATGAGAATAGAACTTTAAGAACTTTTATGTTTTTTGGTGTTTAGTTGTTAAGACCAATAATTAATATAAAAAGGGGAAATTTGTGGAAGGGAATCTGGGTCGACCTTAGAAAAGGATGTAATGTTTATAATAGTTGTGTATAAGTTAAATTGGGCTAATTAAGAAGAACCAAGTTAAAAAATGATAATAATATTGTAAGGATGAGAGATAAGAACTTGCTGAGCTAATTCTTGGAATTGGGATGCATGAAGGGGAGGTGAGGGGAAGTCAGGGAAAGTGGTTAAGAAAGTAAGGATTTGAAATTATACATGTTTGTTTTTGTCTTTGTGTGTTTGTGCTGTCTATATAAAATGTGAAAACCCAATAATTTTTTTTTTTTAAAAAAGAACCTGATTTTATTTTGGGAATCCACATAGCTGACTTCAGCACATCTAGAACCGCCAGTTACAACCTCATAAGGCCATAACTGTGAAGAAATAAAACTGGGACTAAATTAGATACGTTAGCTGATGTACCTACTGTATCAGGTAGTCTGTGGTTGAAAGTGGCAGTCACCTTCATCAGCCTATTTTAAGCAAAGCCACTTTCAGGGGTTATCCTGAGATCTAGTGGGTCCTAGATGTTTTGCTATGGGACTCCATTTTGGTATGCTTCTTCTTGATTCAAGACAGCTAGAAATGGAAAAGGGTAAGTTCAGTAGCTGCCCTAAGGCAAGGGTGATGAACATCCCTTCCAGGCAAAAACACTTAAGGAAGGCACACAGCAGGCCTGATGCAAGCCTACTCCTAGGGGCTAAGTTCCCTTCACCTCCCTCAATAAAATATTTGAGGGGGCTGCGCCCCAAGTTTATGGCCATTGCCATTCAAAGTGTGTGTGTGTGTGTGTGTGTGTGTGTGTGTGTGTGTGTGTGATGTGATGTAATCAATTATGCAGGGCAGGGCTTACCTCTCCCCCCCCCCAATATTTTATTCAAGATGGCACCCCTGATGTGAGGTTTGTGGCTGGGCAGGGGTTGTGGCCTGTGGAGAGTCTCAAGGACCAGAAAGAGAGGCTGGAATAGCCATATTTCGCCCCCTACCCTGAGCTCATCCCTTGCCTGTGGTGGAGCCAGTGTGGTGTAGTGGTTAAGAGCGGTAGACTCCTAATCTGGGGAACCGGGTTTGCGTCTCCGCTCCTCCACATGCAGCTGCTGGGTGACCTTGGGCCAGTCACACTTCTTTGAAGTCTCTCAGCCCCACTCACCTCACAGAGTGTTTGTTGTGGGGGAGGAAGGGAAAGGAGAATGTTAGCCGCTTTGAGACTCCTTAAAAGGGAGTGAAAGGCGGGATATCAAATCCAAACTCTTCTTCTTCTTCTTCTTCCCTAAGACACCTCATGGTGACTTTTCTGCCTCAAAATGGCAGTAGAGATAGACTTTAGTTCTTTACTCTTTCCAGATTATGGTATATTTTTATTCCTTCATAACTAAGAAACTACTACAGCTTTATGCTGCAGTAACTTATCCTTAGCAGCCAGCAGCCCTTTAAAGCACCACAGTATCATTCTGAAGGCTATAATCCTACCCTGTATAATTGCTGAACTGGACAAATTTAAAGCATCCCGTTCGTAATGTTTGAATATAGCTATTAGATTTGTTGCTTCCCAAAATGATGTTTTATACCCTCCAAGAAGAACCTTTCACCTACACAGTTATGTGTTGTTGTTCTCCTGTAAGGGCCTGTCAAATTAATAAACACCATAATCACATCGAGATCCTGGTCAATTTTATGAGGTAGAACCCTCTACGCTCCTTCATATCTCAAGGGAGAAATTTAGAACTTCATTAAAGCCACGGCAGCTTAAAAGGCTTCATCTGCATTCAGAAGCGAAAATGTCATAAAACATTCATAACCTCCATGCATTAGCACATCCTAAACTAAAATACAATTACATCAAGTCTGAGACGGGAGTCTGCTGCTAAAATAAAAATAAATAAAAAAATTCCTAGGCCAACATTTCTCTCAAATTTTAATGACAACAGCAATAACACTGCTGGTTTTAAAATGCCAAATAGAAATCATTAAAAAAATATGCCTCGAAATTACCACAGCTGAAAACAAGAGGAGACACTAAACTTGTTTTACCTTGGGATCATCTAAGCAATTGATTACCTTTTCTGTTTCTTCTCCAGGCTCTAGGAATAATGGAACATAAATATTCGGATCCTAGAATTGGGTTGCATTTGTGTTAGTGGTTTTGCTGCCACCCATGCTTGGTTTTGCTGAATGGCTGGCAGAGGTGACCCAGAAATTGCCATTTCATTGGACCAAGCTCTACTGCACATGATAAAATGTGGGACACCAGCTCCCTTTTGAAGTTTGGTTCTCACTCAAAATCAAATGCTTTAAATGAATAGTGCAAATGGGGCCACAGTTAACATTCTCACCTCTTTATCCTGCATGAATTTACCCAGCTATTATTGATACTGGTATCTGAAATCCTTTTCTTGGTTCTGCCTCCGCCTGACATAAGGCAAGTGATGAGACACGGCCTTGTCAGTTGTTTCTCCACAACTTTTTAATGATGTCCCCAGAGCACCTTGCATGTTGCCATGTCTGTTTTCTTTTTAGTGTCAGGGAGAAACCTATTCATTTTATCCAGATGTTTTTGGTTACTAAGCTGTTCATTTTTTATGCCAGCGTTTCATTTTGCTCTGCTGTGGTGTGCACTTTATTTTTAGTGTACTTTATTCCAATTATTTTTATTGTTTTAATTTTTAAACAATTCTGAAAGCATCGGCTGAAGAATAGTCAATAAATAATTTACTAATACAATAATGAACATATTAAGGGGTTTGGTTATGTGTGTGTGTGTTTGTGTGTGTGTACCTCTTCAAAAGCACTACTTTCAATACAGAAATCCAAACAAGACTGCCCTTAGAGCAGGCATACCATGTCAAATATATAATGTATAGTATTCCACCAGGCTTTTTAAAAAACTTTGCTACTTATGGTTTTTATTGGCCAAAAAGGCATATGCTGAGACAGAGGATTAGGATCTACTGGTTCAAAAGCCCTTATTGTCCTCATCATCATCATCATTTTATTTGTATGCTGCCTTTCCATAGTTGAAACTATGTTCAAGGCAGCTTACAACATGACAAAATTTACATAATTACAAACATAGCAGAAGTCATAAACAATAAATAAAACACATCAAAACGTACACAACCAAATGGAAATAATTTCCACGTAAATCATAAGATCTAAAACTAAAGATACAACAATAATATCAATAACAGCAACAAGCTCTCTCAACCCCCCATAAACAATACTCCAGCCCAAGAATCTGTTCAACAGCCTCGGTTTTTGTAGCTGGAGTCAGTCAGCACTCCACTCTCCCAGGCCAGATGGGAAAGGGCCAGCAAGGCAGGATGCAGGTCTTCCAGAGCTCACAGCCAAGATGGTTTCATTTAAAACAACACAGATAAAAACTAGAAACAATTGAAAAGAGGAGCCCTCTCTACTGAGCAGCAGCCGCAGTCCTTGTGAAGCCTGTCAAGCCCCGTCCCAAGCCAGGTGGAGAGAGGCAAGGGAAGGGCCCTTCAGGCCCTCAGCAGGCAGTCCTCCTTGACATTCTATCCCCCCACCCCACCAATGCATAGGGCTGGCACACTGATTTCCCTTCCAACTGGGACCAATGAGAAGGAAATATCTCATTTCCTGAAAAGAAAAAAGGCACCCCCTACCGAGAGAGGGAGAGGGAGAGGGAGAGGGAGAGGGAGAGAGAGAGAGAGAGAGAGGGAGAGAGAGAGAGTCCTTGGCCCAGTTTCTGCTCTACCAGTGAGAGTCTGACAGGACCGCATCTACCCCACTGGCTCCCTCTGCCCAACCTGGTAGGATTGCTTGGCCTATGGTCACTATGGATCACCCTGCTGAGACCACCTTGATAACAACAATAACAACAACAAACAGCAACTCTACATTAATGGCCCTTCTTAGGTCCAACATGTGGTATAACAATGCTTTGTTTTTTGAAAAAAACTAAATAAATAAATTATTGACCCGGCATTACTCGACAATGACTAGAGGCTGGGATGCTCAGTGGAATAGCACATCAATGGAATAGCCCCTACTTGTTGCTTCCAGCATATTTGGAATTAAATGTTCTGTAGGGGTGAACATCCAGACATTTACAGTGGCCTGTCCTTAATGAACATTCCATTAATAACTCTGTAATATATGAATACAGTCTTCCTGTTCTTCAAAATAGTTTCAAAACTATTCTTTGAGCAAATATCCTTGAAGAAGCCACGAAGCATTCTCTCCTACAATATTTAGTTACTTTTCCAACTATTTTTAGTCATTGCAATTATTATTTAAAGAAAGGCACGGTGGATTTGTTTCTGCACATAAAGTCTTCAGTTTAGGATTTGTTATCCGCTTGATTCATGTGATGAAATCTGACCTCTTTAATTGGATGAAATAAGTCCCCACCATCGCCACCAAGAGGTAAAATACATCAAATGGTATGTTTATAATAGACATTTTTCACCTGGGGAACATCATAGTATGACTTCAGGATGAAGAATCCCCCGATGTCAAATCTGCAGCAGTGCTCCTAAATAAAAAATGAGTGCACAAATGACATAAAATAAATGTTGAGGGGTTTTTTCCTCAGTTTGTAAGGATGGCTGAATCAATTCTCTTGACTACTTGCGTCCTCAGAGTCATTACTTTCTATCAATTTATTTTCCTTATACTTTCAGTGCGGTCTTCAGTATTTAGGCAGGTGGATTAAATGGCTTTGCAGTCAGACTGCATTCACATAACATCCGTTTCCTCTATGAGATCATTTCTATAACTCTTGATGAAATGTTTTGACTACTACTCAGGCTGGTGTCACCATGTGAGGATGCTTAGGCAACTGATATGTTCTCAAGGTCCCGGTGTCAGGGGCTGGACTGAGGAGGAAGGGTGGGAGCCCCCCCCCACTTCTCCTGAACCTTCCCAAGGGCAGGAGGACAGTATGGATTTAGAACAGTGGTTTGTAGAAGGACATAGTCCAGAGGGGGAAAGCTGGGAAATACTGGGTGAGGAACAGCTAGAAGAGGAAACAGCAGGAGAGAGAGGGAGAGAGCTGGCAGATTCAATGTCCTCAGAAAGCATTCCTGACCCCCCCCCCACTTCACCTGACTAGAAGGGTTTTGAGAGTGAGAGAAAAGAGAGCTCAGTGGCAACAAGCTCAGATTATCCAAAGTAGGAGTGACGTAGATTAATGGAGACGGAGGGGGTGACACTTTACTGGGAGCAACACCATGTTTAGAGAGAGATGCATTCCTTTGTCTCTCACTGTGATTATTAAAGAAACTAACTGGTAAGTACACTCCTTTCATTTGATCTGCCTATTTACTGCCACAGGGGAGGGATCTGATTGTCAGGAGCTCATCCTACACTCGAGTAGGACCCTGGCAGAGACACATGCCCAACTGGGATGTTCTCTCCCTCCTGGTCCATCGTTCGGGAGCTTCAAAAGCTTTCTTCAGCCCGAGCATCACAGCGACCGATGCCAACAGACCGGCACACTTAGGGATCCGCAGAGTCTTCGCAGCTTGTGTAACAGACCTCAGCAACTCAGCATTCTGGTTAATCTACTTTATTTACATATAAACACGCACGGAGCACTGAAACATGGCTCCCTCTCTCTCTAACATCAGACAGCAAAAAGAAAGAACAAAGGACAATAGTCCCACTTCACGGAACACATTAACACAAACATCCTGTCTCTGTCACTTCCCACTTTGTAGAGTCATGTGATAGACAAAATTCCCATGACTGCAATCATGGAGCAGGAATTCTAACACTGATTCCTCAAAGCCTGACACTCAACAAGTCTTACAGGGAATGCCTGCCATCCTTTAATTGCTACCATGGTCTGACTCCAGGGGACTGTAGAAAATTAAAATAGCAGTTGTCCAGTGGCAATCAGATAAGCAGCGTTATGACTGGATAGGCCTACATGAGGGGAGGCACTAGTATAGGATGGAATTCACCACAGAGTACTCTGCTGAGGGTGTCCTAAAGCTTGAAGGTGGCTCTTTTACTAAATATTCCCATTGATGGAAGCTTGAAAACTCATAGAGTTATTAGGAATAGGAATGTTGTTGCACAGTAATATTGTCATGGATATATATGGGTAGAACTGCTAGGAACTGGGGAAAATTGTTGTTACTATTTTAATTTAATACCTGCCCTTCGCTCTAAGGTCCGAGGGCAGGTTAGAAGAATTTAAAAGACAGCATTGAAAACAGTTCAAAACAACTGATAGTCACAACAAAGGTGGGTCTTAAAAATATACAGCTCAGGTTTCAGATTTGCTGAAGTTGCCAGACACAACTCTGTGGGGAGGAAGATAATAAGGCTGCCACAGATAATGCTCTTTTCCAGGCCATCACTACTGAGGTTGGTGGAGCTAACGAGAGGACTCCCTCTGCTGTTCTTGACACTAGAGATGGACTGCAGGGAAGGAGGCAGACTTTCAGCTACTTGGGGCCTGAGTCGTTGGTGGCACCTGATGGAATCTTCTGTATGAAGCAACAGCTTTACTGCAATTCTTAAATGTTCATAGTATCATTACAAGAGAGGAAGATAGGAAGAAAACCAGAACAGCTTGGACATGTGTCCATAATTCCTACCAGATCTATTTGGTACCAGTCACCTCTGCCTCCCACAGTCATTGAAGGCAGAAGGCAGCTTGTTTGAACACCCTTAGTATTGTATCAGATGCTGGGGGTGGGGGGGAATGGAGAGGACAATTGTCTTCATCTCCTTTCTTGTAAGCGCCCTTTGAAGCAGAGGTGGTCATGGTTGGGAACAAAACAATGGACAAATGGAGTCTGATGATGATGATGATGATTATTATTTATACCCTGCCCATCTGGCTGGGTTTCCCCAGCCACTCTGGGCGGCTTCCAGCAAAAGATTAAAAATACATTAAAACATTAATATTAAAATTAAAACATTACATTAATATTCTTGAGGGCAGCTCAGTCTACAAAAGGCATGTTTGTGATCCCAAACTTAGATTTAACAAGTATATAAGAGACAAGTATATTAGAGGCAAATCCTACCCCTTAATTCCTTATTATTAATAACACAGGTTTCAGGGAAATTATGAAGTATGAAGGGGCACTAAATACTCTTCCTCTGTGCTTTCCTGACCCTAGAAATAAATAAAAACTTTGGTCCTAAAATAAAGGGATGTATACAGGAATATTTCTTAACCCCTTCATCCGTTTTATTTTCATGATATTTTCAGGATCTCTCTCCCCCTCTCTCTCCCTGAAGGACAATTTCTCCTGGCAGCAAGCAAAGCTTTTATTCTGTTTTTAATCTTTAATGTTGGTTAAAAAGTAATAATGCATCTTTATGACGTGGATTATGGTGATAAATATTTCAAGGAGTTGCATAAATCTGCCATGTCACAGAGATGCAAGGTGGTGAAGGATGATGCCTGACTTGAAAAAGGAACATTTCCCTTTTGAAATGGATCAAAGCGAAGACTGTCATGACTGTCTACCCAGTTTATCTCCTTTTGCATCTCACATCACTATCTAGGTAGTAACATGCAGGGGACCTGGAAATCAGTATAGCTGTGCTAATGTTGCAGAGCCTGGAATCTTCCTGTCTGCTGCAAAATCTCATAAGGGCTGGTAAGTATGTGTATATGCATCACTTGCTGGCCACAACATTATTGCGGAGAAGAGAGGGAGAAGGTTCTTTGTCTTACCTCTAGGAAGGCAATGTATTTAAATATTTCATTTACATTGTATTTAAATATGTATTTATGTATTTCAAAACATGAATTTCTAATCATGCATTTCAATATATGTTTTGAGCCATGAAATGAGTCGGAACAGATGGGAAGTAGAAAAATTGCTGGGTATCTAAGTTCTGATCCATATAGTGTGGCTCAAGCCAGTCTGCATCAGAATACTGAATTCTCTGGACATTCCTACCTGAATTACAGCTCTCTTCCACAGTGTGGACCTGGTGAATTACTCTAAGGAAAGAATTCCCCAGGACAGATGCCACTACTAAAAAAAGCTCTTTGCTGGAATAGGTGACTCTTTCTTCAGATGAAGGTTGTACCCAAACAGAACATCTCTCTAGCAGCTTTTAGTTCTCATTTATTTTATTACATCTTTGATAAGCTCATGGTTCTTCTGCCACTCAGCTTATCCTCCATCCTACCAGTGATCCCAGGAAGAAATTATGCTAAGAGATAGTGACTGGATCAAGCTCACTAGCCTAGTAACTTCAGTGGTTGTGGGGTTGGACTGAATCTTGATTTCCCTGCTGCTACTATGATGCCCCATTTCCTTCACTATTTGCACTCAGGTCATTTAACACTAATTCTGTGAATTTATCCTTGGAGGTATATGAAGGTAGGGGAGGAAGACTACTGCAAGACAACACCTTACTGCTGCATTATGGTCCCTCTGCATAAATCAAGGCCACTGAGATTTATCAGCGCTTGAAGTGGGTGGGATATGGTGGAATGTGGAACTCCACTTCTGTTGAATGGATGTAAAACAGAGCAGGGTTACACCAGTACTGCAAAAACAAAAACAAGGAAACCACTTATCCATGCTACAAATGTCTCTGGTCTGGGCAAAGCTGGAAGATGCAACTAGGTCCTGTAATAACATAATTTGCAACATAGTCATAAGGATGGCGAACGGGCTGCATGCTAAACTGTCTCTGGCTGAATTAAAAATGAGACCTTCTCACTTTACCTCCACATCCCTTTTAGAATACAATGGAACCTCGGTTGTCGATGCTTCGGAAGCCGACGTTTCGGATTTCAAACGCTGGCAACCTGGAACTGAATGCTTCTGTTTTCAAATACGCCTCGGAAGTCGAATGGCTTCCGAGGTGCATTTTTCCATTTCTCCAATGGATTTTGCCAACCGGCAATTGTGCCTTGGTTGTTGAACGCTTCAGAAGTCGAACGGTCCTCCGGAATGGATTACGTTGGACAACTGAGGTTCCACTGCACACAGGTTATGAAAGGCTTATTCCCCCTCTTTGTATTTACAAAGCTTGCTAGGTTAAATAAGGGGTTACGGAAATTCACGGAGTATGTCTATCATAGGCTACCAGCAGTGGAGTGGAGCTGGCCTTCTGACTCTGCATCATTAAAGCTTACTTGGCTGGGCATGGGGCAGGCTAGGGTGACAGTAAGACTAGGGTTGCATGTTTTGCATCAATAGGAGTGCTGGGTTGGCTTCACCAGTGCATTTGCACAGCCCTGCCCTTACCGCCACCCTGCCCGGCCCCAGTCCTATCTAGATATGTTGCAATGTCAGGAGGAGAGTTATGTGGCTCCACTGGCTGCTTCTGATGGCCATTAGTCACGGTGTCCATACAGAACTTCCAGGTTCACAAGTGTATGCTGGAGAGCAGCAGTGGGAGAGGGGCTTTGTACCCTGCCTGTGGCTTCCTGGAGGAATTGGATTAGCTACTGTGGAAAGCAGGACGTTGGCTTTTGGTCCGATCCTGCGCAGATAAGCTTGGCATCTGCTACATACATCATAGCAGAAAGGTTAAATTAGATTTCATCACTGGGTCTGCAGAATGTAGCCCTATCATGTACTGCAGAATCATATCCATTTGTTTTACTCAAGATAAAAAGACAGTTTAATGGGGGAAATGCAAAGATGATGGAGAATGTTTTGCTGAAGCAAAGCTAAATGTCTACAGGTTGTGGCTTTCATTTTTCTAAATGTTTTGTCTTTCATCTGAAACTTGGGAAGTCAAAATGAAACATGCAGTAAATATTGCAACATTAGATTCAGCTGAGCATTAAGAACAGCCCTAGAGATGCTTTTCGTGGGTATATGTTTTCTCTTCATCATTTTAACTTGCCTCTTTGCTCACCCCTCTTGCACTGCTCCATCAGTATCTTGAAGGGGAAATTTGTCTCCTGACCAATGTAAAGAGCAAAAGATACTTAGAAACAAATATGCTCACATTTAAATACATTAATATATATTCAAGCATGATATTACCAAAACAGTGAGTTTAGTATATAGAAATGATGGAGATGTGATCTAATCTCGAGCTGACAAATTCTCTATACCAGGCATATTTTTCCAGATTTCAGCAATTTCTATAAAAAGTATTGTGTAATTATACTGGGCATATCTAGGGCTTTTGCGGGAGCTGGGAGCACCTGCCATTGATGATGCCCACTTGTTCACTGGGATATCACAGCACTGGGACATTTCTGGACCATCACTGGGCCTTGACAGATGACCAGTAGCCTACAGTGAAGGTTAGGGGTTCTCTTCAGGTTAATGTGCTCCTATGCATATCTACTCAGAGGAAGCTCATATTGAGTCCAATGGGATTACTCCCATCTAAGTGTGTATAGGGCTGCTGCCTTAATCTATGGAGATGTTTGGGATTCTCAAACACCCACTGCATTGTATTCAGATCAAGAAAGCATTGGTCATGTGCTTTTAACACCAAGCACTATCTGCCCAGAACCAATCTTGTCTATTTTCACTTTTTTGCGGGGGCGGGGGGGAGGCACATCTGCAAAGCCAAACAGCCTGGTGGGTCACCAAGAGACATAACGACAAGCATTCCCCTGCCCTCTTGACTTGAACCTCCTGTTTTAATTGCTGTTTTAACTGTTACAACTGCTGTGCTTTCTTAAGGGCCTTGTTTATCATACATTTTAATCACAGATGTTTATTTTACCGATTTGATGGAATTATTATATTGTGCAATTATGTGTTGCTACATTTTTGTAATTGTTTTTACGCTTGTAAACTCAGTGTACTTTGAAAAATAAACAATAATAAATGTGTAGTATTCAGCTAAGTTTTAATCAGAGTAAACCCACGGAAATTAACGGACCTACTTTAGTCATGTTCCTTAATTTCAGTGGGGCTACTCTGAGTAAAACTGAGTTGACTATCACCCAATATTTACTGAATTTCTTACCCACTCTTCACCATAAGGTGAAGGGGTAGATAACGATATTAAAATCAGTTAAAATAACTTATCACCTGTTTCCTATGCTCACAATCCTTTAGCATCACCTGAGAGTCATTTTGCTCAGAAAACTGAAGAAGAAGCAGCACCCTCCCTTTCCTTTCCTTTCCATTACACATCAATAAAATACATAAATAAACCCTGCTTTTCTATGACATCAGCTTCCAGATGCAGTAATGCAGTTAAAATGCCACTCTAAATAACAGTACCCAAAAGATCCCATTTCTTATTAGTTGGGCAAGCCACAAGTGTGCTCTTAGTTATGAAATTGGCCGGTCCACGTTTGCTGCCGTAATGAAGCCAGCAAGCGCTGTAGTGAATCTGATAGATAATATTGACCTTTTTTGCTTCAGTGAGAATCAAAAGATCATGCACATGTCTGAGAAATGTTGTCAGAGGGTTCCTCTCCCCAGCTTCTTCATTTTATAACCACATTAAAATACAAGTGCACGAGAGAAAATAAAATATTAATATAAGCAGCACTCTGGCAGGGGAAGTCAGGCTTGGGCAGTGTAAGTATCCTGCTGATCTTCTTGATGCTTTCATAGGCTGTTGCTGTAAAAGCTACAATGACTACCGCTGGGGGGAGAGAGGGAATTTTTTTTATTTTTTTATTCCAGAGCTGCTAAGTATAGTGAGTGCTGGCAATTTGAGGATTTGTGAAGCTTTCACAAACGAGCATTCCCCTTGTGCTTCCTGCAGGTTTTACAAATATGTACAGGCATCCAGCCCGAAGTCTGAAGAGCCAAGACCATGTACTGAAAAAGGAAAAGGTCTGCATATCAGCTCAGTGTTGCTTAAGTCTTTGAGCCTTGGGCAAATCCCTATTTTGAAAACATGAACAGTTGAGCTCTTCAGTTGCTCTCAGGAATGGGAAACCCTTTTTGAGCCCAAGGGACGCATTTCTTTGTGGGCAACCTTCCAGAGCCATCATTTGCTGGGTGCAGGGCATAGTCAGAGGCAAAAATGGGCAGAGCAACAGAAATGACCCTTAATGTTGTATGCCAACCACACAAAAAGCAGAGGCTTCTGCACTCACAAACCTGCACACATTTCCTCCCCCCCATCCAAGCAAGCAAGCAAGCAAGCAAGCAAGCAAGCAAGCAAGCAAGCAAGCAAAGGCCTTATCACAGTTCAGTGACACATTTCAGCCTGCAGAGTAGGGCAGGATGGGTACTGGATGATCAGGTCATCTGGAAGAAGCCTTGGAGAGCCCAAAGTTCTACATCCCTGCTTTTTGGATGCTGGCTCCTGGCTGAGATGTAGATTTTTGGTGGCAGATGTGCTCCTGGTTTGGCATGGCTCTTTGACACATTACAAATGGCAGCGAGGAGCCTGAACATGCTGTATGGATGCTGCTATGAGATGCCACTAATTGAAACAACACAGTCATATAGTATCTATAAAATAAACAACTGCACTTGGCCCAACACCTACAATTGATAATGCTGACAGTCACAAGTCAGCTGCTGAAAATCACAATACAAGCTTCAAATAACAACGTCCAAACTGAATAGATTTGGAACGGCTTTATTTGCCTTTTGGTTCCAGTGTTTTTAGAGCATACCCTGGCAATGTTTTCAGAGTGTTATCTCTACAAGCGTAAGAGCCAACCATTTTTATTTCTAACTGAAAACAGAATTACACGATTTTATCAAGCATCTAAAGAGAATGCTTGATTGGGATTATTGGAAGATGGCTTATACCTGATCAGAATATTGGTTCATCTCAGCTGACTGGGTTTTAAGCAGGTTTATTCTGTGATTTCGAGGACCCGATCCCCACTTGGGGGAATAAAGACATGTGGACACAGTATATTGGGTTAATGGGCAAGGAAAAGGCCACAACTTTATTGATTACAGCATGTGAGAAGGTATTGGCTTAGGCATTGGACCATAGCAAATAGACTCCACCCACTCGGGGAGGGGTGAGTCTGAAGAGGGGTTAACCACCAGATGGGGGAGCCTGTTGATGTTAATACAACTGTAAGCTCACCCTGCCCCTGATGTCACTGAGGGTCGTGACATGGCCCCCTGCCACACAGGCATCGGACAGGATCCACGACCCCGGATTCCTTTAACGGAATACCCAAAATTGAAGGGGTAAGCCACGCCCCCATTGTGCACCCTGGTTGGGTGCCCAGCCGGGGCATGGCGTGCCAGTCATGATGACAGGGCAGGGGGCAGAACGCCCCCTGCGTGACACGGGAATGGTTTCCCGCTCACAACACCTCCCCTCTGGGAGGAGGAGAGGTCTTGCCAGCACTTTCTGGAGACGCTATGATCTGCTCTTTGAATATTTTGCATGCACCACAGAACAATGCCCCTCTCCTAAATCACCCTGCTTTATATTTTTTATTATTCAATGATGTATTTTAATAAAAATCACAGAGCTTCAGATTTTTAAAAAACGTCTTGCAAAACAGGAATCCAATCCCAATTACGCTGGATAATAAGAAAATTCCCTGCTATTCCCATTCATCTGTGTTAATGCTAAAAGAATCCTCTGCATTTAACTAACCATAAAGAAATGTGGAAAATCAAATTTTATTTATTTTGCAAGGCAACCCAATAAGAGAGAATAAACAAACAAGAAACATCATTTAGGCAGTGCTTCCTTCCATGTATGAAGATTCATCCCAGTGGCTGAAGCAGCAGGGCACCAGACAGACCTTTTATTAGATGTTGCTTAAAAACGGGGGGGGGGGGGGAGGGGATATAAATGCAATTAGATTGTCAATAGGACACTGATTAAATTTAGTCTTTTTGTTTCCCTTCATTCTCTCTTCCACCTTCTGGTCCCTTCCACCCCCCCAACCCACCCCTGCCCGCATGGCATCGATTTAGTATTGTTAACCTTTCCTTATTACTTGTTTATGTTCTCCCATTACGTTAAAACATCAATAAGGAGCTTTTTAAAAAGGACAAAAGCAGCAAACAAAGAAACATTGAGGAAAGGTCAGGGGACGTGGAAGGAGGTTGTGCCAGTTGGCTGCAGGGAACAAACTGTCAGCAATGAAAGGTTAGTATTCCTATTGCTGATGGGATGAAGGGACACAGATTGCATGCTTATCATCATAAGGCAGTGGTTGGCTAAGTGAACATAACAACACCCGGTATTTGCAAGCGCCACTGGAAAGAAAATGCCATCCTGCTTGCTGGTACACATGGTATATAATGCCTTTCTGCAGTTCTCTGCCAGCAAAAAGATGCTCGTTGAAGGCTGTAGGGTTGGGCATTCCCTATTCATAAAGCAAAGTAAGCTGTGTGTAGAATAAAACTAATGGAGGAATGAAGAGGCATCAGAAAGTTACAAAACCAGCCATTGCATGGTCAAATATTTCAAAGGAACATTTCAAAAAGCAAAAGTAATAGCCCTGATTTAAAGTGTGCTGACTACTACAGAATTGTACACAGCAGAAATATAAGCATGGATAAACATGGATAAGTTTGAAATTCTCTGTTAAGATTAAAATACAGTATAATCTTATTCACCCAAATACATTGTGGAATGCTTCAGAAAAGGGGAAGAGCTGTCCACATTCCAAAGACTAGAAGTTAGGGTGCAACAAGAGTTATCCTGGTCAGAACTGAAGTTAGGTGACTGATCTCTATCCATGGCAGTAGCACCAATGTGTGACTTCAGTGCTGATAATTTTATTTTGGCATGTTATTCCAACTTGATCCATCACCTTTATTGTGTATTGTATGGCCCACCCAGTCAGTCTATTTGGATTCTCGTCAAATTCAACTATAATATCAATTTGTGATTTCAAAATATAACTGATTTTTTAACACAGTCATACTTAAATATGAGTGAAAATATTTGTTTCAGTCCTAATGCTGGAGAAAATCTTTTTTCCACTTAATCCAATATTCTGGCTTTTATTTACCATGTTTTATATTTATTTTTGCATAATGTCTGCATTTTTTGCAAAGGGCCTTTGGCCACAAGCAATACAACTTTGAACTTACTAATTCATCTCAAATTTCAGTTTATTGTGTATTTATTTTCACTTTATTTTCACCCTGCCTGTTGTTAACCCTGTAAAAAAAGATAAGCAAAAAAAGTAAAAACAAAAAACAAAACCCTATCCTGAAAAATAAAGAGGTCCAATGTTCCAAGAAAAGATCTAAATCAAATTAGAGAAGATGTGGCCATCCAGATATGGCTGGACTTTGTCATCCCATTATCCCTGTCCCTTTGGCCATAATGGCTGGGGTCAATGGAGTTTGAGCCCAACCATTCAGAATGGTTCTCCATTCAGAATGGTTCTCCATTCAGAATGGTTCTCCATTTCTGATCTATATCAAATTTAAAGATTCTTGGGCTCCTTGTTTCCAAAGATGTCTGATGTAAGTTGATCTTTGAAGATAAACTGATTGGTGCTAGGTCAATACCTGGATGGGAGACCACTCACAAATCCCAACTTTGATACTTCTGAGGCCTTTGAAAAAGAAGATTCATATGACAGATGAAAGTTTTGAAAGTCAATATGGCTTCTATCAGAGGGATAAGTAGCAAATCCTGGAAGACATCTTTCTCTGGCAACCTTGCCAGAAACTTGCCCTTCTGATAAAGCAGCTTGTTATGGAATCTGCGCATTGTTCCCAAAGAATGCGAGATTTCAGTTGGAAAACACCAAACTGTTATGCACAGAGTCACAAGTATGTTTTTGTGATGGAGGAGATACCAGGGCAAGGGAAGTGGGGGATCCTTGTTTCATGCATGTATGGTTTCGTTGCAAAAAAATGGTAAGGGGAAAAAACCACCATTATTTATTAACCACCGAAATTTCAAGTGACCTTTCAAGATCTGATGCAATTGAACAAAATATCTTATGCTTCACACAGCCTTGGAGCTGTATAAATAATACATCTTTGTAATTACTTTTTAGTGCCAATATCAGAGAGAGAAGTACATGCCTGTAACATTGTTCCTAGACTTGATGCCATTTAAATAACATACTCGCTAGTAGGCTGCAGTTTCATCATTTTATTGGCAGATGAAATGGGGAAATATTCCAGCATCCTGGATTCTGGAAAAGGGCAAGAGGCTCAGTTCAGGGAAGGTATTGAATTTTTGTTTTGCATCTGCCGAACACAAGGATGCTGTATCACTGGGTATCCTGCTTATCAAGGAAATTTGCCTGACAGAATGATGGCTCTGTTTCACAGACATTTGTCAGATCCTATACTGTTTTAATTCCTGAGATAGATTTTATTTTTAAAAGAAAATAGCTGGCAGAAAAGCATTGAGTGTGTGTGATTAGGTTGGTTGACTGACTGAACCCAAAGAGGAACTAATGGTTCCTCATCATCCTGGAAAAAAGTGACAAGTGGTGTGCCACAAGAATCTGTCTTGGGCCTGTTGTTCAATGTCTTTCTAAATTGTTTAGATGAAGGAATTGAGGGGATGTTCATTCATTTTGCAGATGACACCAGATTTGGAGGGATAGCTAATGTTGCAGAAGCCTGAATAGGGATTCAAGGTTGATGGAGCATTGGGCCAAAACTAACAAAAGGAATATCCATAGGGACAAATATAAGGTTCTGCACCTATGAGGAAGAACCAGCTGCAGAAATATAAGATGAGGGACACCTGGTTGCCAGTAGTACACATGAAAAGGATCTAGGGTTCTTAGTAGACCACAAGCTTAACATGAGTCAGCAGTGTGATGCAACAGTCATAAAAGCTAATTCTATTCTAGGCTGCATCTATAGAAGTATAGTGTCCTGATCAGTGAAGTAATAGTCCTGCTCTTTTCTGCCCTCGCCAGGCCACACCTAGAATACTATATTCAGTCCTGGGCACCACAATTTTAGAGGAGGGCAATCAAGATGATAAAGGGTTTGGAAACCAAGTCTTATGGGGAACGGTTGAGGGAGTTGGGTATGTTTAGCCTGGAAAGCAGAAGGCTAAGAGGAGATATGATAGCCATCTTCAAATATCTAAAGGGCTGTCACCTGGAAGATGCAGCAAGCTTGTTTTCTCTGGCTCTGGAGGGTAGGACTGAAACAAATGACTTCGAGTTATAAGAAAGTAGATTCTGGCTAAACATCAGGCTAAACATGACAGTAAGAGCTCTTTGACAGTGGAATGGACTCCCTCGGAAGGTGGTGGATTGTCCTTCATTGGAGATTTCTAACCTTGGAGTCCCTTCCAACTCTGCAAGTTTATGATTCTATAAGTTTACAGGACATCAGACTTGACGTGGTACTTTAAGTAGCATGCTGGTTAACAACTTCAACACTACATAAAAGCTAGAGGTTCCTTATGTATCACATGGGTTACTGAGGTCAACTGGGTGCTTCCTATGCCAGCAGATCACCCTTCTGATATAGAGGACATTAATGGGAAAGCAGCAACTGCAACAGGAAAAATCTTTGACCCACATGTAATTCTCTGTGCGCATTGACCTCCTGCATTCATGAACCACACTATTTAATTCAGTAGAAGGGACAATTTTGTACAAGCAAAAGGATGCATACATGCAAGTGCTCACTCTCTCCATTAATTAAAGTGCATTGGCATAGCTAGATCAGGCAGCATGATCCCCCATCCCCAGCTGCTAAGTACTAAGGGGAACTAAGTGCCACCCAGGCATGGTGCTAATGTGGCCCTATGTTGTGCAAATTTAGAGTGCAGGCATTTCTAATGGATGGCATTTCCAGAACTCCAAGCCAGCACTCTCCCCACTGGAGTGGCTTTTGTGCTTTTTAGCCGTGATATTCAGCATAATTTATCACTCAGCTAAATTGTCAAAAGGCAGCATGTTCTGATCAGACCATTTAGAAATTCTGGCCACAAGACACTTGATTAGACATACAACAAAATATAAAAAGAGATGTGCATTTGAAAATCTGATTCTATAAAGGGAAAAACAACCTCTGAAATGAAAGCAAACCAATTCATTTAATTAAACTGCTCCAGCACATTAAGAAGCATTTCTAGATGGTGCCCAATTTATTTGCTTTTGTCTCCTTTCCCCCTCATAGCTCAATCACATTTCTTTTTCACCTTTCATTTGATCACTGCCTACAATAAAGTGACTCATTAATTTCATCCATAAATACAGATAGGGTGGTTTCTATCCCATGGCTATGAATGGTACTTTAAGTAAAGGATCAAAATGATAAACCAGTGTAGTAATTGAGAGTAATTAGAATACTGGAGTACTACTTAGAATGAGTCGAGGCAGAAATAAAAGGAGATCAAGAAACTTCCATAGAGAATGAGTAGAGATGGGAAAATAGATTCTCTTAATTTGTAGCGTTTTAACAGTTTTGAAATGAGTTACAGGAGATGGAAGGAGATGCCTTAGAAAGAGCATAGAATAGTAGCAACCTAATTCAACAGCCTCCCAGTGAGGAAACATTTGGTATAGCCAATATATTTTAGGAGGTCTGATAGGTAGGCTTGGTGATGGGTCAGTAGCTAACACAACCTGATCCTAACCATGTTTACTCAGAAGCATGGCTAAGTCTGCAGTGAACTTTGTGGAACTTGCTTCCAGGTAAACATGGACAACATTGGCCTGTAGATCAAAGAATGAACAAGTCAGTGTATAAAACATTGTTAATGGAATGATAAGGCTGGTGGTAAAATGAGGATCACCCTGAACAGCCACCAACCGAAGACGTCTTTTATGGCAAGGGCCAGGGAAATCCACTCTGTACAGTCCACACCTCTCCTGCCAGTGAGGGAATGTTGCTCACAGGCTGAAGGTGTTCTCTGTGGCCATGTTGCAAGAAGAGAATGGGAGGGCGAATATCAAAAGTGTCATTAACAAATATGGATTGAGGGCAACATGAGAGAGTCCTTTGCTGAACCTTTTCTAACTCCACAATATTATTTTGAGGTGAAGCAACCAGAACTGTACACAGTATTCCAAATGCTGTCATGCCATAGGCTTGTATAATGGCATTATGATATTTACAGTTTTATTTTCAATTCTTTTGCTAATGATCCCCGAGGATGAAGACTGGCTTCCAGGACCAACAGGAGCAGGGCAAGGGGTGAGCAGCATGAATAAGCAAGGGCTGCAAATGGCTTGTTAAACAGACAAAGAATTCACAGGAAGAAGAAACTGATGGAGGAACAAACAAACAAAACCCCAAAACAGGGGGAGGACGTAGTAAAGAAAATAGCAGTAAAGCTACTTGGGCATGGGGGTGATTCACCTAAAACAGCGGAAGAGCAATGAGTTCAGGTGTTGAGTTCCTAATCAACTCTTGGTTCTGACTCAAACCATTTAAGCTGATGTACTTGGATTTATGACAATTTTTTGGAACTAAATTGCCTTACTTGGAGGTCTTGCACTGTGGCTGTTTGTGAATCAGGGAGCAAGGAAACACTTCTTTTTAATGTCCTGCTTCTAACTCTTCTGCTTAGCTTTCCATGAGTGTGCTGTTCTTTCAGTCCAGGTCCTGAATTCTGATAAACCAATACTTGGCCCATTCAGTGATGCCAACTGCATTAATGTCATGGGGATTTCATTAATGGCTGAGCCTCAATCTGTTTTCCCCTTATCTAAAATAAAGCAAGAGTTGGTCTCTAGCATTATAAAAAGGTAAAGGTAAAGGTACCCCTGCCCGTATGGGCCAGTCTTGACAGACTCTAGGGTTGTGCGCCCATCTCACTCTATAGGCCGGGGGCCAGCGCTGTCCGCAGACACTTCCGGGTCACGTGGCCAGCGTGACATCGCTGCTCTGGCGAGCCAGAGCCGCACACGGAAACGCCGTTTACCTTCCCGCTAGTAAGCGGTCCCTATTTATCTACTTGCACCCGGGGGTGCTTTCGAACTGCTAGGTTGGCAGGCGCTGGGACTGAGCAACGGGAGCGCACCCCGCCGCGGGGATTCGAACCACCGACCTTTCGATCGGCAAGTCCTAGGTGCTGAGGCTTTAACCCACAGCGCCACCCGCGTCCCATAGCATTATAAAAGCAGGTAACAAATCAGAATTGTTCTCTCCAGAAGTATGTACAACACCAGTATAAATTTTGTATTGTGGATTCTCATTTATGTATGCTATTGTGTGCATGTTTTGGTGTTCAGTTGTATATGTTTATGAATGTTATTTGTTTTAAAAAGTTTTATATGCTACCATCCAGGAAAAAAGTCATTCACACTAGTTGGTAATATTGTATAATCAATTCCACCACTGAATACATAAATGAAGTAATTATATATATTTTAAAATGCAAAACATAGAATACCAGATTAGAAATAAGTACAGGCAATGAAGTCCAGAAATTAAACCATCTTATAACAGAGATTTAAAGGAATCAAAAACTTTAAATCATCAAAAGCCTTTTAATCTTAAGCTCTAAAAAAAAGCTAAAGAGCTTTGAAAGGCTATAAAGCTCAAATGCCCTTTAAGACCTGGGGCTCAGAATAACCCATGAATTTGCCCATATGCTTCTAAAACTGTAGAATTCCAACCATATATCCTCAGTCCAATGAAAATCAATGGGGTTTACCCTAAATGAGATTAGGGTAGCCATCTAAGGCATTTATTTATTTATTTATTTTTTATAAAAAAAATTATTACATTTTCAGTTGCAAAGTCAGAAACATATAAGACATATGAGATAAGAAGAGAAACAAAAGAAAAAAAAAGATAAAAAGTCCAACTTTCAAAAACATTTTTACATTACCAACTGGACTTCCCCACATCCCCCTCACCCTGCGTTCCTTACAATAAACATATCAGCAAATTATTCCCTTATTTCTATCATACTTGTATCTTTCAAATATTATACTTCGAAATTTAAAATACTTTTTGTCATTAACTTATACCCTGAAGTAAATACAATTTAGTTTTAAATTTCAACCTTTTGACAGGAACCTTAAATAGCAATCTGGGAATATTATATTTGCCCCTGCTAACAGTCTTACTTAAGGGAAATATTTTGTTACAGGGGATATGCCTTAGCTCAGACCTATATACATAAAAAAAAGGATGTTTATTGACTGTAAAGTGCCTACTGTACAAAACAGACCCAATGTGTTTATGTTCTAATTTAGTAAAAAAAAAGCATTAAAAATAAAAAAGAGTGAAGGTGAAAGGCAATTAGATGTAGCCTAGATGAAATAAATGAGTCTTAAAAGCATTTTATAAGAACACGAAGATAATCAATGAAATGAGTATCAGCTGGAAAACACTTCCATAGATAAGGAGCCATAAGAGGGAAAAGCACAATGTTGTGAAATAAGAAGAGAAAGTAGGCATAACAAGCAATAAAGGGCCAGGAGAACACAAAGAACTGAAGAGGAGAATATGGGGCAGGGGGGAATAGAGATGAAAGATAACTAGGAGGCAAGAAAGTACACAGTTGAAAATAACAAAATCTTAAATGGAATGCAAAAAGGGAAAAGATAGCCAGTGAAGAGAATCCAATAGCAGAGAAATGCAAGCACATTTGCATGCAGTGGGGGGGGGTGGGGAATAAGGGAAGGGGGAGAAAGCAAAATGGAAATATAAGGCTTCAGGTGGAAAGATGGAGGATTGACTGAAAAGAGCAGTGCATTAATCCAGTGCGGACAAAATAGGATGAGCACATAGGCAGCATCAACAGAAAGAAAAGCCCTCACCACTGCTTTCATCAGATTTGTTTGGAAATGTACTGAGCTGTTCCACCCCTCCCTGCCCCCGTAAATCAAGAAATAGTTTGACAAATTTCTGAACGAATCAAAACATTCTATATTTTCTAGGAAAACTGTGGGTGGGTGTTCCCTGGTGCTGCTGCTGTTCAAAAACATCTGTACAGTTTTCTCCATCTTGGATAAAAATTGAGCTGCTTGCAGTACTCAATTCTTCTTTGATGTGAGCATTTTTCAGATGTGGGAATTGTTGTGAGAGCAGAGCCGTCTTTCCTATTGGGCTTAGTGGCATGTTGCGCCAGGGCGCTGGCCTCTCAGGAGTGTCCCATCAAGTGGGGGAGCTGCGCGGCTTTGCCGGCGGCCTCCCCTTTCCCTGAACGCCCGCCAGCTGTGCCCAGTCAACCATATGGCTGGCGGGCATGCAGCTTGCCTCCCAACCTATGCAAGAGGAGAGCGATCCCTGCAGAGGCTTAGGATGGAAGCTGCGCCCGCCCCACCAACTATATGGCTGGCGGCAGCAGCAGCAGCTAGGCGCATGCTTGTGAGTGCGCACGCTCTCCCATCCATCCGTCGGCACCTGCAGGAGCCCCTGTGCGCTCACCATGGTGGACAGCATCTACTGGACCCATTCGCTGGGCGTGGTGGCAGAGGGGCTGCCAGACCAGTACGCTGACAGCCGCGTGGCGCAGGTTTGGCAGCTCTAAATCGGTGACACGCGGAGCTGCACTGCCGAGTACAAGAACTGGCTGCTGTGCGCCCAGCGCTGCAACACAGTGCTCAACATGGCCTGCCTCACTGGGTGAGCCACACAGCAGGAGGAGGAGGCAGTGCTGGGTGCTGGATCATGACCCAGCTTGAAGGCCTGGGCTCCCTTCTCCCCAAGGGGGTTTGTGTCTCAGGGTGCTCTAATCCGGATCCACACACGTGGCAGCTAATCAGGACCCCCCCATTGAAAGCACATAGCTCGACACCCTGCACCCAAGAATCCTGGGAACTACAATCCCCAAACTACAATTCCCAGCGCCCTCTAACAAGCCACCACTTCTCAGGATTCTTTGAAGGTGTGCACTTCAAATGCATTGGGTGTGCTTTAAATGAAAGGAAAGGGCCCCTGTCGCTTTGTTGTGGGAGAGCCCCTCCCCCCGTTAGGAATATGACACGTGGGCGTGCAGCTTCCTTCCCAAGCCTCCACGGGAGGAGAGCAATCCCTGCAGAGGCTTGGGAAAAGGTCAACAACTCTAGGAAATGGGGGGCGGGGTGGGGCGCCGGAGGGATCTTTGCACTACGGTGCCGGATATGCTTAAGATGGCCCTGTGTGATAGTTTTCCTGGTTATAATCCTAGCACTTCCCTTTTGATTTCTAACATTCATTTTACTTGTTGCATTATTGAACTGCACCTTTTAAAATTGATATACCACCAGGCATGCCCAAAGTCCGTTTTGGGGGCCTAATCCAGCCGTGTAATCCGGGCCCTGTGGCAGTTTATTTCCTGGGGTAAAAAAAACAACTCCAATCCAATAAAAAGCTCAACAACTTTGGTCGGCCCTCATGCATGTTCACTTCATCAAATCTGGCCCTCTTTGAAAAAAATTTGGACACCCCTGATATACCACCATGTCACCCCACCCATTAAAATGGCAAGAAAGAATTGCATGCTTGAATACTTCCTCAAATTTCATCACATGGTGTAATCCATAAAAATGGTGGGAAAGTTACAGCACTAAACTCATGCAATTTTCTGGGCTGATGGTGTTGTAAACTTCTTTTTTGAAGCAATTAACATGAAAATGAGTGAGAAGCTCCCTCTAGATTCTGCTAGATTTCCAGAAGTGGCATTTCATATCATGTGAAAGATCACATAAAATATGGAAATTGTCAGGTAAGGAAATGCCAGAAAATGGAATAAAGTGCTGCCAGATTACAGCCCAAGTCTCTGAAGCTTGTCAATCCAAGATGACAATGGAGAAGAAGAACGGGGGACAAAAATAACACTAAGAACTGAAGCTTGAGGAGACAGAGAACATAATAGCTAATGGTGCTCTTCACATGTGCATGAATGTGTGAGAAACAGGATGTGCTCTTTGGTCCTGATCCAAATTTTGCTGCCCTATCCCCAGATATCTGTGAACTGAGTGGGATGAATAATTCTGAAAATAAAGAAAGATGGCATATTATGCCTGAAAAATGGGCATGTGTGGAAGCTAACTTGTCACATGCACACACAAGGGAAAAATACATTTACAGTGGGTAAAAGAGTAAAGGTAAAGGACCCCTAGATGGTTAATTCCAGTCAAAGGCGACTATGAGGTGTGGCACTCATCTCACTTCAGGCCGACAGAGCCGGCGTTTGTTCACAGACAGCTTTCCAGGTCATGTGGCCAGCATGACTAAACTGCTTCTGGGCACAATAGAACACTGTGACAGAAACCAGAGCACACAGAAACACTGTTTACCTTCCCGCTGCAGTGATACCTATTTGTCTACTTGCACTGGTGTGCTTTCAAACTGCTAGGTTGGCATTTACAATACAGTGGTACCTCTGGTTACGTACTTAATTCATTCCGGAGGTCCATTCTTAACCTGAAACCGTTCTTAACCTGAGGTACCACTTTAGCTAATGGGGCCTCCTGCTGCTGCCATGCCGCTAGCGCACAATTTCTGTTCTCATCCTGAGGTAAAGTTCTTAACCTGTGGTACTAACTTCCAGGTTAGCTGAAGTGTTTGTAACCCGAGGTGTTTGTAACCCAATGTACCGCTGTATTTACAATATGAGGTCCCCATCCAGAAGAACCCTCAGAATGAACTGGTAAAAAAGATGGAGAAGACTGAGTGTGCAATCCTAGGAATATCTACTCAGAAGTAAGTTCCACTGAGTTCAAATGAGTATAGGATTGCAGACGGGGAATAAGCACAATTAAACACAGTAGTAATTATGAGTAAAATTGCATAGGATCAAGCCACATGTAGCAGAAACGAAGGAATGAACTAGTTTGTTATGAAAAAATAAGCAAACTTTAAAAGTTTGGGGTTGGAGAAGAAGTAGGATAGAAGAAAGAAAGGTACACTGAGAAGGGGGGGGGAATCAAATTTGAAAAAATGTTTAGCAGCAAATAGAACATAAAAAAAGCTGGGACTATATTTGACTAAATCAAACCTCCATTTCTGTTTTCTGTTTTCTGTATTGTTCTGATATTCTCTCTGTGTAAAATAATGCTATTTTTTAGTTCATCACTCTTACTCTGAAACTGGTTAATGTTACTATGGACAATTTATTTTCCCCACATTAAGCTTCAGTAACATATTTGTATTAGATGGGGAGGCATTGCCACACAGTATAAATTTCTCTCTCTAATGGTGACTACAAAGCCATAGTAGTTGTATAATCTGTTTCAGCTGATAATTTGAAAAGTACAAAAGGACCTGGAATAGAAAGTGTTGTGTTGTGCGAAAAAAAATATATTATGATGAAATGTTCTGGTGTGAGCAAACAGTCAGGGGTGGAGGGGTATAAGGAAACCCATTTACACCTTGTGAATTGCCTTCAGTATATTAACATCACCTGGAACACTTGATGGCATGTTGTACCATAATAACAGGCTAGTGTTGTTGTTACTAACACATGTGACATACATTTTACAGAGTGAAGAAGGGGAGCAGAAAAGTTTCTCAGACTAGCACAGTGGCAAATTAATTGAACTTGCTTTGAAAACAAGATGTTTATTTAATAGGTAGCAGGCAGCTACTTGTCTTGTTTTCCCTAAAATAATTGCAGGCAAATACATCTTCTGTATTTGTTATTTCTAGGCCAAATTAGATGTTTGCTTCGTACATAGTGGACAGGTATGCATCTCTCTTTTTTCCCGACTTAAGGTGAGAAAAGGTGGTGCATGGGGTGGGAGGCTTATCTCATTATTCCCATACTATGCCTAGAATGGAAATCACCCACATACACATAGCTAGGAGCCTTTCGGAGAGATGTGAGTCCCCATTGACACCCTATTGTCATCAAGGGGACTCCCCACCCCCACCCCCAAAAAGGCTCTTAGCTGTGGGGGAGATAAGCATGTTTGGAGTGCTATCTGAAGCTGCCTCCATCATCATTGCACCAAATCTGATGTTGGCATTCTTGTTGCTCCCAGACAATGTATAAGGTCAACTCCATCACAGTGAAACAATGAGTTTTCTTCTGGGTGTGACAAAAGGGGCAATGGTGCAGTACTGGAATCCCTGGTCGACGTCCCATGATCAGTGAGTGGATTAAGCACAGCAGGAAGCTGGTTATATCTGAACAACTAATATACCATAGCAGGCTGCACAGCAGGATGGAGTGGCAAAAAAGATAAGCTTATTGTGAAACATGGTTGCCCTTTTCCGTTTTTATAAAAAGACTGTTTCCTACACCAAGGCCACCTGATGTGCAGGTCTCCTTCCAGAACGACTTAGGCAAATGCTGTTTCCGCAGGTGTCTCTAGCTGGTTTCCCGGTGCAGTTGCAAAGACTGTAAGAAATGAGCTCATGTTGTTGTCAGATCTTCATTTGGTACTGCTTTTGTTACTGTTAAAGGTAAAGGGACCCCTGACAATTAAGTCCAGTCGTGAACGACTCTGGGGTTGCGACGCTCATCTTGCTTTACAGGCCGAGGGAGCCGGCGTTTGTCAACTTCCTCAGACAGTTTTTCCGGGTCATGTGGCCAGCATGACTAAGCCACTTCTGGAGAAACCAGAGCAGCACACGGAAACACCATTTACCTCCCTGCCAGAGTGGTACCTATCTATCTACTTGAACTGTGTGCTTTTGAACTGCTAGAAGGAGCTGGGACCAAACAATGGGAGCTCACCCCGTTGCATGGATTCAAACTGCCGACCTTTTGATTTGCAAGCCCAAGCGGCACTTGTTACTGTTAGTGTATGTTATTTGGATAGATCTATTTTTATATGAGTTTTCAGTATAGAAAATAGTATTACTCTTACTACTGATAATAATCAGATGGAAAATTAATCAAGTCTTTTTAAGGGAGGAAAACACACAGCTGTCTACTACCATCCAGTTCAGGTCTATTACTTCAGGAAGTGTACCGCAGCTGAAGGAATGCTATGAAATAAATATTGGAAAGAATTCGCCATGCAGCAAATGCAGTGCTGTTTTGGGGGAAGGGAGTGAAAAGTGAGGTGCTATCAATTCATATATTGATAAAAGTGCAATGGATGCCAGCACAAAATGGCTGCCATGGGGAAAAAACAAAGAAGTGCATGTATTCCATACCGTTTAGTAGTGTGGCAAAAAACCAAAGACGTGGGGTGGGGACCCTGCATTTTGAGGTGTATTTATAAGATGCTTTAGTGAATGCAATATCAAAATGTGATTGCAACGAATTTGTGTTTAAAGATATGTATTATGCAGATAATACTTGTCAGGGTCGGGGAACAGTGATTGACTGAAGTTCCCTGTCAAGTTTACACTTGACAAGCTCTGCATAATACGTGTGCAATAGCCCATGTCTGACTGATGAGAAGGCACAGGCATACATCCTTCATGTAATATGGTTTTCAAGACAGCAGTGAGGAAAGTGGCTGCAAGCATATTCTTTAGTTAGGTAAAACGTGCTGTTTGGCCTTTGAGAAGGTTCCTATCCGCCTGAAGAACTGCAGGTTGATATTTCAGGATGCATTTCACATTTCCCCAGACAATGCAGAGAAATAACCACATTTTTCAAAGCCTCCTACGCAATTGTGTGAGGGGAGAGCACTTGCCCCACCATTGTGCCTCCCCTGCCACTGCCTCCTGCTCCCATTTCCCATCTGTACTTCAGGTAGGAATGGGCAAATCTGTTCATTCTGGCTTCCCTCCATTTCTTGTTTCTCCAATCTTAAACTCAGTTCTCCACATTTCCACAGCATTTTGTGATTTAAAAAAAAAATTCCTCATGAAAAAGAGCCAGCATTTTAGTGCAAATTTCTCCTAATATACTGTACACATGTTTGTATGCAGTTTTAACTAATATACAGATTTTTGTAAGCAACTTTCCTTAATATTTTGCTCTAGTCTTCTTCTTTTGCAGCACTCAGGCAGTTCCCATTGCATGCTAAGACCTACCACCAATCTCTAGAAAATCACCAGTGGATTCAGTGCTTTACAAAGCAGCATAAGCAAAAGACAGGCTGCTTTGGAAGATAGCTTTTTAAAGAGTTGTGCATTTATTAAGAGATTTGTTATGGGCCTTTCAGTAAAGTGTCAGAAATGTTAGGCAAGTGTATTGAGAAGTTTGCTGCCTAAATTTAGACCACTTTGTATGGGAGGTGGGAGGGGGTGGGAGTGGGAGCAAGGAATCCACTTACCCAGGTTTCATTGATTTCCCATTTGATTTCTGGAATCCACTTACCCTCCCTGCAAGTCCTTAGCCTCTGCATGCAGACAAGGAGTGTGTCAGGAGACAAACTGATAAGGAGGTAATGTGCAAATGTAGTTGCTGCAAAGGCACTACCAGAGCTTGTTAAAATTCAGCTGACTCCTCTGAGTCAGGAGAAAGGAGGATACAGCCCCTCTGGCTCCAGGTCTGCCCAGCTTGCTCTTTAGAGAAACAATTATAAAATGCAAATATTCAGAAGGAGCAGAGGTATTCTATTTCCCAGTCTTCGATATTATTTGCAGGACATGAGGAGCATGCTAGAAACAAAATGATAGCATCCATTTTCTTCATCTTATATCGGCATTGCTGTTCAAATTAAAGGTGGGGGAGAAGAGAATCAAGAAAACAAGTCATGTCAGATGATTATTCGCCACTTAAACTTTTTTTCTTCTTCCGCACAATTGGCACCTTTAAGGTCACCCTGCACAATCCTACACATGTCCTAGAACATGGGTACACAAACTAAGACCCGGGGGCTGGATCCGGCCCAATCACCTTGTAAATCTGGCCTATGGACGGTCCAGGAATCAGTGTGTTTTACATGAGTAGAATGTGTGCTTTTATTTAAAATGCATCTCTGGGTTATTTGTGGGGCATAGGAATTCGTTCATCCCCCCCCCCCCAAAAAAAAAAAATATAGTTCGGCCCCCCACAAGGTCTGAGGGACATTGGACTGGCCACCTGCCTGCTAAAAAAGTTTGCTGACCCCTGTCCTAGAAAGTTTAAGGGGTCTTACTCCCAGATAAGTGGGTGGAATGCAGCTTCATTGTGGTGTTCTTTTTTAAATGGAGAAGAGATAAAGTTACTAATTGTAGTTAAGATGGAAAGCAGGTTACAGGATAGCTTGTCTCTACAATAAGAGTTACTTAATTTTTGCTGCTACTTCTTTCTTTCTTTTTAAAATCCTTAAAGCTAAGCACATTTTGTAGCATAAGCTTTCATATGCTTCTTGAATTTCATGACTTTAGAGGTTTTGCCTGTCTATAGGCTGCCTCCTTTCTTCCAAACCATAATGCCTCTTTCAGCAAGAGCTGATTAGAGGTTCTCCTTCCCTTTGCAGCAAAAAAAGAAAAGTGTGATGCAGCTGCTTAAAAACCTAATGCAAGTTATAGTCTGCATTAACAAACTACGTAAAATGTCCATATCTTGAAAAGAAACAGGCCCTCATCACACATTACTCCTGAGTCGCACTGCTCCTAATTCCCCCAACAATGCTGTTGCTGAATTGAGCATGACACCTGCGGTGAGGAATCTTTTCGATGCACTGAAGCTCCCCATGCAATTTAGAACCCTGCTTGAATCCTGAATTACAGATTGTTTTCTGGACTAATGACCATCCACTGTACCCTAAGGAAAGAAACGGGTAATCCTTTAATGCAAAGACTATGTGCTCAGGCAAGCTACTTTGTCTGAAGATGCCCAGTGCTTTGAAATGTGGGAATACCTCATCTTTTATCACCTGCTCTCCACTCTCACCTGTAGGTAGGTAGAAGACTGGAAGGATTTGAGTCCTTTATAGAATCAATCCAAGAGAACTTCTGTCATTTTAGAAGTTGCTACTATCAGTTATGTTGTTAGAGTGCTGGTAGTAAGCAAAATGTCCAATCTAGCCTGCATTATTTGTTTGAACTACATGCTGCAGAGCACAGGTACTCATAATCTCACTCTAGATTTCTGGATGATCTGCAGTGGATCAGATTCCCAACTGACTGACAGGTATACCACCTTAATTTAGGTTATTGAAACAAAGTAAGTTTTTGGAGGGTGGGGGAGGTGATCAGGAGTGTGTGTGTGTGTGTTTGAAAATATTGTGAGCTCAGTTTTGTTACTGAACAATTCCTTTATCTAAGAATGGACTTACAGGCAGCCTCTTCCTCAACGTTTTACATATGTTGTCTCTGGCTCTTGGAATTCTAGTATTTCCAGAAACTAGCAAATCTGAAGTCTGCCATAGAACATGGGTGTCTAATCTGTGGCTTGTTGTTGCTGGACTCCAATTCCCATCAGCTCCAGCTGGCATGGCTGATGGTCAGGGACAATGGAACCTGCACTATAAGAAAACCTGGAGCACCACAGGACAGGCATTCTTACTGTAAGGGACTGTGACCACCATGCTCTGACAAGCTAGATAAAGGAAAGGTCACTGACCAATGGGGGGGGGGGGAGGGGGCAGAAAATACAGATGATAAAGGGATCAGTGGAAATGTTCCTTGTGCAATTTGAAAGTCTTGTTCTTTCCCTAAATGGAGAAGTTGGTATATCATGAGTGGGAAGATGAACATTTGAGATCTGCAAATATATAAAATATTTAGAATGTGCTTTATTGCTGCTGCATTGCTCTCTCACACATAGATACAAACACAACTCCCTAGGGTAATGATGCTGGGAATGAGATATCTCAGTACAACTTTTCAGTGGGTGAACGTGTGTGTGTGTGTGTGTGTGTGTGTGTGTGTGTGTGTGAGAGAGAGAGAGAGAGAGAGAGAGAGAGAGAGAGAGAGAGAGACTGACAGAAGATAGGAACACACTATCCTTTTCACATGCACAAATTTCTCTCTCTCTCTCTCTCTCTCTGTCTGCCTTATATTGATACTTGCTTTGAAATACCATACTTTTTATCCAAATATGCAGTACACATGGTGGGATTCCAGGAAAATCACAGTGCAGTAATTAAATAAGAATTATGGAATACTTTGTAAGAGAAAATGGATAACAAGAAGAAGTGGTTGAAGAATCCAGGAGACAAATTCTAGGAATGCATTGGGCTTGTTGACTGTTAATACATGAATAAAGTAACAAGAAGAACAGTAAAGCAGGATGAGTTCGTTATTGAGAGAGAGAGATGTTGAAGCAAATGGAAAAGGGTCCAGACTTCTCTGCCTCTCATTGAAGACTTTAGATTGCAATCTCAGGGTCTTGTTCGGGCATCATGCAGCAGAATGGGTTTTGGGAAATGCAGTTTACACTAACTATTTCTCCTTTTATCTGTCGATCACAAAGTGGCTTCCAACAAATTGCTTTACATGCAATGCACTGTATGCTAATTGACCAATTGAAGAGAGCAGGAGACACAGTTTGTGGAGTGGTTTATTACGAGAACTGAATCAAGGCTCATTTTCATATAGATATTCTGTACAGGCACAGCTGTGCCAACAGAAAGACAGTTGCTATAGTCCCTATCAGCATGGCTGGCTGCACAGACTAGGCTGACTAGAAGATATTATTTCTTTGCCTTTTAGTGAATTGATGCCATTGGAATTTCATTCTATTTACTTCCGACTGTGGATCTTTCATGATCATTCACTTAACTCCTGAAATGAGATGGGTTCACCCAGCACCAGTGTACTCATTAAAACATCCTTTCATTGCAATCATTATAATGTGGCCGCTGAAAAAGAATGGCCATTGCTTCACAGGGTTTAAAAGAGCTTTCTGGTTATCCTGGACCAAGGCAGAATCATGTAATGTATGCCTGAAGTTCTCAAATATGGACATAACAAACCACCATCTGCTAAGGAACAAATTATAGGAGCCTCTAAAAAGCATAACTAAGGCTGCAGTTTACTTGGGCAGTCACATTTACTTGTGACTAAGCCCCATTTAAATCAATAAGAGTTACTTCTGAGTAGACCTGTATAGGATTGTGCTGTCTGATTTGCAAAACCATGGGTTTGTGTCACTATCATGACTTACTGTGACCACACTACCATACTGTACACAATAAAATAATCATATGACTGACTCACAGGATTGACTCAAATGACCCCTTAAAAATGGTAGGTAGTGAAAACATCACAGACTAATGTTGTGTGCACCTATCATAGCCATGGAAAAGGACTGATCAGAGACAGAGTCCACTGGAAACTGCAGCTCTGAGGAGGAGATGAATCTACTCCCTTATCCATCTTGTGTGGGTATGTGGACCACAGAGCTTGCCCCCCATCTCCTGGGTCCCAAGGGACACCTCTGCAGCCAAACACTAATGGCTGGTCTACAGGCTCCTTTTGAGATAAAGAGACCCCTGAGGAGAAATCTCATAGCTTGAAGCCCCATTCTCTTAAAGATGCCAATGACACTGTTTTGCTTCTGCCTTTGCCCAAAAGGAAAGGAGTGCCCAACAGAATAAATGATGCAAGGAGGGGGCTGCAGCCCAAGATAGGGGGGAAAGGTGGTAAGGGAACACCTAGCTACTTTAAATGAATTCAGATTTCCTGATGAGCTGCACCCAAGGGTACAAAAGGAGCTTGCAGATGTAAAATCCTCTCAGAGCTCCTGTCTATGATCTTTGAGAATGTTTGGAGAACAGGTGAGGGCCCTGCAGACTGGAGGCGGGCAAATGTTGTCCCCATCTTCAAAAAGGGGGAGAAAGAAGACTCAGGTAACTATCGACCAGTCAGCTTGAAGTAAATCCCAGGAAAGGTCCTAGAATCAATAATTAAGCAGTTGGTCTGTGAGCACTTAGAAGCCATGCCAGACAAATTTCTTTTTATATATATATAGAGAGAGAGTTATAGGCTTGGTGGATCAGGGGAATGTTGTGGACATAGTGTATCTTGATTTCATAAAGGCTTTTGACATAGTGCCCCATGATACTATTGCATAGAAGCAGGTAAAATGTGGGTTGTGCGAGGTAACCGTTAGGTGGATTTGTAGCTGGTTAACTAACCAAACCCAAAGAGTGCTCACTAATTATTCCTTATCATCCTGGAAAAAAGTGACAAGCGGGGCACCACAATTTAAGAAGGATATTGACAATCCAAAACCTGTACAAAGGAGGGTGATCGAGATGAACAAGAGCCTGGAAACTGAGTGTTATGAGGAATGGTTGAGGGAGTTGGGTATGTTTAGTCTGGGAAAGAGGAGACTAAGGAGATATGGTAGCTATCTCCAAATATCTAAAGAGCTGGCACATGGAAGATTGAGCAAGCTTGTTTTCTTCTACTCCGGAAGGTAGGACCCAATCCAATGGCTCCAAGTTACAAGTTTGACAGTGGAATGGACTTCCTCAGAAGGTGGTGGATTCTCCTTCCTTGGAGGTTTTAAAGCAGAAGTTGGATGGTCATCTGTTATGTATGTTTTAACTAACATTCCTGCACTGTGAGGTGTTGAACTAGCTGACTTTCTGGGTCCCCTTCAGCTTTACAATTCTATGATTCTAAGTCATTGGCCCTTCAACTATCCAGGAGGCAGCACTCAGTGGGTGGGGCCTCTAGTCATTGTCTACATGGCCCCACTATCAAACATAGCCATTTGTTCCAGGATCTTATGGAGCAAACTTGGCTGTTTAGTCTCAGTATCAGGGGTGCTAGCCATGGTCCTGTAACCACTTCTTGATCTTCCTCCATGGTTCTGACTTTTGCTTCTCCTTGGAAATCAGTCTCTACTTGTAAGATGTTATAACATCTTACAAGGACAGGAAGAAATACCATGGATGGAATAATTGCCACACACAGGAAGAACAGGGATATAGTTTGAGTTCCTCAATTGCAATTTTATAAACCATTTAATGTGTCAACATGAATAGAAGTTATTAATATTGCAGTTGTTGTATAAGGGATTATTATTATGACCAGAATGTAATTGAAACTAATAAGATTTTGCAACACAAAATTAAGGAAAATAATTAAACCATCAAATCCAGCATGAGGGAGGTCACTTTAACTAAATTATATAATTTGTATTTGAATGATTAGTATTAATAATTGTAATCTAAATCGGTATTGTTATAATGAGGCTATTATTGGACAGTAATTGAAAACTAATAAAAAAAATATTGGAAATCAGGCTCTACTGACTTCCCCATGCCTGAAGAATTACCCTTCCTATGTGGTGTGTATTCATGATAGTGCCTGCAAGGGGGAGAATTGAAGTTCAGTGCAAAATTAAAACTCAGCACACCCTAATTCAAACCAAACATCATACATTTTCTAGCACATCATCATTCCTACCTCACAAATTTTGAATTCAATGAAAAGTTGATTTTTTCTAGGACATGAAATCTGTATATATATATTCCCTGTGTGTGCTCACACTAATACTGCAGTGCTATACAATGTGCACAGGTCTTGAAAAATCAATATCCTGGATGTAGGGAAGCAATCACACAAAACATAAGAGCACATCCAACACAAAATATGAAAGTGGGAACATCTGATCTGCGGACATGTTAAATTTGATGAAAAGACTTGAAGCCTAGTCTTCTATGTTGCTATCTTCTTTTATCTTAATCGGAACTCAAAAATCTAAAATATTTTCAATGGTCCTCAATCCTCAGCTTTTGCTTAATGCCTGCGGTGCTGTATTTGAACAGTGGCAGAAAGCCCTTCTGCTCTTTGTCATGTTTTAGGAGGAAAATGACATTGATGGGTGTGGGCTTGCTATAAAAAGGGACTTTCCCCTTGTGAGTGCTGACTAATTGATGTCAAATCAAATCATTCCAAGGAGCTGTGATGACCATGAAACATATCGCGGGGTGGGCAGTACCAATTCATTTTGCTTCTTTTCCAGAGCTAAGTTTACAGCTTAAATTGGTGATACTTTCACATCAGAGGATTCTTTACAAGCCAAACAAATCCAATGTCAAATCCCTTTAATCTTGATGCCTGACAATAAGCTGGTGATTTCAACCACGGAGATGGGATCTGGGAGAGGATGGTGATTATAGGTGGCAGGGTTGACCCTATCGTTACTCACAGCCTTGGTAAATTGAGACAGGCAAAGCTCAAGAGGGTAATGGGATCCAATAAGGAAGTTTAAATAGGGGCAGAAGATAGTTTCCTTCACAGTAGATTACTTATAGTTTTCTCTTTATCTTTGCTCAAAGGCTGCATAGGGAATTACCGCTAAGTTTAAAGTTAAAATTTGGATTCAGTGCAAGGAATTCCATTTCAAAGACTGCAAAACTGCACACTAACTTTATACAGTGCAGTATTATTTCAGAGTTGACAGTGGGTGAAATCCTGCCACAACAGAGCACATTTTTCTTCATTTAAATGAACATATGCTTAAATCCAGTTGCAGCACAATGCTTGTTGTTGGGTGATTTGTTATACACTGTGATAGGAATATAACCAAATGATTCAAGCACATGTTGAGGGGTAGAATGGCAGCAGGAAGATGTTTGCTTCCATAGGAATCAACACTTATTTTTAGGTATCTGTTTTTGTCTACTGAAGTTGAAGAAATACATTGTACCGGTAATAGCTGGGGATGGTGATGTTTGCTTGCTCATAATTTGGAGTACATCTCCCAAGTCCACATCCAATGGGCCATACTCAGACTGGAATGTAAGCATGAATATTAGATCAAACATAGTTTGATCTACCTTCTACTTACCTTTTTTTTAATGAGGTGGTCTGAGGCCCTTTTCTGATCTTTTTCCTTTTCCTTAAAAAGAAAAAGAAAAATCTAGCTGCTTGGTACATGTAGAAAGTGCAGTGCTTGCCACACCTTTGATTAAAAAGCACTTGGAAGCAGCAGTACCTCTGCTCTCTGTGTAATGATGTGGAAGCACATAGCTACTTCTTTATGTACAATGTCCCTGATATGAGCATCCCCAAAGCCGAAGGTGAAATCAAGATTAAGGAGCTTGAAGCTCCTCCTCATAATAACGAATCCACCATGACCTCAGGACATCACCCATGATAGGGCCTCAGGACATCACCCATTAAAAAGCACCCAGCATCCTCTGGTGAGTAGTCCAATTGAGAACCACATGGGAAACAGGAGTCCTCTGTTCCACAATCCTCTCCTCATGGATGAGGGCGTTGTGGCAGTTAGAGCAAACTGCTACACAGTTTAGTGAACAGGCATTTTTTGTTTTCTCAATTAATTTATTAAGCTTGTGCAAAATGAAATGAAAGGAAAGAAAGGAAAGAAACTGTAAGCCCTGTGCTGAACTTAATTCCGTGTCAAATATTACCATTCCAGTACTGAGAACTTTATAAAGTGTACCCCTATATAAAATAAAACTATAATTATAGGCTTGAATATCTAAAGCCTGTGGCATGACTAGATGTAAACACTGTGGGAAGAAAGTGAGAAGAAGCTAAATCTTTATAGCAGCGAACCAAACATTATAGAAAAGCTTTTCCAAGACCCCTCTCCTGTTTGAGATAGAGACGACTTCTACATGTGAATTTATTTCTATTGTGTTTTTTCACTAGCATTTCATACTTGCCTTTCTTTCTTAGGTGGCACACCTTGGCATCTGTTTGACTGGTGCCACATTTTTCACTGTTGTATTGTTATGTTGGTTACATCCCATAGCTTCTACCGTGTTCAGGATTTCAGCCATAAAGCCTGGTATAGCTATAGACATTGGCAACTAGCCTCAGACAGCAACAACATGGCCACCTTGAAAAACACACTGCATCATGTACATCAAAGCTTGCTTCTTAGCATAGCTCTCCTTTGCTGGTTTGGGGGTTGACATTTTTCAAAATAATGGCAGCCAGTGTTAGTTGGAAAGCCTGTGATAAAAGCTATCAGGACACCAGACTTTGTTGTTTCTCAATAATCCCAAACATGTTTATTTTCTTGGTGGTGTAGGTGGTGCATTGGCATAATATATCAAGCCTGATTAGGAGTTTATGGAGTTTTTGTCCTCCCTCAGACTTGCTCTAAAGCCATGAAATGGTGGCTGCTTTTCACTCCCCTCCTACCTAATTATCACTTCCTGGCCATGAAAAACACTTCATTGTGAAACCACTCAATAGAAGATAGGTTCCTGAACTACAGCTAAGAATTAGAAACTTGCATTGTTTTCTTTCTATTTTCTGCCTCTAAAAAAAGCCTGCTGGGAACCGGGCACTGAATAAAATCTGAGACTCTGAAAACAAGATATTTAGGTTTTATCTCCCTGTTTAAAGCATGAGCTTTATGAGGAACAGTGTGGTAAACCACTGAGGAACAGAGCAGGAAATGTCTTTCTCATTTTAATAAAGGCCATTTTTTAAAAGGATGCAAACAAAGTATCTTCAGTTACCACGATGGACGAGATTTGCATTTCACTGTGAATGTGGAAATAAAGTGGTATTGTAGGCACTTAAAAAAGAAATAAATAAGCAAATCTCTTTTATGAAACAGGTTGCTAATATTTATTTGCTTGCAGCTATATACTTCCTGGAAACAAGAATATTTCCAACATTCTCAGTCGTCTTGAACAAGGGTGAGTTTCAATGTTGTGCAACAGAGAAATCCTGTGCAACAATTGTGTTAGCAGTACAATCTACCATGCAAGAAGGTTACCAGAAACCTCTTGTGCAAACACGTTCCACTGCTTCATAACATTTTGCCAGCAGAACAAGAATGCTGCTCAGTGACTTCAATTTAGTGCTGCATTGGATACAAACCAGATTAAGATTAAGGTGAACCATCTGTCTTGTATCTCTAAAATACAGAGAAGTGAAGGTAGATATGCTGTGCGGTATACAAATAACTATTGTTTATCAATGATTTAAAACACACACACACACACACACACACACACACACACACACACACACACAAAATGCTCTTAAAATACACTGCTTTTGTGTTATTTAGTTTTTGGAACATATCCCGAAGTATTTTAAACCTTGTTGAAATTAGAAGACCTTTCTATCCCTGCCCAAACATACAGCCCACAATATAAAGCAGTGTTTGTGGGAGCCAGCTGTCGTTTTACGATAACGGGTTGCACTTTTCCAGCAATCTCAATCACAAAGATGCTTTAGCTTCCTGTACATACAGTCCAAGCCACATCAGCTTTTCTCAACAGTCATGTACTTGCCTACATGATGATGGAGATCAGACCTGGTGAACCTGTGGCGCTGCAGATGTTGACTGACTCCCAACTTGTACCAGCCCTAGCCAGAGTGGCCAGTGGCCAGAGATAATGGGAGTTGTGGCCCAACAATATATGAAGGGCCACAGGTTTCCCACTCCTGCTGCAGTTGAATTTGGCAGCGTTTATGTTAAAACAATCACAGTTGAGATAGTGAAGGAACTTGTAAGATGATTCTGAATTGTAACCCTTGTGATTTTTCTCCTATATACATCTGTACATGGGCCAGCCAAAAGTGTTTAATTAAGCTCATTGTTTTCCTACAAGACTTCTTATCTAAGGCAATGCTGGGTTTGGACCTTAGCTTTCCTAAGAAGAAGAAGAAGACGACGACGAAGAGGAGGAGTTTGGATTTGATATCCCGCCTTTCACTCCCTTTAAGGAGTCTCAAAGCAGCTAACATTCTCCTTTCCCTTCCTCCCCCACAACAAACACTCTGTGAGGTGAGGAGCTGAGAGACTTCAAAGAAGTGTGACTGGCCCAAGGTCACCCAGCAGCTGCATGTGGAGGAGCGGAGACGCGAACCCGATTCCCCAGATTATGAGACTACCGCTCTTAACCACTACACCACACTGGCTCTCTAACTACCACATCAGCCAGTTTTCTCCACATCCCAGTTTTCTGAATTGAAGTCAAATGTGTTCTCAATAATATTTTACTATGAAACTGTTGCCGCATTAAAAATGCCCTAATATTTTTTAACAGGTAACACTTTAACATGCTGTCATAAAGAAGATTACTATAGGTAAGTATTGTTAAAAAGGAGTTTAGAGGGCTCTTTTCATGCATGAGTTTAGTTATTACAAAGGTATTAGGGAATTCCATATAATTTAATAGATTGCAGTAAAATATTTATGCACTGCATTAGAAAACTATCAAAAACAGAACTAGGCACCCCCAGGCTCTAGCTATATCAGACACCGCATGAACTAAAAAGCATTGCATTTGGTCAGGCAGACGCTATCGTGAGGGACAGGGAAGGGAGAGATGTAAAAGAGCTTTAGATTCTTTCCCCTCATCTGGCCTGCTGTGCATCTGTGTTCAGGAAAGCCAGGGCCTAAGGTGGCAAAAGAACAAGCAGCTCTCAGATTTTGGATGCTAGCCAAAGTCCTCTTGATTATTTACAAGCATTATGGATCCCTTGGTATTATTTGGAAGAGTATCCATGTTTACATTGCTGAGTGCCAAGCCAAATTAAACTGAATCTCATTTTGGGCAAATTATGAATCTCCTTTTGTTGCATTCACAATGGGCTAGCAAAAGCCACAAGGACACTCCACAGCTCTTAAATTGAGCAATCTCTTCATTAAAGCAACTGTCAATCACTCATTCCCAAAGTCAAATCAATATGGACAGGCTCATGTAGCTACCTTGATATAAAGAGAGCATGGCAAGTCGCCATACGATGAAACCTTCAGACAAGGGGCTGATCATGTGTTGGCAACAGATTAGCCACTGTGTTTATCTGATCTGAATCCACCATCTAAAGTGAGTTGGGATGCCACTCAGTACTGGTGCCAGGTATGGCAGGATCCTGGGCAGAGTGCCCTTTGGTAGGCTATTTCTAATTGGTGAACCCTAGAGAGCTTAACTGACAGTAGCAGCAGGTGGCAGTAGCACTCCAAGCAGCAGCATCACTGGGGCGGGGACTTTAAACTTCTAAAATGCCCCAGAACGATGCTACATCAGAGGTTGCTGAGAGTTGTTATGAGATCTCCAATCCCTTTGCAGAGTTCACGGAGTTTCCCGCAAATTTCCCTGGTAAGAGGGATTGATTGCTAAACCATTTTGAAACTTGCAGCTCTGGGAGGAGAATAAAGGTAAAGGTAAAGGGACCCCTGACCATTAGGTCCAGTCGTGACCGACTCTGGGGTTGCGGCTCTCTCTCGCTTTATACAGCTTCCGGGTCATGTGGCCAGCATGACTAAGCCACTTCTGGTGAACCAGAGCAGCGCACAGAAACGCCGTTTACCTTCCCGCCGGAGCAGTACCTATTTATCTACTTGCACTTTGACGTGCTTTCGAACTGCTAGGTTGGCAGGAGGAGGCACCGAGTAACAGGAGCTCACTCCGTCGCGGGGATTTGAACCGCCGACCTTCTGATCGGCAAGCCCTAGGCTCAGTGGTTTAGACCACAGCGTCACCAGATCTTCTAACTCTCAGCACCCTTAACAAACTACAATCCCCAGGATTCTTTGGGGTAAACAATAAGAAAACATGAAGACCATGCTGGATCAGGCCAATGGCGATCAGTGGCGAAACAGATGCCTGTGGGAAACCCAGAAGCAGGACTCAAGCACAAGAGCACACACCTCTCTTGTGATTTCCAGCAACTGATATTCAGAATGATATTGTCTCCAGTTATGGAGGCAGAGCATCATGGCCAGCAGCCACTAATAGCATTATCCTGCATGAATTTGTCCAATCCTCTTTTGAAGCTGCCTAGGTTCACCTTGCCAACAAACATCCGTATAGTTAAAGCTATGGTTTTCCCAGTAGTGATGTATGGAAGTGAGAGCTGGACCATAAAGAAGGCTGATCGCCGAAGAATTGATGCTTTTGAATTATGGTGCTGGAGGAGACTCTTGAGAGTCCCATGGACTGCAAGAAGATCAAACCTATCCATTCTTAAGGAAATCAGCCCTGAGTGCTCACTGGAAGGACAGATCCTGAAGCTGAGGCTCCAATACTTTGGCCACCTCATGAGAAGAGAAGACTCCCTGGAAAAGAACCTGATGTTGGGAAAGATGGAGGGCACAAGGAGAAGGGGACGACAGAAGACAAGATGGTTGGATAGTGTTCTCGAAGCTACCAGCATGAGTTTGACCAAACTGCGGGAGGCAGTGGAAGACAGAAGTGACTGGCGTGCTCTGGTCCATGGGGTCATGAAGAGTCGGACATGACTAAATGACTAAACAACAACAACAGGTTGTGGACGACCACTGCCTCCTTTGGGAGTGAGTTCCATACGCTGCCATGACTGTTTAAAGTGATAGGATACTGCTTTAAATATGTAGCAAAGAGGGGGCCTTACTTAGGAAGCTAAAGGGGGAAAATTAGGGATTTTTAAATATCAATGGTTCGGCAGTAACAATAATGCTTTGATTGTGCAGAACATGTTGAAACCATGGATAAATTACTGATTTATTCCAGCAGAAATTGATTATTAAAAAAAGAGAAACAGGCAATGAAATATTACTTTGAAGGAAGTATGAAACATAAGAATACTGACACAGAGGAAAGCAAAGAAAGAATAAAAACAGTGAGGGGGGAGTTAAAAGTGTTAGACACATATTATTTAGTCATGTTCGCAGCATATTGTATTCCAAGCAGAATATATTTGAACTTAGTATTAAATCCGTAAATTATTAGCAGATCTATGGTAGGCAGGAGAAGATAATATGAGGATTAACTGCATTGAAAAGTGAACAGGGATAAAGTATAGGATCAAAATGGGGTAGCCAAGGAATTTGTGAGCTATTTAGGAAGTTTATTTAAGTCAAAAGAACCTCCACATTGAAATATATTAAAGTGTATGAGCAGGGTTAATGTACCAGAATTGGGAGCAGAGATAAGGTTTAGAGACCCATCTCTTATCCCAAGAGGTGGGGGAATGATCAAAAGGATTAAAAAACTGCATTCGTACAACCAGAGATTCAACAGCATACAATTCTTTCCTGCCATTTTCATGGGTGAATCCTAGGAGAACAGAAGAATGCATGTCCATAAAGGGTGGTGACATGTCTGTCCAATAATGTCCACTATTGTGTCACACCATGTCCACTGGTGTGAATAAAATTTAGACCAACATTGCAGTATATTGAAAGGAAGTGTTAGAAACCAGGACAGAAGCACTAGCATTATAACAAGGAAAGCCAATGCAATCATTCCTGTTTCTGAATGAACTCCTAATGACCACTCCCTAGGGATGGATATATCGATCCCCAGACAGTGGCCATTATATAAAATAATGCCCTGTGGCATACCATAGAGTAGCAGGAATTCTCCCAAACCCACTTTCTGGATTTGGTCCTATAGATAGTACTGGAACCACTGTAGCACAGTGCACCCAATTCCCACAGCATATTCATGAGGATAACATGGTCAATGATACTGAAAGCTACAAAGAGATCAAGAAGCAGGAGGGAGGTCATACACGCCCTGTCCCACTCTTTGTAAAGGCTATTGATCAAGGTAACCAAAGAAAACTTGGTCCCATGGCCAGACCTGGAAAAGATGTTGTGCTGCCATACGTCCGGATTTTCCCAGACATTACCGGGATTTCAAAGACGGAATTGACGTCCAGGGGGGATTTCTGAAAGGCGGTGCTTTGTTCTGGATCTTAGGCAAGTCAATTGAAAATCACAGTTTTTTGGCGTTTGACCTAACCCCCAAAGGCGCACTCCTCCATTGTCTCCCAAGGCAGATGGATACTAGCAATTCAAGAATACTTGCAGCTCTCCACCACATCCCCCAAGAAGGGGGTATTTGAGACTGATAGACAACTTGGTTGTTGTGGAGGCCATGAAGTCCCGAGCTGGACAAGACTAAGCAACCTTAGCATGAATGTTGAAGTGACCCAGAACTACCATCCTGGAGTTCTCCAACACTGCACTTGAGATTGGCTCTGACAGGGAAACCATTGGGCAACAGAATGGATGGTAAATTGTCCCTAAACTGTCCCACAGGTACAGACCCACTCCAAAGCAAAGGGGTTTTCTGACAAGCTTGATGGGTGTGCTATGGACTACAGCAACTCTCCTACCTTGGCCTTCCAGCCTTGACTAGTACTGCACTGATTACTCAAGGCAGCAAAGCTGACCCACCTCTTCTCCTTCCACTCAGTTCTCTGTTACACAACTGAGTTTGTGCTTGAGTTACATAACACAATTTCAGTAATAATAAGGATTAATCTGGATAATTAGAAGGATTTATGGAATGGCGTTTCTTTCTCTCTATATATAAATATACCTGTCTGTCTTTTAGGATTACAAAAAATAATAAAACTTAGAAAAGGAACTCTGAGAACTTGTAGTTTAGAAATGCATCATTTAGATTCTTTACCAAAATCAGTAAATTGTTTGTTTGGGTAATGAAGGATTTATAATATTGTTTTTAAAATATTTATTTAGATCCCTTTACATTTATTACCAAAAAAAACTGGAAATGGTTTGTAGTGGTATCTTTTCGCTTTCAGTAATGAATAACTTGTAATATAGTTTTTTAAAATTATAAATTGAATAGAATAATGATTCATGAAAAAAAGTTATGGCTTGTTAATTTTACTTTAACTATGCCAGAATAATATAACTTAGAAAAAATAGCATCAGATAAAAAGTAATGATGAGCGCTTCTTTAGGAGTTACTGGCTACACTAGTTGTGAGCTTTGACATCATGTTAAAAGGTTTCATGGAAAGTGCCCAAGAGTTGGAAACATTTGTTTTCTTAACAAAGATATTTCTGTGGCATAATTTAGTTATCCTTTAGGCTTTTCTATGGTTCATCTGAATGGCATTTCAGCTACCACAGAGCCTTTAATTGTTATGCAGCCATTGGGACTCCACAGAGAACCTTTTTAATCCTAGTCTATCAAATGCAACAAATTGATGGGGGATACCACTTTTGAATGCTTAATACCATGTAAGAAACTCCATGGAAACTGGGTGGCTGAGAGAGGCACAGTAAATGGGGGGGGGGACCTTTACCTGCTGTGCTATGTTTCTATGTGTGAGGAATCGTCAACATAGTGGAGCAAGGGAAAAAAGTTATACCACGACAAACTGTTATCACCTTACCCTCCCCTCATATAATTCCACATATACCTGGGAAAAGCACAGGATGTTGAATTGGAAGAGGCGTGAAATTGTTTTTCTGAAAATTACAGCTTTCTTTTTAACAAAAGGAAGTTACTAGCTGTTACTATAATTATTTTAAATCAAGCAAATTAAGAGCAGGGTTATATAACTGGCCTGCTCTCCATCTGTGTGACTGCTGCATAACTTCCGTGCTCACACAGTGCCTTTATTGTGAAACCCTAGCTTGCCTGCTGCTGTCTCCTCTGTACGTAAAACCAAAGCCAGAACCTCATTCGCTCCCTTGGCTGCAAGTCAGTGGGTGTCAGTTGAATACTACATCACCACTTCTGCCAGAGAGGGAGACTGCAGAACCTGGGCTGTGTGTCTTCAGTGTATGAAAGAAGACTGTCTCCCCATCTCACTCCCTGAACAACCTCACCATGGGTCCCACATATACATTGAAGTCAGAGTAGAATGAGGTATCTCTCTGCATCATATCATTGTGATGGGTCTGGAGAAATAATTAGCATTTACTCATCATCATTGATTGGGCCCTCCCTGCCAAGGCTGAACACACACACAGAGCATTTTGATAAATGAATGGACTTTTATTTCCTATGGACAATTTCTTACTGAAGCCTATAGATTAGCCCAAAGATCTTTTTTCAGCCCAGTGACTGATCAATGCATCTTTTTCCGGTAAATTACACATGTGAAACCGGGGTCTATTTAGTTTCTTGTAGCTTATTTTTCATTAATGTGATCATCTCAAAAAAAGTGGCAAAACAGCATTAATTTGTTCAATAGAAGAGTGGAAGATAAGGGAATTTCCACCACTTGCCTCAAGTAATGAGGCACATTCAGGCTGACTTGAACAGTGCAAGTAGCTGGCACAACAAAGTCCCACATATTTCACCCCATGCCCTGCAAGAAACAGAACATACTGGTGGATGAAAAAACATTGTATCTATTAAAATTTTAACAGAAGACCCACCAATTAATCCAATTAATTGAATGAAGGTAGGTGGAAGCATCAAGTCATATGAAAGAAGCATCCCTTCATACCCTGGGCATGTAATTCACCACATTTGTTGACTCCCCAGCCTTGCTAGGTGAGTCTTGGGTATGTGAACCCAATCTGTGCACTCAGACCCTGCTGACCAACATTATGGCTGACTGGTTGGGTCCAGAGCCCGGTTAATGCTGCATTGCTTGAGGGGATGGACCATGCTGCCCTGAAAGCCACTCCTAAAGAAACCCATTCTGGACCCTTTAGACTGGAACTATTGACCAGTTGCAAATTTGGGAGAAGGTGGTGGAGAGGGTTGTGGTGAGGCAGCTACAAGCATTTTTGGATGACACAGATTGTTTAGATACATTCCAATTTGGGATCAGGCCTGGCCACTTTAAAGGCTTTACATTTAAAACCATGTGCATGGGAGGGACTGTACAGATTATGACCACAGTGCTCTGTTTGATAGTGGAGGGTCATGTAATCCAATCCCCTGCAATGCAGGAATCTTTTGTTCAGCATGGGGCTCAAACCCACCACGACCCTGTGATTAAGAGTCTCATGCTCTACTGACTAGGGTTGCTATATTCAAAGGGGGGGGGGGGAAGGACACATTTGTAGGTGGGCTGGGAAGAGGAAGAAAATTAATAGTACAGTGGTACCTCGGGTTAAGGACTTAATTCATTCTGGAGATCCATTCTTAACCTGAAACTGTTCTTAACCTGAGGTACCACTTTAGCTAACGGGGCCTCCCACTGCTGCCACAGCACGATTTCTGTTCTCATCCTGAAGCAAAGTTCTTAACCCAAGGTACTATTTCTGGGTTAGCGGAGTCTGTAACCTGAAGCGTCTGTAACCTGAAGCATCTGTAACCCGGGGTACCACTGTAACACTGTGTGTGCAGTAAAAGATAAAAGGTGTATTGAAATATTTAATAACGAATATGACATACCTTCCAACATTTTGTGAGAAAAATTTGGTGCACCACACCACCACCCCACATCTCTGTAGCTTGCCCCCTCCCTTCCACTGAGCCCTTCCTTGCCCATGTGCTTGTCCCCTCCTTCCCTCCCCTCTCTTACCTTTGTTGTCTTCGGCCTCCTGCTCTTCAGGCGATCTTCAGGCAATGCGAGGCTGAGTGGCCCCCAGAATGCCACGCCTGGCCACAGCTGCCGGATACAGTGCAAGGCCTAGAGTGGCCCTGGGAAAGCCACACAAGGCATCACTGCCATGAGTCCTAGAGAGGCCCTGGTACAAATGGTACACAAAAACTAAAGTAAAAACCTGGACATTTTGCAAAATACAGTGGTACCTCAGTTTATGAACTTAATCTGTTCCGGAAGTCCGTTCTTAAGCCAAAACTGTTCTTAAACCGAGGTGCGCTTTCCCTAATGAGGCCTCCCGCCGCCGGTGCCCTTCCACCGTTCGGATTCCGTTCTTATACTGAGGTAAAGTTCGCAAACTGGGACACTACTTCTGGTTTTGCGGAGTTCATAAACCACATCGTTCTTAAACCAGACTGTTCTTAAACTGAGGTACCACTGTATTAAAAATCCACACGGATAGTGATTTTACTTTTGAAAAAGAGGACATGTCTAGGAAAATCCAGACATATGACAGCTCTGCTACTGACTGAGCTATCGTAGTGCTTGGGAAGAGAAATGGAACCCTTACCTTTCCTGTTGTGATCCTGGGTCAGGGGAGGGAAATTCCTACCTTCCAGGGTATGGGAAAGAGTGATGGCCAACACAAAAACCTCTAATTGGTGGGAGTATTCTGACTATCATCATTTGTCATGTGGGGTAAATTTCAGGGTCAAGGAGAGTGGGAAAGGTTAAACTTGCTTTTATTTATTTTTCAATGCCTTATGTTGCTTCAAGTGGCACATTAAATATCATGGGTTATTAGGACCCCATCAAGCTTCTTGCTTTCCTTACTAGTTTTTCTGTATAGAAAGTCACATAATCCTGGCTTGTATGAACATCTTTATGAGTGTACCAAACACAATCTAGTGGAGACAGGAGATGGATAGTGACATTGCAAAATATATCCCCAATGCCATTATTTTTAATGTTTATTTTGCAGTGGCATGATGAAGGAAGCTTACATTTGCAAACAGATTGATTCAGTCTGCAGAGAGATAACAGAGAGAAACAGACAACAGACAGTTCAAAACAAGTTTCCTCTTCTATCTGCAGAACTCCACCTCCCACTGTATTCATTATTTTATATCCAAGACAGGCAATGGACCTCACTGACATCACACATTAGCTTTTTTATTTATTTGGGAGGCAAGAATTTTCAATCACAGCTGTCTTTCGTTTCTCTTATGCTACTCAAACGGAATCAATCCTGCAGACACATCATCATCAAATGGGGAGCTCTGAGTTCAAGTCCTAATAGCACACAACCACAGCAATCATTTCCCTACACTTTTTTGAGCTCTCTCACAATTTACATTTTCCGCCCCAACTAGCAAAGCCACTGCAGTTCAGAAATAGCCATTGTTAGAATGCAATCTCCCCAACCCAAAGTTGATGTTCTTGACATCTGTCTGTCTTGGGAGACAATGGGGTAAAGTCAAACGGTTGGAGAGTTACAACACCTGCTGTGACTGTAGAGACCAATACAGGAGAGACAGGTTTTATTGCCGGTGGGGCAGACAAAGGCAGTTGAACTAGATGACCCTTGGGTCCCTTCCAACTCTACAGTTCTCTGATTCTTTAAATAATAAATTGGCCCAAGAATTTCTAACTGGTGATTGCAGAGGGAAAAGGTGGGAGTTTCTGTGGGAGTTTCTTTCGTAGCACAAAAAATTGATTGCCCCACCTCATTGCAGTAAGCAAACTGTGCAAGCAGGGGACTTCTTGAGAGCTGGTTATTTTTGAGTGCCGATTAATTTGGGACCACATTTGCAACTGCTGATGTTTCAACTGGCCCTGCTTCACAGGAAGCTTAATATACCCTGTCTAAAACCTGAGTGTGAAAAGCAGCCTGATATTTGTTGTAAACAGTGATTCTAAAATCTGAACCCTATCCTGAAATACTCTACAACATGAGTAGCTTGTTATTTTGCCTGCAGTGACTTAGCCCCCAATGACTCCTGCTCCAAACATACAATCATAAAAATAGTTTTGGAACTGTGATCTTGTTTAATGAGCACTGCAGAGAAAGCCTTATGTGTCGTAGCACAAGTCTGCCAGATTTCCAGTGCTTATTGCATGTTGAACAAAGAGAAGATGCTCAACAAGGTGTCCCTTTCCTGAAGCTGCCAATGTGAATGACCCTTACTGGGTCAAACGGGTTCTTTTGCTGACTTCAGGGTAGGCGCTAAATACAATGTCAGTTTTTCAAACTTCACTTACAACTCACAAGCAGCTCACTCATCCTTTTTCAAACAGAAGGATGGGAAGCTGGAAGCCATTATGGTCTCACAGGTGGCAGCATGAAAGAAGGGAGGAACATATGGCTGCAAACACCAGAGCTTTATGGCTTTAAACACACTGGGGTCTATTGGTATTTCTGTGATAAGGACTGGCGTAAGTAGGCATTACATTGTTTGCTTTGGAGCCACATACGGTAAAGGGTTTTTACATAGTGGTGGGAGGACCTGCTTGTTGTTGGATTTCAACTCCAGACAGCATTGTCAAAGATCAGGGATTATGGGAGTTGTAATCTGGCAGAATCTGGAGGCCATAAATTGCCCTCCCCTGAACTATGGTCTACTGGCCACCAAGATGTTAAACCTGCCTTTGTGCTGTACCATTTCAGATTAAATGTGAGGGCTCACTTGACTTCATGGTTCTCCACACAAAAACCCTTCCACTTAAAAAAATACCTAGATGCCAGGCAGAATAGTTTGCCATAGCCTCCTCCATGATGAAATTTCTACCTGCAAGATTGTTTTTCTTGGTATGAAGGAGGAATGTATAACTTAAGTCTCCACATATAGTCTGTGTATGTAATGGCAGAACTGGGTATGTATAATAAAGGAATCAAATGGCCCTTATTTCTTGGTGAAGGGGAAATCATTGTATCTGGCAGCATTTACAGTGGTACCTCGGGTTACGGACGCTTCAGGTTATGGACGCTTCAGGTTACAAACTCTGCTAACCCAGAAATAGTACCTTGGGTTAAGAATTTTGCTTCAGGATGAGAACAGAAATTGCGTGGTGGCCGTGGGAGGTCTGATTAGCTAAAGTGGTACCTCAGGTTAAAAACAGTTTCAGGTTAAGAACGGACCTCCAGAATGAATTAAGTTCTTAACCCGAGGTACCACTGTATTGCTGTTTTATGATATGTACCATGAATAGAATGAAGAGAATGCATCAGTTATTTCTTTAAAAATGGGGAAATGAATCTTATAAAATATTGGAATATGGCAGACTGGTGGTCTAAAGGGTGAGGATCTGCATAATTTAGTGAATTACTTTTGGGGTGTGTGGTTGACCTGGACACCACTACTTTATAACTAATACAATGAAAAATGTGTACTACACATATACATTGCTGGGTTTACTATTCTGCATATGACATGGCCTTTCCCTCTATTTTCTTACATTCCATTTTATGAAATCACCACCTATTAAATACTAGTTTCACTAGGAACCCGTTCTTTCAGCTAGACTCTAAAGCTATCTTCTTTCTTTAGAAATTTACTGTGAAACATGTTCTAATTCAGGAGAGAAGTTCAAAGAGGAAGCAATGAGATTTGCATAAGAAACCAGATTGCTTCCACACAAAAATGAGAAAGGTGAAACGAAATCCTGCCTTGTCATGTAACATCCCTTGAGGGATTTGAAAGAGCAGAGGAATTACACATTGCTCATTGGTAATCGCATGTCTTTAACAAGGTGTTCTGTGTCTGTCGACATAAGCTAGCTAAAGAGGCAGGGATACTTCCCTTATCAATGTCTAAAAGTTGCATGAAATCCCTGGTAAATGGATTATCACAATGTGGAGTGCTTTCCATGCAGGTCTAGCATTAGTTGGCAGGGGCGCTTTAAAATGCACACACAAAAGCCTTGCTTTTCCACACCTTTACAAGATTTGGAATAGTTCGAGCAGGGAGGAAAATGGCTCAGTTACTTTCTGTTAATGTAAAGAATTTGATGTAGGCAGTTCTTGCCATGGGCTGGTTAACATGCAGTAAGATCCATCACTTGGCATTGCAGTTGGATCTTACTGCATGTTAACCAGCCCATGGCAAAAACTGCCTTCCATGTGTGAAAAGGGCTATTGCCAACATAGATTTAACATTCCAATCGGAATTCAGATGAGTTCACAGAAACAACTCATTCATTCAACAAAATGCCCCACCCTCTTGATAAAGAATCATAGAATCATATGTTTTACTAATTCTTGGCAAAGAGGGCCCAGAGGGGTGATAATGTTGTAGCATCAACCCTTTAAAACTCTCTCCCATCAAATATTAGACAGGCACTATCTCTGTTTTCCTTTCAATGCCTACTGAATACTTTCTTATTCCAACAAGCCTCTAAAGTAGAGATGTTTCCATAATGTCAGTTTGTCATGTGTACTGTATCAATTCTATGTGAATCCCAGACACCCATGCCTCAGTGTGGGAATAATCCTAGTACAGTAGTTCTGGCCACCTATATTTTTGGTGGCCACCTTTGTTTTATATGTTTAAGGATTCTTTTAGAGGGACATAGCGCCTTGATAAAGCTCCAGTGCCAGGTGGTTGTGGTGTTGTGATATGCCTGGCAAGTGACTGATAGCTCCTCTTTTGGAAGACTTTGCTACAGCAGTAATTTGTCCAGGCCAAAATGGCTGGCAAGAGAACATTGCATATGACAGATATGCAATGGGGAGCCATTTGTCATGTCTTCTTGGTAAGAATGGACAAATCTCCTATTTTGATCCTAAGCTTTAATTTTTTTAGCTTTCTCTGTCACAGGTTCAGATGGCAGCCATATATTGTAATGTCTTGTTGAAGGGTGCTGTTTTCCCAAATCAGTCTCCCAAAGGTAAAATGTTCTCTTTTTCTAATGCCATTGCCTTTTTAAATTCCCACTGATTTGCTTCTTTTTCTCTAGGCTACAGCTTCCCTGAACTTATATTTCCATTTTCTCTTTCTCTTTCTATTGTGTTTCTTTCTCTGAAACTTACAGATTGTAACTATTAGTATAATGATATAACAGTCATTAAGGCTCTTCAGCTGCCCTCAGTGGCTTTCGGTTTGCTTGCTCCAGTGTTTTAAAGCTATTGTAAAATGTGTGTGTGTGTGTGTGTGTGTCTACATATGCATGAGTTTGTGTGGGGATATTCCTTTTTTTTTTCATTTCCACTCAGTACTTTGTTGAATCTGGATTCATTTCTTGAAAATCAGAAGCTTTTAAAAAAAGGGGGGACACACGACATTTTAGAGAAAATAAAGAGAATAGCACAAAAAGAAAATAAAGTGCTGAGATAGTTGATCTACCAAATCATTGGCTAAGGGGAGATAGATACACATCTAACCCTTCCATACTGAGAGGCATATTATCTACATGCAGCATTAATAGAACAAACTAGACTTGCCAACCTTTTCTGGAAGGGTTCCAATGCCTTAAATAGTTGTATAAGCAGAAACTTTTCCCCATCATTGATTTTCCACTAGAGACGCTTCAGCTCCTTGTTCTTGCCTGGGATGCAGCTATTAAAGGCATGGAAGCCCTGCCAGATACTCTTAATGGTGATATAGCAGTTCCCTTACCTGGACTACTGTAATGCACTCTACATGGGATTGCCATCCATATGCAGTTTTCACTAATGTACATAGTTTTCCAAACAAATTATCCTAATATAATGCATTTTTGTATGTTGTTTTCACTAATGTGTTCATTTTATGCACATATTCCCTTAATATGTGCATTTTTGTAACATTGTTTGGCTGAAGAATTCCATCACAAAATCTGAATAAGTAAAAATTTTGAAGGATTGCTGTGTTTCTCCCTCATCTGTAAGAGTATGTATATGTATTGGTCAGCCCACTTTGGGGCATGATGCTGCCCACTGCTGTGATGTATCCCCAGATTGCTATTCACTGGGGTAATGTAGCCCATCTAATATGAGTGCTGCCCGGGATCTGTATACAGACATTTTCTAAAGGATAGCATGTCAATCCCTTCAATTCAGCAGAACTTTCAAGGCAGCAAAAATAATAATAATGAAAATATTATAACAATTAAACAAGAGATTGAAATTGCAGGAGGTTGGACTAGATGATACCTTACAACTCTAAGATTATGATTCTATGATTCTACTACAAAAACTAATAATTACATAAGAGCTTACTGGATAAAACAGCAGTAAGATACAGTCGTACCTTAGATCTCAAATGCCTTGGCTCCCAAACAAATCGGCTCCCAAATGATCGAAACCCAGAAGTGAGTGCTCTGGTTTTCAAACGATTTCTAGAAGCTGAACATCCGACGGGGCTTGCACAGCTTCTGATTGGCTGCAGGAGCTTCCTGGAGCCTGTCAGAAGCTGCACTTTGGTTTTCGAACATTTTGGAAGTCAAACGGACTTCCAGAATGGATTCCATTCGACTTCCAAGGTACGACTGTATAATCACAAGCGTTAAAAATAACTAGCCATTAAAATCTTAGGGGAAAGTGAGATCTTAACAGGGCACTCTAAGGATCATCAGTGCCATCACCATACACATTAACACTCAGTGCCAGTTTGTATCAACTGCAGAAGTCAACATGAACTGATTTGCTCTGGTTTTCTGTGTGCTAATTTGGTCTTGTGAATAGTGAGCATACTTCCACATTGTGATACAGTGGATCCTGGCTCAAAAAAGAAAAGGAAAGGAAAAGACTTATGAACTGGAATTCCCCAAGCCAAAACACTATCCTGAAAAGGGTGATTGAAAAGGGAGATTTGTATGAACTTCACCATTTCAAAAATGGTGGAATGAACTGGCTTTCCATCATAAGGGATAGAGGGGAAGAAAAAGTGAGGTATATGTAGTCAAAAAGCAAAGTTACAAATTGACTTTACTAGCATTTTAAATCTAAGGTTACCATTGTTGCCCTCTGAGCCCATACAATGTTGTGACTTTCCATCTTATAATAGTTCTTTCAAAGACTCAGTTGGAATTTTCAGAGTTATAGTGCCACTTTAAGGAGACATTTATTTAGAAAAATAGCATCCTGTGCTACACTTATTGCCCCACATTTAGCAGTACCTCCTCTCCTTCTCACATGCAAAGCAGTGGGCTTCTGTTTAACATTTTCATCCTCAACTGCAAATGGAACTGCATTTTGCTTCACTTGAATCTATTATACATGCACATACATTGGCAATAATCAAAATCCCAGCATCCACCAAAAATAACAACAAAGGTTTAAATAAAGCTGCAAGGAGCCGTCATTCCTTGGAATGACTTGCTCTTGAAATCTGTTCTTACGACTTGCATTTTCCTCATGCTTTGCCCTTTTGGCTCCATCATCAAATTTATCAGAAAGCATTGTTAAGTCTATTAATTAACATCAAGAAGTCTACTCCAAAACAATTTCCCCTACTTAAGCAGAAGAGTGAAGTGAAGCAATTTAGTTGAGCTTATTTTTTATTTTGTTTGTTTGTTAAATCTCTTTGATCTAAATTAAATGAAATATCATTCTACAGATGGACACTTGAATATCCTGGAGATCAGCAGAGTGGGAAGGTAACAAAAGGACATTATCAAGACTGTGGCATAGGCAGTATACTGAGATGAATGACGTCAGAACCAAATAATAGCCACCCCGTTGCTTGGGCAAGGCTCTGCCAGAGCAGGAAGTCCTTTATACTCCTTCCTGTCCAAGAAGAGCCAATTGCCCCCTAAATAGGAGGGTACCCTCACACCTGGTAACAAGAAGTATCTTTTTAATGAAGTACATCCTTCTGTGGTTTCAGTTTGTTGGCTGATGTCACTTATCAGAAGCCCTATGCAAAACTTAAACTAATCTGTAAGATCAAAATATGTGTGCAGTGGGGCTGTGCTGAATAGTCACATCTTCAGTTCCATGCATGGCAACTAGTCCTGCCTCTGGACTCCCCACATACACATGCACATGTCTTCAGGGAGGCAGTTTTCCCATATTCAGGTACAGTAGTACCTTGCTTCTCAAACGCCTTGGTATTCAAATGCCTTGGTTCCCAACTACCGAAAACCCAGAAGTGTTCCAGTTTTCGGACGATTTCAGAAGCCAAACATCTGATGCAGCTGTCGGCTATTGTTTCCAGGGCGCCAATCAGAAGCTGCACCTTGGTTTTTGAACATTTTGGAAGTCAAAAGGACTTCCACAACAGATTAAGTTTGGCGCTTTTTTTTTGCCATTTTTTTTGCGTTTTTGTTTTTGAGGCTTTTTCGGTTAATTTGTTTTTGTGACTCTGTGGAACCCAGTTCAGCTGCTGATTGTTTGAATGTGTGACTGCGGAAATGGATAAAAGCCCCCCATCCAAACAATTACTATCATCAGTGCAGGTAAGAAAAAATAATAATTTTTATCATCTATAATAATTTCTTATTTATTTTATATTACAGTACATTGATTATTGCTTTCATTTTATGGATCAATGGTCTCGCTAGATAGTAAAAATTCATGTTAAATTGCTGTTTTAGGGGTTGTTTTTAAAAGTCTGGAACGGATTGATATATTTTGCATTACTTTCTATGGGAAATTGCACCTTGGTTTTGGAATGCTTTGGTTTTGGAACAGAGTTCCAGAACGGATTATGTTTGAGAACCAAGGTACCACTGTATATATACACAAAGACTTCCTCCCTGAACACGTTCGTGTTGAATACATGGGGCCCAAAAGACAAGGCTAATGGGCGCACACAATGTTGGGAGTGTGGTTACTCAGTGTGGACCTGCTTATATGGTGGTTTGCATGTGAATAAGCTTCTAGAACAGAGCTGGAGAATCTGTGGATCAGTAGATGCTGCTCCCATAAATCCTGAACCCCACCCTTTGGATAGAGTGAAGTGTGGAAGTGTCACCATTCTTAAAACAGTATATTGATTTCTAAGCTAAATTTGTTCATGACTCATATGTAGCCATTGGTCTTTATATCCATAGCCTTTTTGAATCTTAAGATAAAGGCCATTTCCTTTTCTGCAATTATAATAGAGTTAGGTAGGGAGCAGAGCAATTTGCTTGGATTAAAAGAAACCCAGTGATGGCAGAAGTTCATTCTCTACACGGTAAAGAGAAGCAGTATTTCTCTGCATGCAGTTTCATGGTGGGGGGAGCAGGGAAAGGCAAGTGTTGTTAAGAATAGTATATGGAATAGGAGTTGGCCTTTTAGAGGCCTGAATGCTGCACTTTTGCTTCAGTAAATATGTCTGAGCTCCTGCCTCTTCACCCCCTGCTCTCTTGTATTCCTAGTTTAGTTTTGCTTCCAGCTCAAATTACATCATTTTAGATTACAGCCTCAGCTGTGCTGTCATCGGCTGAAATAATGTTTTGCACCAAGATATGTCACTAGCTCCCTAAATACCTTGGGCAAACAAAGAAATAATGACTTGCTCATTTTTCTGTTGCTTTCCCTCGCGGCTCAGTTAGCTGCTGCTTTATAGCAGAGTTTTGAGGGGGGAGATGGCCAGTGTAGGGATTTATTGCGTGGATAAAAAACTAGAAAGGTATCTTCAATTGAGAACACATGTGTAGAGAGTGCAGTTTTGTCTCCATTTCTTACAGTAAGTGTGGGAAAGCTTTGGCCCTCCAGATATTGCAGAACTTCACCTTTCACCATCCCTGGTCATTGACCATGCCTGCTAGGGCTGATGGTATTTGCAGTTCAGCAAGATCTGAAGAGCCAAAAGTTCCTCACACCTGTCATAGAAGGACAAGGACTACAGCAAGGTTGGGCCAACTGCATGGGCCCAATCACAGCTGCAACTCATTAAATAGACCCTGATTCTTAGTCCGAGCAACAATCTGCATCCAGTTCGACTTACAAAAGGACAGAACTGGCTCGATTTCCTTCCAAATCAGTTGGAAGGGACCATTTTCCTATGCTGCTGTGGCATATGTGTACAGCAGCCTTTCCTAACCTGGTCCCCTCCATATATTTTGGGCTACAACTGCCATCATTTTCAGCCAGCACATACAACGGTCAGGAATGATGGAAGTTGTTGTCCAAAACAGAGCACTATGATGGAGAAGTTACATTTAGGTAGACAGTTCCAGCTAAACTATTTAAAATTTTAAAAGATGATGCTGTTAAGGTGTTACACTCAATATGCCAGCAAATTTGGAAAACTCAGCAGTGGCCAGAGGATTGGAGAAGATCAGTCTACATCCCAATCCCAAAGAAGGGCAGTGCCAAAGAATGCTCCAACTACCGCACAATTGCACTCATTTCACACGCTAGCAAGGTTATGCTAAAAATTCTACAAGGCAGGCTTAAACAGTATGTGGACCGAGAACTCCCAGAAGTGCAAGCTGGATTTAGAAGAGGCAGAGGAACCAGAGACCAAATTGCAAACATGCACTGGATTATGGAGAAAGCTAGAGAGTTCCAGAAAGACATCTACTTCTGCTTCATTGACTATGCAAAAGCCTTTGACTGTGTCGACCACAGCAAACTATGGCAAGTTCTTAAAGAAATGGGAGTGCCTGATCACCTCATCTGTCTCCTGAGAAATCTCTATGTGGGACAAGAAGCTACAGTTAGAACTGGATATGGAACAACTGATTGGTTCAAAATTGGGAAAGGGGTACGACAAGGCTGTATATTGTCCCCCTGCTTATTTAACTTATATGCAGAATTGATCATGCGAAAGGCTGGGCTGGATGAATCCCAAGCCGGAATTAAGATCGCCGGAAGAAATATCAACAACCTCAGATATGCAGATGACACAACATTGATGGCAGAAAGTGAGGAGGAATTAGAGAACCTTTTAATGAGGGTGAAAGAGGAAAGCGCAAAATATGGTCTGAAGCTCAACATCAAAAAAACGAAGATCATGGCCACTGGTCCCATCACCTCCTGGCAAATAGAAGGGGAAGAAATGGAGGCAGTGAGAGATTTTACTTTCTTGGGCTCCATGATCACTGCAGACGGTGACAGCAGTCATGAAATTAAAAGACACCTGCTCCTTGGGAGAAAGGCGATGGCAAACCTAGACAGCATCTTAAAAAGTAGAGACATCACCTTACCAACAAAGGTCCGTATAGTTAAAGCCATGGTTTTCCCAGTAGTGATGTATGGAAGTGAGAGCTGGACCATAAAGAAGGCCAATCGCCGAAGAATTGATGCTTTTGAACTATGGTGCTGGAGGAGACTCTTGAGAGTCCCATGGACTGCAAGAAGATCAAACGTATCCATTCTTAAGGAAATCAGCCCTGAGTGCTCACTGGAAGGACAGATCGTGAAGCTGAGGCTCCAGTACTTTGGCCACCTCATGAGAAGAGAAGACTCCCTGGAAAAGACCCTGATGTTGGGAAAGATGGAGGGCAGGAGGAGAAGGGGACAACAGAGGAGGAGATGGTTGGACAGTGTTCTCGAAGCTACAAACATGAGTCTGACCAAACTGCGGGAGGCAGTGGAAGACAGGAGTGCCTGGCGTGCTCTGGTCCATGGGGTCACGAAGAGTCGGACACGACTAAACGACTAAACAACAACAACATATTAGACAGATCTAAGGCAATCAATGGTTACTCATCATAAGGACCAGAAATGGCATGGTTCTGATTACAACTTGCTGGAGAATGTGAGGGAGGGGGTGCTATTGTCTCCACATCCTGTTGGTGGGCTTTGCAAAGGCATCTGGTTGGTCACAGGGAGAACAGAATGCTGGATTAGATAGCTTTAGTCTGATCCTGCTGGGTTCTTAACTTCTTTTGCCTTTAAAATTTATGTCTTTCATACATGAACACCAAGTGCAGGGAAAAGGCTCAAAAGAACTTCAAGTGACATGTTATTGCTTTAATGGTGGTGGTGGGGAAACGTCTGATCACCAAGCTACATTTCTTATTAGGACAGCTTATAGCTCTTTGTTCATGTACTCATTATCATTCACAAACAATCCTCTTCCACTGTAGTAATAATCTCCCAGGTGTATTTTTTGAGCTGTATCAAATCACTTTCCTATTGAACCTTTTTTTTTAATATAGGCTAAACATACAAGCCTGGCTCTTTCAACAACAGCCCTCATGTCTTTCATAAGCTGAGGAAAAGGAAGCATCAAGAGTTTAAATGCAGCCCTCTGGAATATGAAAAGACCAAGGAGGTTGGTTTGCATTCTAAGAAACAATCCATCCCCATGCTCTTCAGGAGTCTTGTTAGAGGAATCCTCTGAAGTCACTGCAGTGTTGTTACATACAGTACAGTGCTCCTTTTGTTTTCTCTTTGAAAGGGACAGGGTTAATTTATCAAGATCTGCACAGCTACAAAACACTTTGATGAGAAAACAAGGGAGTGAGTTTCCAAAGCAAGGCAGATTTCATTAGGCTTCTTAATCCATGCATTTATAGACAAATTGTATCCCAATTGACTTTTGCAAATCTTGCTTCCTATTCATAATACTTGCTAAATAATTGCAATCACCGGCTGCTTTATTACACAATGATGCTTTTCTAAATACTGTAGCAACAAGGGGGGAAAGGTAGGTGTCTTATCCTCTGCATGCATGAAAGCAGGCACACAAAGGAGGGCGGGGGAGAATTTTTTTCCACCCTATAAGCACCTGCAGAGCAGGCAGCCAATGTTCCTAATATCAAGTTCATACTGCTGGCTGCAACAAGGTGCATCTGTTAGTTCTGGTAATTAATATATTTTCCCACACAGTACAGAAATGAGAGAAGCCACAGTCTGAGCTTTCTTGCTGGTCAGGGGATCAAAGATGGCGGGGGGAGGGGCTTCCATCCCTGGCTTCCCAAGAACAATGTCATGGCAAGAAGAAGACCAGACCAGGCCCATCAGCTCAAGCTGCCAGTTGCCCTGGGACTGTAGCAGTGAGAGGAAGGCATTCTGGTCTCTGCCATTGGCCAAGGGAAGAAGGGATTCTGAGTCAGTTGCTGCACCTCTATTTAAGCAAGACCACCAGGGAGGGAAGATCAATGTGGCCCCAACTGGATACAAGTGTTCCTGCACAGCTCTACACTTAGCAATTGCATTGTCAAAGTTATCACTCTCTCCCCTATGTTTCCCCTCCCACTCTCTTATTCCTATCTGGTTCCGTTTGCATGCCTGAGGACAAGACAACATGGGGGACAATACTAATGTGAGCCTTTGGAAGTCCATTGGTGATATCCATTAGTATGAGGACTTCTGTCTGTGCAACAAAACTTTTTGTCCCATTGTGCATCTCTTAACACTGTTCTAGGGTTTCCCCACAGCCCTCTGAAACAGATTTGTGGAGGGTGGAGGGAGAGGAGAGGGAAGAGAAATTTCACTGTGCAAATGAAAATCATGGTGCTAATGGAACTACTTCATCAGACACAGCCCAATTTTTGTACTGTATTCTTTAAGATTATCACTATCTTCTGGTGGCAGCTAGGAGCAGGAGCAGCCCTTTTGGCTGTAACTGCAACAGCCAGGCAGCTGTAAATTTCCTTCTTCATTTACAACTTTACCTGTTTAGTCCCATCTTTTAGACAGCTAAATGAATGAAGGTTGTCATTGAAGGAGTACATTTGCAAGACTAGCTTTTAACTGGATTACTATAATGGGGCTCAAATTTCACAGAGGCACATCACTAGTTTATCTTCAACCTAGCCTTAGAGCCACAATAATGTCCTTACTGTTGTTATGTCCTATATCAACTGGGAAGACTACAGCAATGCCACTGGGAGAACAGTTTCAGGATGGGTGAAAGCTACCAATCTGTGCCTCTGTAGCAGGTCTGTGGTTTTACAGTGATAGTGCAGAACGAGAAGTACAATCAGACTAAGAGATTCCTGTTCCTAATCTTGGAGCACACCCTTTGAGCAAGTGGTTCCTAGTTCAGAATGAACAGAACCAGAATTTAACACATCCAGTTACCCAAACCCAACACTATAGACCATAATCCAAAACATGCTCACTTCACCTGGCAAAATATTGACCCATAAAAAGCAAAGAAACTACAGGAGGTTGGTTCAGTCCTAAGATTCATTCTGGAGTTTCATGCGACAAACTTCATAACCTGCTTTCCATTCAATCATCATCTAATCTGTTTCTAATTCATAAAAGTTCCAAACAGCCTACAGAATGTTGCATTGATCTGTGGCTACTGTAGAGATATTTTGCCATACAATTATGTAAAGGTTAAGTAAGCTGGTTGACGGCGAAATATAGCGTAGGTTCTACGCAGTGAATGGATTATTAATGGCACAGTTGCAGGCAGCTTCATGTGCTTGTTTACTTGTATTTCCAAGATGGATATCAGCATCCAGGAAGCAGACATATTCAATGTTTGCCCAAATGCAGTTTATAGATCTGTTGTGTAACAGAACAGGTGAACTAATGAAGTGCTTACCAGCATACACTCTCTGAAATTGAACATCTGCCCACGTATACTTGGCTAGCCCCAACCTCTCCCTGTTAGACCAGCTCATTAGGGAGGCAGAGAGTCCTCCCTCCTGTTTCCAGGGAGATATTTCTGCTTTGATTATAGTGAACTATAGCCACAAGAAGAGATTGTCCCAGTAAAAAAATAAAAATGAAATTATGCTCTGCAAGTGCTAGCTTTCCTGTCTGCAAACAGAGTAAATGAAAACTCAATACGAGATACACCGCACAAGGCAGGCTACAGATTGCAATTCACTGCCATATAAACTACCATTATAGGAGATTTTGTTACACTTCTGATTTTTGTAGGCACAATTTAAGAATGGAGAAGAAAGTACATGTATATAGATGCCTTTGGGGGGGTAGATGCAGATGCTTGCCTCACATTTTTCACAACAACTTTCTTCATATACTCTGAGATCCCCAAGCATTAATCATCGGTGAAATATATAGAACCGTTATCTAACAAGTCATGCTCTGAATAGACATACATATCCTTTGATTTTGCTCTTGGGTGCCCCAATAAGGCCTTGTGGGGTGAGTGAGCCCATAAGAAAGCCCGAGCAGCCAGGGCCAGCCAGGGTCCCATGGGTTTGGGGGGCCAGAGCCACTGGGAGAGGTACCTGTCTTTGTTTGGGCCCATGAAGCATTCAATAGATGCTGGGAATAAGCAGACAGGGGAATTCCTGGCTGCCAACTTGGGTGGACTGTGCCAGCCTGGTAATGTTCTGCTGAGGTGGGTCAGTAAGGGAACAAAGGGAGCAGCTCTTTGTCAGAGGGAAAATGGGTGGGACTCCATCCCCCCCAACATGAGAGAAGCCAGGAATTCGAACATTTATGTTGGATCCAGGAATTAGAAGGGGGCCAAATTAGAAGGGGCCCCAACTGAAATACAAATACATAAATCCATATTTTAAAAGAAACAACATAAATGTGAAAGAAGAAAATTTGCTGCACCCCAAAAGTTTAAAATAGCTTTAAAAAGTAGAGGACCACACTACCCAAGTCATTTAAAAGGCCAGGGTAAACAAACAAATCTTTATGCTTCAGGTGAATTTTCTGAAAAATTATAATTAGCTAAAAGTAAATGTTAAAGAACCAGGATTTCTAATGCATCAATTTCACTTCAGAAACAGGAGCAGGTATTTCAAAATTTCAAGTGTGAGAGAGAAGACAGAGAAATTTGAATGAAGAGAATGTCGGAAATAAGGTGCCCCCCCCAAAGTAACAGAAGAAAAGGCTTGTCTCTAGCAGCATAAAACCTTGGCCTGGCAGCTGCCCATGAACAACATTTCAATAATATGGTGCTCATGCACTGAAAGTTAAATCAAGCTCTTTCCTGAACAGTTATGAAACCTGTTTGTGGTTTTAGGTTTTGCATCTGATGAGCATATTTTGCACCCCACTTGCTACCCAATGCCAACATGCAATATGTTTGCAACAGTATGTAGGAATTAAATAGTGGTCCAAAGCCATGTAAAGGAGATGCCATAGCCTTCCCATGTGACTCATTGCATTCTATATTAATTAATTATAATCTGATGGATCCATTGGAAAGTATTTTCATCTTGACTTCAAAATTAAAATGAAGGGCTGCCAGCAAATGTAATGATTTGGAATTCATTTATATGTAGATTTCAAATGTTTCTACCAAGGACAGATCAATGTGCAGAGAAAGATGGAGTAATAACAAAAATTAACTAAAAAGGGGGGGGGGACAGTATTCCCCAAAATAGGTGAGAAAGCAAAAAGGGAACAAAAATTTAAAAGATGTTAAACTGGTAATCTTGTTAAAGTATATGCCAGTGTGATCTGAGCCCTAGCAGCAAGGCCAGAGATTGTTAGCCTAATAGGATTAGCTTCAGATAATGGGTATGCATGTATTACAGCAGGGGAGTTCTGGCTATGTGGTTAAATTTTATCTTTGATAATGAGATAAGAAGATTAGGAATGCAATAGCCCTCTTCATCAGTGACAGAGAGTTTGGTGCCGCCAATTTGTCCTGCTTGGTGTCTCTGAACACCTAGGGTATTTATTTCCTCTGCTGAGCCCATTGAAAAGGACTTCCAGGTTAATTAATGGCAGAACCTATTCCCCACGGTGCTAATTAGCTGTGGATACATTGTGGGGGAAATGGCCATGGTGTGAGACACAAAAGGGGAAAGAGTGAAGGGTCCAGTTCTGCAAAGCATTTGGTGAATTTATTCACATCAACAAAACATTGTTCTAGGAGCAGGGAAAGCAATTTGACCAGCATCAGGACAGAGAAAAAGTTTCCTTTCTGACAGGAAGAAAACTAACAGAATGCCAAATTCGCAAATGTCAATATCAACAATAACAGGTGGTGCTGTGTTTCTACAAGGACTGCATAGTGCAACATGGTGTTACTGGAACTGCTCCTAGGTTCAGGCCTTTAGCATCAAATTGGAAGTTCTGCAGAAATTCCTTGGACCAATAGGTGCAATGTTGCTGGAGAGAACCCATCTGTCATCTGAGTTTGTGTCAAGTGCACAAAACAGCTGGTGCTGCCTCTTCTGTGGTCTTTCCCCCCTTTAAACCAGGGGTGGGAAACTTTTTCAGCCCAAGGACTGCAGTGAGGTTGGACCCATAGCCAGGCATTTAGCCAAAGGTGAAAAATGGCACTCCATGCAACAGAGACCTCATGCCTACTTTTACAATAGATTCTGTGACATCATCCAACAGGTGTTATCACCAGTTGGGTTCATTTGGTGGCTGAAGAATACTGTTTCTCTCACAACCCTGACTCTTTTGGTTCTAACTGTTATTATAATGCTTTAACTGTTTTAGAATGCTTTGAAAAAAATAAAGAGATTTTACCCGAAGAACCATTATTTCCAGCTAATGAAAACAGGATTATGACCTGAACAGACATTACTAAACCCTTCAGAAAGTTTCCTGCTGGTCTCTATGAATTCTCCTACCACCACACAACTTGATTCTTCAAGCCCATTTTTCTTGTCACAGGCTGATTTGGTAGAGTTTGTTGGCCATAAGCATCCAATAGTTTTTGAAAGTGATGGATTTTATGGAGCCCATATTTGGCGCTATAGAGTACTAACACTCTTTGTTTTTGTTAATAGGTTTTGAACTGATCTGTTGGTGTCCTGATACTGTGCTTTCATTTTATTGCATTGCATTCTTATTGTCTTCTAGCATTATACTGAATTGCATTTTTAACTTCATATTTTTATCCTGAGACTTACCCAGATAACGTTTGCTAGAGGGCAGCATAAATAAGTAAATAAACCCAAAGGTGCATCTGTGTAAATATAAGTTTAATATGGATCCATGACTTTAAAAGCTGTATTCATTTTAATAGTAGTTCTTTGTTGCAGCTCCTTTAATATGAGCAGTGAGATTCACCTAGATTTGTTCTTGGGTTTTTGAAAAAGGTTTAAGTTAATTCTAACAATTTATGAAATAGAACAAAATAGACTCACGCCTCAAAAGTCCACACTCTCTACCCAGAATCCCCCAAATAAGGATGGATATAAAAAGACAGGGAGGGAGGGAGAGAAAGCGGAAAAAAGGGCGGGGGGAATTAAGGCAAGACAAGTAGCAAGTGGTACTCAGAATTATTATTCAAAGAGCTCCAGAAATTCAGACCAGATACCATTAAACTTTGTAGCATCACATTTCTCCACTATTACTTCTTTGATGGCCAATTTGGGAAGATCCTCAATCTGAGATTTAATATGTAAGTTGAGTCAAGGCTTTCCCTTTCCAGTGCTGAAGGATAATCTGTTTAGCTATAGTAGTCCCTATGGAAAGTTTTATCCTAAAACATGTGAAGAATGGATTGGGCATAGGGCTTTACCTTCACCATTGCATTACTAGCAGTCCTATGTACCTGTGTGGCTTCCAGGTAGGTGGGAGCCAGAGCATCTCACTGTACAGGAATTGAGTTGCAATCCTACACCTCGTTAGCTGGGAATGTGACTCATTGAACTCAGTAGGATTGACTGCCAAGTAAACATGCATAGGATTGCAATGTTAATTTCCTTTCTTCCTATTGTCAAGGGAGCAGACATTTCCTGAGTGTTGTTTTTTATTTTTAAAGCTTGATGTAGCTTCACCCTACTTGGTATGCCACCAATTAAGCTAAGATCTTGCCAGCTAATTGCAGTGAAACTAATAAACCAGGGTACTTCCCCCCTCCCAAAGCAGCAGCGTTTCATCATGAGGATTTGAATGTGTTCTGAAGTGATAACTATCTGCATGCAATTTAAAAAAGCATGTGGAACATAGTTTTTACCTTATCGTTTTGAAAACAGGCTAAGGTGGGCTTAATGGAGCTTGCAAGCAAACTTGAGGCTTGCTCTTTGCCAACTCATTTAGCATATTTTGCAACTGTGGTGACAAGTGAGAATAAATCTATGTCTGTACAGGGTTCTGACTATGCAGGATTTACAAACATATGCTCAAAACTCAGTGGGCCTTGGGTCTTTTTGTGTCCATAACAGAGCAAAGAGGAGGACCACCTTGTGCTCAGAATGTCAGGCTGACATTCAGAAATTAGACTCCAACTCTTCCTATTTCTGCCATGGATTTCTCCAGGAGTTTAGAGAAGAAAGGAAAAGCCTTGCAAGCCATCACATGGCAAAAGGCAACATGTGGCATGAGTGCACTAAAATATTTCATTGCCACTTTGGCACATTCGATGGGATGATTCATAAACACATGGCATGAAATTGAAGTCATCCCTTTTGGGAGGCAAAGACAAATCCAATTTCATCTGTATGAAAATATAGAATTTGATGAAGCTCAAAGGGCTGTAGGGAAAAGGAAGATTGCGTTCCCTCATAAAAGGATAACAGCATCACAAAGGGCGTCAAGGTTATAGCATGAAGACATTTAATTGAGTTTGATTTAATTAGTTGCAACAAAATCAAATTAATGGTGACTGGGTGCTAAATTCCTCTCCCTCCTCCTCCTCTGCATTTCCAAAAGCTGTTAAGTTTTATCTTGAATGCAGAAGATGCCATTGTAATGCTTTCCTCTGTGTTGTTGTTAAATTTATGGAGTGAAGAAGAATGTTTTAAGAGATAAGTGCTATTAGGTAGTTTTCCCCTCATTTATCCTAGGTAATTTGTTCACCACAGGCTACTCAGTGTTCGCTTCTATACATACACGGACTGCACCCAATAGAGAGAGACTTTTCATGTTATTTTCTCATAAGCCATCTGCCACATTACACCATTTTGAGAATACAAAGATGGAAATGCTATGTATGTAGATCTTTTGACACCTGCAGGACAGTATGGCATAGACAGTAGCTTAGGATCCACTCTTCCTGGATCTATGAAGTCTAAGATGTATAAGGGTATAAAGAGCTACTGTATAGTCCATCCAGCATGGTGCTCCCTGGCAGAAGTTCTCTAAGGTCCTGAGCAAAAAGCTTTCCCTGCCTTGGTACCCAAGATTATCAGTGGAGGTGGGTGGGTGAGAAATTTGATTCAGTTCAAAGGTAATCTTACCTTATTCATTCTTTCTGAAACAATATGTAAACCAAATTGTACATTCTTTGAAATGTATTTTTTGAAATGTGTGGCTATATGAAATTTGCACTGCTGTTCTCCAGCTAAGTAAGAGTAAATTGTGCATATAAATGCATCACATTAGTGGAAATGGCCTTGCAAAATGTGTATCAAAGAAGTTCATGCAAAAATGATGGATTTTCTTAACTTTCTTCCAAAATAGTAATCCCAAAATAATGCGGAAATGTGTTGAACTGAACTTCCGTGACTATGAATTCTTATATTTGAATATAAGAATTCTATGGATTCTTATATTTGGATATGTTACAGTTATAGTATAACTTTTGTCTTTAGCTACTGGGTTGGAATCCAAAACTGGATCACAAAGCAAACTACGATGGGTCATACTCAGGACACACAGAAACACCATGTTTTTCCTTTTTTTAAAAAAAGGAGAGAGGGTAACACAGAACTATGGGGCAGAGGAAAGATAAGGAGAAATTTGAGGGAGGGAGGAGTATAAAACTGGGTCCCCATGTAGCACATTGGGGTTAAAGATGAGTCTTAGGTATGCAATGTTGAAGAGTACAGCAATAGAGCATATGGAGATTAATTATTGGATCAGAACCTTAAAAGTGATGTATAGAAATCACATGTTGATGAATTTGCCACATCAAATATTATCAGTCATCCTGACATGCCCAACACACAGCCATCTATTCTGATGTGGTGGTTATTCAGAAAAAGGAATAAGAAAAGTCTTGACTAGCTGAACCTATTTAAACTCAACAGTCCAGTCTATTGCTAGGATCAAGTAGAAACCGTGTGGAAAATGTCTTAGGCACTGTGGGATAAATCAGGTATATTCACCGAAGCTGAATATGTTTCATTTTGATTTACTGGGCTATGAAATGAGGGATACTATAGCATTCTGTGCCATCAATTAACAAAATGTTTCATTATCTCTGAGAGGGCTAATTATATGTATATTGCAGTGCTATATCACCTTGGGTTTTTCTGGAGATTATTCCTTCTCTCCAAGTTTCCTGCTACATTTCAAAGCACAATGAGCAAAAAGGAAACACTTCTTCATGCAACATATACTCAGCATGCATAATTGACTGGCAAATGCCTTCTCTTTCACTAGGTATTTATGATAATCTCACTGCTGTGATTTATTTTATTATATAACTGTGAGGCTGGAAGGAGATGTGAAGGGCATATTGTCCAAGCTGCTCAACTGATATAGAAATGGATTTTACACCCTCAAATAGCAATAACACGTCTTTTTTTTTTTTTTTTTTACTATACTACTACACTGTTATACTATTTTACTTGTGGCGGGAAAGCCATGAACACTGGCAGAACTAGAATGTTCATAAACATCCCAACTGCTCAAAGAACAAAGAGAATTTGGGATTAAAACTTCACACAGGCTCCACATATCAATCTGGAGTAGAATCTAAGACGGGTGTAAATGTTGCAGGTAGGCTGAGAACTGGTAAATGCTCCTGGAAGGCAGGGAATCTAAGAAGCAGTAAACCTGGAAGCAAGACAGCTGAAGGAATGATATATAATAGGCAAAGGGCTATTATCATAAAATGTGTTAAGGTTCTCATGCAGGGTGGGGACATATGAAGGTTCAGACATAAGGCACCTTACCTATATGGTTTAAACTGTGCAAGGGGGAAAATGGGGCTATTATTTCTGTCCCCGCTCCCACATGTTCCATTCTTGCAGTTCTCCAGGAATTTGTGGCTGAACCTCTTGAGAGGGGCATCTGATTTAGGACCCAGGGAGATCAGTGTTATAAAATACACAGGAAGCTTTCTCAAGTACAGCAATTTAGCCCCCAACAAAGGAATGGCGATGAGAGTCATTTGGGAGGGGGCAGAGCCAGCTGGCTTATTTTCATTCATCCCCATCACACAATGGTAATTGCCTGGTGCATAGGGAAGAATGACTGAATAGGGAATATATTGCTGTTTGCTAATGCTATCAAAAGAAATCACTATTTGCTAATGCTATTGAAAGAAATCACTTTCCCTGATGGCATGGTATTGGATTAAAAGGAATACTAATCATACTCAACTATGCTTGCTGTAGCCTTCTGCGCATTATTCAATACATTCTTCACCTATTCACCAGTTTTTAAAGATGTGAGCAATATGTTTAAAGTCAAATGCATATCCCCCCATGCTTTTAATGCCCATCTTTTTCCATCTGCCATTGCTACATGCGTCTCTAGATTTTGATTATTGCACACAAGTAGTAATTAGCTTGTAAAATTGTCAGCTTGTCTGAGGCCATTCATTTCATTGCACATTTGTTAATTTCACTTGCTCTGGCCAACTCAACAGCAAGGCTTCTGTGAAAGAAAAATGGAGAACACAATCTTACTCTGAAAATGTTGTCAAGTTCCAGAGGGGTAGCCCTGCTAGTTGCAAAAGCAATTAAGCATCTTCCTTGTAGGAAAAAAGTTCATCTTCCCATACAGTATGATACAACATGAGTGCTATTTCTATAGGGGTCTATAGGCAGGGCCAAATACATGGACCTGGGCTCAACGTCTCAGAAAGACGAATGTAGCTAGGACTGCTCACATAGTTGCAATATGCACACATATGGAAGGATCATTATCCATATGCCTTTAAATGCTGCTACAGAGGCAAGTTACCATGCTGTGCTTTGAAAATGCAGCTTTTCATCTTCCAAAAGTTATTGTAGGCAGCAGTAAGTGAGATACACATTTTCTTATTTTAAAAGGGTCTCTTCTCCCCAAAGAAGTCCTCAGCACTGATTGGCAATTAAAGCTTTTGTTACAGCCCGGATGAACAAGGTATGCTCTTCCCGCTAAGACTGCCAATTATCCTCCCTGAATCTTGGCTGAGGTTGCATTTAGGCTCATTAATAGTTATTCACCAGCAACCAAAGACAAGGCCCAAAGAAAATGAGGAATCTTTGCCTTGACCAGGGTTACGCACAGAGTTCAGTCTTGGTACTTCTGCCTCTGGCTGCAACAATGGAAGGGAGCGAAAATAAAGCTGAAGAGCAAACTCACTGGAAGGTCAGGGTTAGCAGAAGCCTACTCAGGTTTCTCTGTCTATTCTTACTTCTGTTGGTAGACACCTGAAGCGCCTGTGCAGCAGGGGTCCGCACTTTCCCCATATGATTAAACTAGTGATTTCGTTTGAGGCAGGATATCAAAAATCAGATTCCTGCCTTGCCTGATGTACTGCAGACAATTGCTTTTGAGATAAAGTTAGTGGCTCAGTTGCTCTTCTCTAAAGTGTCTCGTGTTTATGTGGTTCTCTAATGAACAAAGCTACACAATGCACACAAGTACTTTGTGCTCTTCTGGGCTAACATGTGAAGGGTATGTTTTGCATGTCTTGCATTGATCTCTGTATGATGGTTTTCTACAAGTAGCTCCACTTACAGACAGGCTCTATGGATCTCCTCTTGTCATCACCCTGATGATGATTGCAGGTCCATGACAGCCCTACTGTCACGGTCCAGTTCATGGGCGACCGAAGTCCCAGCAGGGGACGTCAGGATCAGGGGCAAGATGGTGGGGTGGGGGTCCAGAAGCCAGGAAGCCAAGAGTCCGAGGGTCAGAGAGCCGGGAGTCAAGAAGTCAAGGGTCCGAGGATCAAGAAGCAAGGAGTCACGAAGTCAGGGGTCCAAGGATCAAGAAGCAAGGAGTCAAGGGTCCGGGGATCAAGAAGCAGGGAGTCAAGAAGCCAAGGTTCAAGGATCAGGAAGCAAGAAGCCAAACGCAGCAAGGCAGGAAGCGTGTTGCTGTGGCAAAGAGCCAAAGGGAAATGCTGACCTTATATCCCTTCCCAGCTCTTGCCACCAGGTGTTGTGAGTTACCAATTTGCCGCACCTGTGTGGCCACACCTTGCCTCTTCAGAACAAACTTAGGAAGGCCCCAGTCCTGCAAAGTCCTATTGGTCACAGGGCCTGGCTCCTGCACGCACACCTGACACCTACCTACCAGTCCTGAAACCTTTCAGACACAACATCTTCAGAGCACTGTTTCTTTCCAGAATAGTAGGTGGCTTTAAATGAAACCACCATAGCAAGCAAAGCCCCGTTACTGTTGTTAGGCCCATACATCTTGTCTTATCCTCAAACTTCCAACACACAGGGACAGCATGCTGGAAGTGATTTTTTTTTTTCTGCCAGGAGTGCTCTGATGGTGTTTCCTGCTTGGCAGGGGGTTGGACTCGATGGCCCTTGTGGTCTCTTCCAACTCTATGATTCTATGATTCTATGAATGAACCATATGCACGCAGCCTTGCCGTCTGCTGAGGGTGGATCGAAAGCCCTGTTTGTCACAAGCAGCTTACAAACTCTTGTCACCTGGGTATGAGGTACTCAGAAAATTTACTGTCCAACTGCTTCAAAAATTGGAAAATCTTTACCCTGAAGCTTTTCTCTACCAAGCCCAGAACACTGCATTAAAAATGGATACAGACGCCCCTGTCTTTATCCCAGATCCTACAATCTATGATGAGAAATTTACTGTTACTTCTCTACCACATGATGAAAAATTTAGAGCGAAGCGGAGTAACATATGGGCAGCAACACACAATCTATCTCCATTTACATACATGCTGAAAAGCTTTTTAGAGGTCTTGGATAATCACTTAAGTGAATCTTTCCATTTATGTAGGAAACCAGAATGGCACATGCATAGAATATCATGAAGTTAAGTAGCTGGGAAGGTTCAGTCAGATAATGAAGTGCAAAATAAAGGCCAAGTATTGCTTCTTTCACAACACTCCCCTCGTGTTCCCTCTCTCCACTCACACTCTTCTTTAACAAACCAATTCCTCTGAAACGTTAATAAATGAGTACTCAAAGTGATTATTCTCTGAGATGATAACAGTGACATTTGGACTTTGGGATTAAAAGGCCGAAATAATTTTTCCCTGGAAAGAGATGAGTTTGCTTCTGTCTAAAGGAAGGCACAAATATTATTATGTTCAGTCTAGGAAAGGACAAGGGGGAGGGGTGTCTTGGGGGGATAGTAAGGCTGCTAATTTTTTTGAAGGCTAAATATCTGGGTCAGTGTCTTAATAATTAGTCTATTGGAGTCAGCCTGTTTCTTAATGATTAGGTCAATTAGTGCTAATGACTCTGTAGAGAAAACACAACCTCCTGGCTGCTGTGCATTATGTGTCTCCTTGTGCCTGATCTACATTGGTTGTGAGTCTGTTAAGGCCTTCCTGATTGCTCAAGCTGCCTCTTCTGCACACAATGGGGAGTCAAGTTTTCATTTACAAAAGCATTTACCAGAATGTACTGAACTGGTAAATATCTTTCCCCCACAAACAAAACCATAAAAGCCATAATCAAAACCGCATCACTAAATGACACAGAGCCCATCAGTCAGTCACAACATCAGAGGTCCATTCACCTGCTCATCTTGCAGTGTGAAATACACTATCATCTAGGGGTGTGCATTGACTTGGGGGTGGGGGCTGAATAATGAATAATGAATCAGGAGGTGAGCATCTTTCTTCCCCATCCTGAGTTGAAGAACAATGTCAGTACCTTCAAGTCGTATAAACCCATAACCACAAAATTGTGCCACACTGTATGTATGGTCCTATTTTTAAGTTCAGGGACTTTATAAGAAGGTAGTCCTAAATGATGCCTGTGGAGCACTGAAAGAGCGCTGGATTTTATTTTTACAGCACAGGAATGGGGGAAAGTTAAAAGCTTTATTTTTAAAATATAACCTGGACTGCTCTGATTTAATAACAATAGTTGGAGACTATTTTGTGGCATTTAATTTCCATCTGGTCTGCCTAAATACATTTTCTCTTGCTGTAGACATACACACTCCTCCCCTCTGAAGATAACACTTCCTTTATGTAATGAAGTGGACTCTGGTCCAAAAAGGTAGTCTTTAAACTCAGCCAGTGTCTACCAATCAGGGGCATTTTAGGAAATATAAAGTCAGGTTCCAGTTGGATGAATCTGTTCATTTTGGTTTTCTTTCAGTTTTTCCTTTTTCTGATCTTACATTTAGTTCATAGTTTCTGTTTGTAAAATTACAAAAATCCCCACAAAAATTATTCAGTGTTTTAGTGTGCATTTCTCCAAAGAGACTCATTTTTAATGAAATTCGGCCTACTATAACATCCTTCCAGGCATTTCCCCCCTGTATGTTATTTCCCCATAGATATGCATTATTATACAAACTTTCACCTAATATCCATATTTGTGCACATTTTGGGTGGATAGACAACTGCACTACAAAATTCAGAGAAGTAAGCATTTTGAAGAATAGCTACATTTTGGTTCATATATTGTTTCTGTGGGTGTGAATTAGGGAGGTCTGCATTAAAATGCCAAATGAACCAAACTTCTCCTCCAACCCAACACAATAGGTCTGTACAGATACTATTTTACAACCATGGGTTGTACACAACATGGTGGCAAGGCTTATAACATACTCACTGTGGTTCCACAACACAGCCCTCAGAATGGATCACATTGGGGAACTGACATATTATTAGTCAGGAGAAACACAGACTGTAAATGATCAGCTGGGAAAGGAAGAGGAGATACAGTGGAGAAGAGCAGCAAGTTCAATGGGATTTCTATCCATTATTGGGGGAAGGTTCTCCTTTCTCATCCTTTCAGTATGCCATGTTAATTACTCATAATAAAAAAATGATAGTGTACTGTACCACACCACCAAGCAAAAGAGTGCAAAATATTTACTCTTCAGATGCGAGGTGCAATTTGGAAAGGGACAATCGTTATCTCTCTTCTTCTTTGCAAATAAGTTTTTATTAGTTTTCCAATAAAGGTAAAGGTAAAGGGACCCCTGACCATTAGGTTCAGTCGTGACCGACTCTGGGGTTGCGGCGCTCATCTCGCTTTATTGGCCGAGGGAGCCGGCGTACAGCTTCCGGGTCATGTGGCCAGCATGACTAAGCTGCTTCTGGCGAACCAGAGCAGCGCACAGAAACACTGTTTACCTTCCCGCCAGAGTGGTACCTATTTATCTACTTGCACTTTGACAAGCTTTCGAACTGCTAGGTTGGCAGGAGCAGGGACCAAGCAACGGGAGCTCACCCCGTCGCGGGGATTCGAACCACCGACCTTCTGATCGGCAAGTCTGTGGTTTAACTCACAGCGCCACCCGCATCCCATAGTTTTCCAATAGTCCCCCAATAATAGCCAAATTATAACAATATCAATTAATAGTGACAATCATCATCATGCACATGTGTATATTATCCCAACAAAACCTTTCACCTTCTCTTATCACTGAATGCATTTCTTTAGCTTACTATATAATCTTTTAAGAAAAAGTTGTTAACTATTCAAATGGTCATTAAAAATACTATCAGGGCAGAGAAGATCTCATATTGTCTGGAGGCCAATAAATAAATAAAAATATCTACACCATATTTGATTTGCATGCATCTGCACAGCTTTACAAAGATAGGTGTTTGCCTTTATTTATTAGAATATGCCGGGTTAAAAGATTTAGCCAGTATCAAATATCCCTTTGCACCCAGCTTGCACAATATAGTTATGTTATGAAAATGAGCAGATTAGAGCTTTGGAATTATGCCTGGTACATTAACTTTCAGGTATGTATTCAGCATTATTCCATACATGAAGTGGACTCCATACAGATTTTGTGGATTATTACTCCTGTCAGATTTAATTGGATCAGATATTTTCATAATGGAAAAGTAACCGGACTTTGAGTCTAGCCTAGAAATTGGCAAAATCTAATTCATTTTAGTCCCATAAATAGATACGAAGTTCCATCTCATTGCTTATCCCATGCAAACAGGACAATGGACTTCTCTCGAGGTTTATTGCTTCAGCTGCTCATGGTCAAGCATATCACAGGTGTTTGTACTGCAGTGATTGGGGATGCCTGAAATAAAATTATATAAAGGGGGAAGGTGCATCAGTTCTCCAAAGCAAATCTAAGCTTCTGTTTTCATTGCAGAACTTTTTCAAAAATGGAATGTGGTCCCATCACCTTGCAATTCCATCTAAATCCCTGTAGACACTGACACTGTATTAAATAATGGGCTGTACAGACAGTTTCTGCCTCCTATACTCATTAGTGCAAAAAGATGCAAATCCCTTAACAACCTAGATACCATTTTTTTTTATTTTAAAAAACCCCCACAAATTGGGATTTGACAGGTGGGATGTGAAATGGTGGCCTTTCAACTATTAAAATACTAGACTTGTTTTCATAATCTCCCTAGATGCTTTGCCTAGAGTATTAATGGTTCTCCTGGCTTCTGTCAAATTGCAAGGAAATACCTATGCAAAGTAACAGACTAGTCAGAGTTTCAAGCAGAAAACCACAGAAAGTAGTGGAAACTTCACTTCCTTCCCTGTTGCCAGTTTCTTTCAAATCAGTGTTGGTAAAACAACCCAAACATCATTAGCGACAGTGACACTTATATTGCCTACAGTCAAGCTGTTTATCTCCATCACTGCATTTGAATTTTAATAAAGTCGGCTTTATAAGCAACTATTTCTAAATTGGCACCTTCTCATTTAATAAGCCCCTTCCCGGTATGTAGTCAGAAGTCCATCTGCTTTATTTTCAAGGTATTTTGCTCAAGATGCAGAAACTTTTTCTGGTTGAATTAATGACAGAATTAGAAAATAACTTCCAGCGTTAAAGCACTTGTGACAGGAAATCAACCTAAAAGTTAACCTGCCTTGAACTGAAAGCAATGGCATAAAGTAACAGATTATAAAACCAGGAAAGGAAAACTTTAGCCCTCTAGATCAGGCTTCCTCAACCTCGGCCTGATAGATGTTTTGAGACTACAATTCCCATCATCCCTGACCACTGGTCTGCTAGCTGGGTATCATGGGATTTGTAGACCAAAAACATCTGGAGGGCAGAGGTTGAGGAAGCCTGCTCTAGATGCTGTTGGACTCCAACTCCCATCAACCCCAGCCAGCATGGTCAATGGTAAAGGGTAATGGTAGCTGTATGACAGCAATATTTAGAGGGTCATAGGTACCCTATCCCTCCTCTATAAGTATCATGAGCTGGAAGGCAAGCTGAAAAAAATTATTTAGTTACAGCCAACTGTATAATTTCAGTGAATGTGGTAGATACCAAGCCATGGCAGCAAGGAATGTCAACCATTTTTTTGTGATAAGTTAACTAAACAAACAAATTTGAGAAGCAAAATTTGATTTCCTAGTAAGCATGAAACATGACTAAGAAAGTGAAAATGAAAAATAACGTTTTAGAACTGTAGAAGCTCCTAGGAGAAGTTAACCACTCAGTTTGTTGGAATGAGCACTTACTGAAAATGTGTTGGGAAATCCAAATAGATCTCGTTGATTAGTTTATTTTAAAATAAAGGGTGTCTTCAATCCTCTATCTGCAACTTACGGCTGAGCAGCAGCTTGGCAACTTTTTACTTGTATAAAAATAAATTATAACATTAAAGTACAGTTACAGACCATTAGTCAATTATTAAATATGATGGAAAAGATAAAAATTAATTGTCCTAGATACTTATAAATTAACTCAATATTACCAGTCTTATGAAACAAACTTACCATTTTACAAAATGGGGAAAATGTTCCAGTAATTGAAGATATCTACAATGCATAATTCAGTAGATAATAATTTTTACAATTTTCAGGGGCCCATTATCACCAGGAGTAATTCTCTACTCAGCTACCTGCACTCATCTAATTTGAATGGGCAACCTAAGAGTCTCATGGCTGGAGTGCTGGGTTTACCATCTCTTCATTCATGGATCCATTAGATAATCTTGAACACACAACTTATTGCTCAACCACCATTGCACATTTACAAAATGGTGGTGACCTTCTAAATGGTGACCTACCTCATAAAGTTGTTTTAAAGCAGAGGTGACTAACCTGTGACTCTCTAGATGTTGATAACAAAGGCTATATAGCACATTGCATATTTTTTTTTAAAATGGCACATAAGCAAACACTGCAAGTACTTCTGTAACACCCACTGTCCGTAGATTCCTCATTCTGTTTTACAGATACTCCTTTTTATTCAGTTGCCAGCAGAACAGATTTCAGTCCTAACTCTTTTTGGAACTAAATTCTAGCAGAGAGAGGCTCTTTCTCAGTCCTAATAATCTCAATCATGTTTACTCAGAGGTAAGTCCCACACAGTTCAAATGGATTTACCCACTAGAAAGTGTAGTTAGGACTGCAGCCACAATATCGTGGTGGTCTTTGAAGTCAGAATCCACAAGATGTTCAGTGTATTTGAAAGGTCCGACAGCTTTGTCACACCCACCTGCTTGTGGTCACATTGCTTGTTACAGTGGTACCTCAGATTACAGACGCTTCAGGTTATATACGCTTCAGGTTACAGACTCCGCTAACCCAGAAATAGTGCTTCAGGTTAAGAAATTTGCTTCAGGATGAGAACAGAAATCGTGCTCCGGCGGCGCGGTGGCAGCAGGAGGCCCCATTAGCTAAAGTGGTGCTTCAGGTTAAGAACAGTTTCAGGTTAAGTATGGACCTCCAGAACGAATTAAGTACTTAACCTGAGGCACCACTGTACTTGCAATGATCAGAATATGACAGATCAAGGAAAAGGAGAACCGGTGAACCAGGTTACTCTACCCAGTGCTTATCCTGCCTGCTTTTGATGCTCAATATGTATATCCATAGGGACGCGGGTGGCGCTGTGGGTAAAAGCCTCAGCGCCTCTGGCTTGTCGATCGAAAGGTCGGTGGTTCGAATCCCCGCGGCGGGGTGCGCTCCTGTTGTTCAGTCCCAGCGCCTGCCAACCTAGCAGTTCAAAAGCACCCCCAGGTGCAAGTAGATAAATAGGGACCGCTTACTAGCGGGAAGGTAAACGGCGTTTCCGTGTGTGGCTCTGGCTCGCCAGATGCAGCTTGTCACGCTGGCCACGTGACCCGGAAGTGTCTCCAGACAGCACTGGCCCCCGGCCTCTTGACTGAGATGGGCGCACAACCCTAGAGTCTATCAAGACTGGCCCGTACGGGCAGGGGTACCTTTACCTTTACCTTTATGTATATCCATAGTGAGGGAGGGCACTAACACAAATCACCATGGTTGTGAGGAATTGCACTCCCCATCCAGCTATCACTCACAAACAATTCTTTATAAAGCAAAGGACAGAAATATTTGAAAACACAAACTTTGACAGTCTAGTTGGCCTCTTCAGTCCCACAGTTGAGTGCCTTGAGTGATAGACTCTTAGCTTCTGGAGGACCTTAAACCTGTCACAACTTATCTTCCTTTAGCAGCAAGCTGTCATGGCAGCTTGAGTAAGCTGCTTAATAGTCTCTGATTTTAATGACACTTCAGTGGGGTCAGCAGCCTTTTAAATAATTATAAGCAGATACATGGCCAGTGTATGACTCCCTGGCACATCAGCCAATGTCTCAGGAGTAGCTCTAATAGTCTCCATAGATATCTGAGAGCCCAATAGATTCCAGCTTTCAGCCATTCCTATTCTAATGTAGAACTTGTGAAGGAAGAATAAATGCCAGGACCAGTAAAGAGAAACTGCATGAACTTTGTGCTGTAGAGGAATACAAGTTCCAATAAGATATAGATGTGCACCTTGATTCATAGAATTGTAGAGGTGGAGAGCAAATTATGGAAGGAACAAGCAAGGGACTGAAAGGCAGAAGGTTCCAAGAGATGAGGAAATGAAAAGTGATAAGGAGAACATTAAAAAGATCTGCTGGCCAAGAATCCAGCTGCAGTAGCATTCTGGACTGGATCCAGGATGCTGAGAACTGTTTGGAAACCTCTATTTCCTCCCCCCTCCACTGAGCTAAAATTCTTGAAGTGGTTTAACAATATCTTTTCCCATGGAGCTCTGGAAAGTGTAGTTCGGTGAGGGGAATATAGGTGTCTCTTAACAAGTCTCAACACCCTTAACTATAGTACTTAGGGTGGAAGAGTGCATTTCTTTTCTCTCACGCAGCATTCTATTTATCTCCAAAGATGGGGAAAATAAAATACTGTATCTTGAACTTCAGCAATGTTTCCTCCTCCCCTCTCCCTCCACCCTCTCCTCAGTGAGAGGAGGGATAGACATCCCTGAATATAAACAGAAGACTTTCCCCCATCCTCCAAAAACCTCCATGCTGAGATGTGATAAAAACAGTATCTCCTATACTGACCTTCAAGAACAATATAGAGATGACATTTCTCTTCCCCTCCAACCATCTCCATGCTGGGATGATGATGATGATGATGATGAAACAGTGTCTCTTGTTCTCCAAAGCAAATGCCCCCCCCCCCAGTGATCCGCAATTTGGGCTCCAAATCAGTCCATACTCCCCTTTTCTTCATTCCTCCTGCATTTCTCTGTTACTTTCCATCCGTTTCTATATTTACATCTCTTCATATACTCCCCAGTTCATTGAGGATTTTGAAATTTAATCAGCTTGAACTTCTTCTATTGCTGGGAAAGAAGTTTTTACTTTTAAGAACTGAACTCTCACTACTACCACTGTGGCTTGGATGTAGGTTCAGTCCTGATGGTGTTGTTGTGAGCTCAAAGAACCTTGGGCTGCTAATCTTCTCACTTTCCCACCCAGCCTCCTCTGTTTTGTTTTGGCTTTTTCTCCAGCAAACACTCACAAACGGATTCCTCTTACTGTTGAAGAAGCAACTGTGGTGGGAAGAGAAGAGGAAAGAAGAAAAACGGGTTCAGACACACTTTCAAAGTGTGCTAAATGTGAGCAGGAAGCAAGCTCAAATCCCATGCACTATGGCTCTTCACACTTGTCAGCAAATTACCCAGCATGCAATGCTCTGACCAGACATTGCATGTTGGGTAATTGAATTGTAAGTGAGACCACCCCATGTGGGAGCAGTATAGCCCCCCAATTCAAAAGCACAGCTGGTAGATGGTAGCAAAGTAGGGTTGAGCTACTAAAGGCCTTATTTCCTCTTACAAGAAAGCAGGATGAAATGTTTGCAGCAGGTGAATATTTCCAAGAAGATGGAGGAACGAAATTTCAGTCTGGGCTTCATTTGAATGCAGATTTCATTCATTTTTGGTGGCCCCTCCAGAACTGCTGCTGTGCCTGATAGAATTTATTTGTTTGCTTAATTAGGATTGTGTGAAATTGGGAGCAGGTGAGGAAGGTTTATTATCTGATTGAAGATATATTATACATGTAATTATAGGCACAAATAAAACTATTATTAAAATCCTGCTGTTTTAACAGTTATTTGTTTCTAATCAGTTCCTAATAAAGGTAGAGAATGGCAAGGGTTAGCAGGAATAATTTGCTACTAATCAAGAATAATAAAGTGAGTAGTCTATTTTCTTCATCAAACATCTCTGATTAGAATGTCATTACAGCTCTCTGCTTCCAATTGATTACATGTTGATTGAGAGGAGGTTAGACTGCAGAGTAATAAGAAAAAATATATTTAATAATCCACACATTACCCTGGAAGTTAAGTACGTATCATTGAACAAACCAGAACTTACTTCTAGGTAGACATGCATAGGATTGCACTGCTGGTTCCTAAGTTCTTCTGGAGGTAGTTTCTACAGGACTCTGAGCCTGCAATCCTATACTCACTTGCCTAGGAATAAATATCATTGAACTAAATACAGCTTACATCTGAGTAGACAAGTTTAGGTTTGCACCATTATGCTATCCATATTGTCTATCTAAATTTCACTGAGTTCAGTTGGTCAAATAAGCAACTCGTTTTACTTGCCACTGGAGTGGGAACACAAACATGATAATTGTCAGTCCATCATAGTTATTGCCCCCAAATGGTATTATTTGTGCTTTTGGTCTACTCCTGGGAAAAGATAGGATACCAATAAATTTTTCCTTTGTAATTGTAATTCCTTTGAAATTGTAGCCCATAGTCACAAACAGAAATAGCAGGGGGGAACAGTGGAACGATGAACTTGGATGTTTATTATTCAGCACTCTAGCCTGACCCGAATCCTTTTTGGGGTGGGTGGGGTGGGGAGACAATTTAATCCAATCATAAAACAATGTTGACAGCAAAACTGAGCATAGGTCCGGTCTGAATGTTCAAAAAGCTTACAATAAAGCCAATTGGAATTCTAAAAGCAAAACAAGTAACAAAACTGACTGCAGTTATGTGTTATTTTAAACAAATTGAGCCTGATTTTGATAATGATCCCAAGCTTAATAAACATGGTTCCTAAACCTTTTCTGTGATTAGAGAATTCCGGGGAACAATAATAACCAGGCGTAGAGACATGGCACTTGACTTTTCTCATTAATGCATTGTGAACCTTGACACCATCCAGAGGAAGCCCATTTGGCACCCAGTGGAATCTGGAGTTTTGATTGTTCCCAGGCCTTGTCAAGCCCCAACTCAGTCAAGCTCAGCATGTGGATAATCAGCCTTTGACCAGCAATGGATTATTAGCGTGTTTATGTTCCTACATATATTTTTAATCAGCTTTCACTTAGCGTTTCAGAGGAGCTGACAAATTGTCAGTTCTGTGAGCCATTAGATAACATGATACGGCCCACCTATTATTTCACATGGAAGAATGCATTTCCTTGCTCTTAATATACCACAAACCCCAGAGGAGGAGAACATTCTGCTCATTTGGTGTCGCTGCCTCCACTAATGCCCTCTTTTCAATTTGTCAATCAGTGAGCATTTGTCACAGCACTCATTTCAAAGCACTTTTCAATAACTATTAACGCTCACAGCTCCCTGCGATGGGTAAAGAGCAAATTAAGAACAGCTGTATTTTCTATGGATGCAACCCCCCCTCCCACCTTTGCTAGTCTAATTAAAACTTCTAGTTTCCCTTCGAATTTGATGGATATTTCTCCCAAGCCTTTTCTACATGGGTCAGGAACTTGTGGTTCTCCAAATGTTGTTGGACTACATCTCCCATCACCCCTGACCATTGAAAGCAGGATGAGACCATCTTCTTCCTTTCTTACCACCACTGTCATTGATAGAGTAAGCTGGTGATGGGGACAGAGTGGCTGGCACATCATTAGAATAAAGAGAGGGCATTTGGGAGCACATTAGGAGAATTGGGGGTAAGGAATGGAGCACACCATGCACTCAGTGACATCACTGGAGGTTAGTGATGAATGGATGAACCTGTCATTGTCAGGGTTGTTGTTTTTTTGTTTTTTGTTTTCCGTCTTTAGTTTTTCATATTTCCACATTGGTTTGCAATTATTATTTTTTAAGTCTCCATGATAATTGTAGTGCTAATTTCTCCTAATATGCACAAATTTGTTTGCAATTTTGCATAACATATACCGTATTTTTTGCCCTATAGGACGCACCGTCCCATAAGGTGCACCTAGTTTTTTTTGGGGGGAAATAAAGGGAAAAAAATTATTCCCCCCCCCCCCGGGGCGGGGCTGGGTCGGGGGAAGCCCGAGCTTCCCCCGACCCCAGCCCCCAGAACAGGCAACTCAGCGAAAGCCTGCATTCACCCCATAGGATGCACACACATTTCCCCTTCATTTTTGGAGGGGGAAAAGTGCGTCCTATGGGGCAAAAAATACGGTACATTTTTTTGCAAAGCAACTTTCACTAATATACAGTGGTACCTCGGGTTACATACGCTTCAGGTTACAGCCTTCCTTTTGGGCATTGTTGGCCAAATGGTGTCAAGAAGGGACAGAACTTTCTTTATGTATGCAGTAACAGCAGCAAGAATACTTATCGCAAAACATTGGAAGACACAAGATTTGCCCACCCTGGAAGAATGGCAGATGCAACTGATAGACTACATGGAATTGGCGGAAATGACTGGCAGAATCCGAGACCTGGGAGAAGAGCTAGTGGAGGAGGACTGGAAGAAATTTAAAGACTATTTGCAAAAGCATTGTAAACTGTATGAATGTTAGAACGATGCGGGATATAAAGATAATATGGTATTAGTGATATAGTTAAAAGTCATGCAAAAATGGTTTACAGAACAAAGGTGAAGTCAGAATAATATTATGTCGAACCTAAACAACATGGGAAAATGGAGGGAAGAATAGAGGCATAATAGTTGAAATGTATAATATGAATTAAGATTTGAAAGAAGGCGAGGTATTGCTGAACAAGATTTTTTAAAGGGAACACAGAAAAGGGAGATGTGAGGGAGTCCGGAAAGAGGATTATGAGAATAATATTTAAGAAAATGGCTTTTTTCTTTTTTATGTCTTTTTCTTTCTTGTCTTTTATGATGGGTTTTTTATTGTGTTTTGTTGTTGTTTAAATGGTGTTTTTTCCTTTTTTATTCTGTATTGTGAAGTTTGTTTTATTGTTGAAACTTTAATAAATATCTTTAAAAAAAAAAAATACATACGCTTCAGGTTACATACACTTCAGGTTACAGACTCCGCTAACCCAGAAATATTACCTCGGGTTAAGAACTTTGCTTCAGGGTGAGAACAGAAATCGTGCAGCAGTGGCGCAGCAGAAGCAGGAGGCCCCATTAGCTAAAGTGGTGCTTTAGGTTAAGAACAGTTTCAAGTTAAGAACAGACCTCCAGAACGAATTAAGTTCTTAACCCGAGGTACCACTGTAATGTATTTTCTTTGCTATTTTCTATGCACACTTTACCCTACTGGTGTGTATATATATTTATACACTTTAAGTGGCTGTAGACCTGCAGTTAGTAACCCAAAAGCCCATTCTCCCAACAAAAGGGAATGTGCCCAGCTCAGGGCCAGCCCAATACATGTTGGCATCTGAGGTGAACCACAAAATCGCACCTTCCACTCTCAGAGAAGAAGAGGGGAGTGAAGATCTACATGAGAAACAAGGAGGAGTGGAATCAAACCAATCTTACCTGATGGCTGAAGTGGGAATCAAAGTCTTTCATGGGAGACACAGAGCACAGGAGACCCCAGAGGGCATTGTCCGCCATTGCCTGCCATTGCCTCCCTAGGGGTGGGAGGAGACCAGCAGCACTTTCTATTTGACAAGAAGCCACTGTGGAGGTGTCATGCGGGGGGCCTGCCAAGGAGGCAGCAAATCTGTCCTCCAAAGACCACGCCACACTGTTGTTGCAACTGTGGCGGCAGCAACAACAGCAGGTGATGCATTCCTTGCAGCCAGATCTTCTGCCCCTGTGGATCATGCCACCTGAGGCAGTTACCGCAACTTGCATCATGGGTGGGCCAACCCTCTCCAGGCTTAGCAAAAGTATCTGGTCACCTGCTTAACAAAAGGATATATGCAAAATATAAGGAAATGGATGCCAAACATGAATCCATCACTGCCTACATCAAGCTTCTAGGATTATGAATAGTGCAGTAATTGTGCAGAAAAGAATCTTAAAAAGCATTTTATTTGAAACAGGAAATAGGGCCATAAGCCAGATCATGTAACAACCTATCTCTGGCTCCTGTTAGTGATTAGACAATGCGCTGTCTGTGTTTTCAGCTGTGTCTTATAGCTGCTCAGCTTAATCAAACAGATCATCAAAACGACAATGACATTTCACTTATTGCCTCTGTGGCAGCCCATAAATCCTAACAGTCAAGACAGATTATAAGGAACATCACTGTGGAGACTTCACTTTCCCGGGACCTGAGTGAATCGTAGGGAATGAATGATCAAATAAGTTTTTGTGTTTATATCTTATTATGTTTGCTATCTATCCTCTGTCTCATCACTGCACCCAGAATTATGATTGTGAGTTGTTCAACTGAAAAATGGAGATCTGGGCAGGCAGCAGTGTAGAACAAGACTGCTGTTGCAGCAGATGATGAAGATGCAAACCTGGAATAGACCAGCATTTAGGAGGAAAGCAACAAGGTGTTTTAAATTCACTTCTCCTGATACCCTGTCCTATGCAAGAACAAGGGCAATATTATCAGAATTTAGCTATTATCATGAGAAACGGAAATCACATAGTAACCTTGAGAAGCACTTCATCCAGAGATCTTCACAGGACTTGACAGATCAGTTATCTGTAACAGAAAGCTACATTTTAAAATTTTTAGAAAGCAAAGTTTTATTGAAGCATTATGATTTCTGGCACACCTAGTGTTTATAAAAACACAATTCAACTGCTTTCTTTCTACTCAAGGCTTGTTTTTACCTTAACCTGCACTTCCATTATTACTCGAAAAGATCTTCAGCTACCAGACCTTAATCCAACCAGAGACACTCTCTTAAGAACAATTTTTTTAAAGAAGTCCTCAAAATTGAAAGGGTCCCAAGTGTTAGGTGCTGCTTATAAGCAACATGTTTGTAGGGAGAGAAAAACAGCTATTTAAAAATAAGATGTTTGATGGCTTGGTTTTGAACCAAAGAGATTAGTAGAAACACTTTTTAAAAAGTGCTTCATTTGTCAATAAAGGAAGAACAAAATATTGTCCTATTCTAAGCATCAAAATTAAAGCAAGGATGAGAGTGTCAAATTTGTAACATATCTGCTCATCTCAAAAGCTGAAATCATACAGTATTTCCAGGATTACTTGAACAGAAGTCTCATAAGTAGTTACCTACACAATGGAATGGCCAATTACTTATACCCTACTTCAAAAATGAAGAATTTTCAATTTTAGTACCTCCACACCTGAGATTTCCCTTATGCTACCAGCCAGCTATTCAATAAATAAGTAAACTAATGCATTGGGGGAAAATATGTTCCAATGCAAAGAAAAATTGTGCAGTCCATATTACAACCCACATTTTTATAACTATATTCTGGCCACAGAATTCAAGGCTTGGGCTTGCAAACCTAGTTTATCACATTGCAGAATTTAGATTTTATCTCGACTTGAGCTCACAGCAGGCTAATAGCTATAGATTACATCAAACAGGTTTGTTTTAAAGACATGCTTAAGCTAGCCACTTTCATACCCTCCAACATTTCTCCAGTGAAAATAGGGAGGTCCCATTCCATAATGATAATTTTAGTATTTGTTCGTCACATATCTTACTGGGTTGCCCCAGCCACTCTTGGTGGCTTCCAACATATATAAAAACATAATAAAACATTAATCATTAATCATTAAAAAACCTTCCCTATACAGGATTGCCTTCAGACAGCTCAGGGATCAGATAATTCCATACCTTCCAAACTATTCTCCAATGAAAATAGGGATGTCCTAAGGAAAAGCAGGATAAAATCAGAAACTGGGATGGCTTCTCTTAAATCAGGGAAGTCCCTAGAAAATAGGGACATTTGGAGGGTCTGCACTTTGAGTAGCAGTTATGTGAATCCCTGATTTGAACAGCATGCTAAATCAGTGCTCTCTTTACTGCTTTCCCCCAGACAATTGCCTTCCCAAGCCTATTTGGTTGTTTATTGCAAACAGAAACTTTGGGGGCAAATAGCTACTGACTGGACAGGTATTTTTGGCAGGAAATTAGTGCTGAGCACAACCTGGACCAAGAGTGTGATCCGGATCAGTGCTTTTCCTCCAAAAATGTAAGTTCATGCAGACTTCATAAAATGCACATTTTAACATAATACAAAGTTAGGCCCTGGAATTTTACACCTTCTTAAACAGAGCCTATTCATCTTAGTTTGTGTTTACATCTTGCTGCAACAGCTCTATAAGTGCGTAGGCTCACTGTCACATCATGTTAGTAATGCAAGCAGTATGTTAGTGGGTAAACTCTTTCAAGGAGAAGCAATGCAGATGCTTTAAAAAGGATTAGACAAATTCATGGAGGATCTGACTTATCAAAGGCCACTGGCCATTATGACTATGTTCTACCTCTGCTGTCAGAGGCAATGTTTACCAGTTGAAATCAGAGAGTATACCTACAGTGGTGGTTCTCACCTGAACTCCTGACAGGTGAGTTGCTGCTGCTAACTGGGGAGGAGAGGGGGAGCAGGGAAACGTGGGGAGGTTAGTGCACTGGCAGAGCAAATTCATCTCTTCTGTCAGTGTGCTTGTGCCATGCCCCTCCCCCACTCCTTCCCGACAAAAATTGTCAGCGACTCCATTGCTGTGAGGTTAGGTGAGTGTTGTGGTCCCAGTATGCTGTCCTGGTGGGTTGAGGATGCTGAACTAGATGACCCTATGGTTTGATTCAGTAGAGCTCTTCATACATCCACACAATGTACCTGTGGCTAGTGGAAAAAAAACAGTTAAGGATTTCTGATTCCACGATGCAAGCAACAGGTACTTAGGAATATAGCTACAGATTATTATCAAATTATTGTCAGATGTGTGAGCAAAGGGTGGCAAGGAAGACACTGATATTTTCATTGGTTGTCCACCCTTTAATTTAAGTTTTCCTCAAGCTCTTTTTCCTTCACTGTTCCTGCAAGAGCAATTCAGGACCTTCTCTCTGCTTTATTATTATTTTGCATTCTTCTTCTGTGCCCCATCTATATTCTTCCAGCCTAGCCAGATTTAGGATACTAAAATTATATCTCCCTCCTCCCCCAGTTGTGCTGTGAGTTTGCGCGCGCGCACACACACACACACACACACACACACACGCACACACACACACACACAGAGAGAGAGAGATCACAGTATCCATGTAAAAACAAGAAAATAATATTCACCAATCACCCTAGCCCCCTGTGGTGCTCAAATAGAGTGTTTCTGAATAGCGTTCCTGTCTGATGTTTTTGCATATATTTATAGAACTATACAGACGTACTCAAACACAGTGGTATGAAATTGCTTTTTATATTTATCGAAATATAGACCGTAATAGCATTTGCTATTATTATTACCCATTTTTTTATACTTGATTGGATGCTTTAATAAACGATAGTGCTCTTGACATGGAAAGGCTGAAATGCTCTCTTTGTTTGTTATTTACATGTGGTTGTTTCCCATTTCTATGGTCCAAAGTGTTTCCTGTTTACTGCAGATCTATGTTATGTAGCCTGTCTGAAGTTAACGAGTGGTGAAGGGATTGGAGGGGGAAAATCAGAGTTGGATCTGTAAATTAACACTTAGCCACAGAAGCTATAATCCCAGTTTGCAGCAGATGTACTGTTGGGAGAACCTGAAAGTGCATGCCTGCTGGAGTATACTGTCTGGTCTTTTTGTGTGGATGGGGTCTCAATTCACCTAATGACAGCTTTCGGATCCCTTCCAAGCTACGCAACTTACTCAGCTACACATTCCCATTAAGGTTGTTGTTGGGAGACAATGGAGGAGTGCCTGGGTGTGAAGTCAAACTGTTGGAAGGTTGCAGCACCTGCTGTGGCTGTAGAGATTAATAAAGGAGATATATGCTTTGTTACAGCTGGGGCAGATGAAGGCATCCGGTTGCACTGCTGCTGATGCACCATCCATTAGGGTAAAGGTAAAGGGACCCCTGACCGTTAGGTCCAGTCACAGATGACTCTGGGGTTGCAGCGCTCATCTCACTTTATTGGCCCGCGGAAGCTGGTGTACATGTGGCCAGCATGACTAAGCCACTTCTGGCTAACCAGAGCAGTGCATGGAAACGCCGTTTACCTTCCCACCACCTATTTATCTACTTGCACTTTGATGTGCTTTTGAACTGCTAGGTTGGCAGGAGCAGGGACTGAGCAACGGAGCTCACCCCGTCGTAGGGATTCGAACCACTGACCTGCTGATCGGCAAGCCCTAGGCTCTGTGGTTTAACCCACAGCGTAGCTGGATGCAAAAGAATCCAAAGCTCCTGCAACTTGAATAATAGTGTAGAACCAGAGGTGGCTTTAGGGTTGCGTGACTGGTATTGTTGCCCTAGGCAATGTACTGCAGGGGTGCCAAAACAATGCTGTAGAACTGTGCGCAGGGACAGGCAGAATTTTAGCTCCACAAAGGACGCCACTGAAATTTGAGAGCCCCAAACCTGCCTCTGGTAGAACAGAGCCTTTCATGTAAGTTACACCCAGAGGCCAATTTAGGGCAGTGCAACCAATTCCACCACACTGAGTGCCAAGCGTAGGGGGTGCCACAGGACATCACAGCCATGATGCAGTGAACTGAGTAGACTGGAAGGCGATAGGTGTTGTTGGGTGCCAAATTTTGGCCCCACACAGGGTGCCACTGAAATCTGAAAGACCAAAGTCTGCCCCTGCTTTTTTCCATAGCATCCCAGTGGAATAATACTTAGAATTTCCTTCTCAATCACTTTTCTGTGGTCCTAATGGCATGGGCAATCAATATCTTTCTAGTAATGAATTAAGGTGCTGGAAACTAAGAGGCGATTAAGGGGTGCAATGTTAGTATGTTAAAATAAAGGGCTTTTAGTGAAATTCAGCTGTGCTTCAGAGCATGTCAATTGGCTTCTATCAGGCAGACCTTGTTAACATTTTGAACTCTTCTCTCCCCTCCCTCCAAGTATTTCCATATATTATGGTCTGGAGTTTATTCCTTAAATAGAAATATTCAGCAGAACATTTGGTGTGGTGTGTGGTGCATGTTCAGCAGCACACCATTTTATAGGAACACAGTTTCTTGATTTCCATGATAGAGATTCTATATTCATCATTATCACCTCCAAGGGCTGTTGACTCATGGCTCCACTTCATTCAAAACTTCCAGCATTCCCTCTTACTGGACACATTCCAACTAGAGCCAAGAACATTTAATTTCCAAAGATTTCAGCAGCAGAGTAAAGCATGTGCTTATCTCTAGGAATGTCAGAGAATTCTAATGAAAACAGAAATGGGAGCAGAAATTGCTGGTATTCGTTTATTTGTACCATCCCTGGAATGGAAATCAATCCAGTGAATGTGATTGGTTATCAGTGTTATTGTTGCTCTCAGTCCACAAATGATATGTAATTGATTATGCTTCCCTCCCCATTTGCCCTGTGTTTCCTTTGCACTAAAATGAATAATTTATGTAATTTACTTCAGTAATTACATAAATTTGTTCAGTTATGTAATCTTGCCACAGCAGACAATGTTGTGAACCACCCTGAGATCTGCAGATGAAGGACAGTGTACAAAACTAAAAATAATAATTAATAATAACAACAATAGCAAATAACTGAGTTTTTTTGTGGAAGGCAAGCTGCAGCAGAGCAGAAACGGCGCTGAAGTATGACAACTGCAAGCAGAATGGGAAACTATATTTTTAAACATCCCTGCTTATCACCCTCCCATTAAAATTAAAATAACCTATGAATGCAGATTGGTATGAATATGTCACATTCACTTTAGTTAGTCTTTGGAAAGCTGTTCTTTCTTTTCTTTTGAAGAAGGTATATTTATTTCGATGAACTAGAGCATAAAATGCTAAGGGCAAGGCTTCAAGTTGTACATGATTTTTTTTTCTTTAAGCATAGATGATAATTTGAACAATTTGAAGAAAGGAACAAAAATTATGTTACATTTTGCAGCTAATGTTTATTTAACCATGCTTCCTGCCTTTCAGGATAATAAAGGAACAAGTTAGTTAATTCGAGCAATAGGAATTAATTTACAAATAGGCTTTGTTCATAAGCTTCAAGTCTGTCAAGAAAGAAAGAAGTGAAAATTATGACATAAGATATAACAATCACAAAGCATGTCTTTGTCTTATTTGACACTGTGATCTCACACCAGGTTTGCAAGGCGGAGAATAGATAAAGTGAAACCAATGCATTCAGAAAGCTGCAGACTAATTAGAGAAGGCCACCTCTACAAGTTACACAATTTATATACCCTCCAACATTTCTCTGATGAAAGTAGGCACATCCTAAAGAAAAGCAGGGCATTCCTGGATCAAATCAGAAACTGGGTTGGTCTCTGTAACTCCAGGACTGTCCCAGGAAAATAGCAGCACTTGGAGGGCCTGAATTTATGCATTTTTCTAGGTATGCAAATTGATTCAAAAGTTGCATTGGCTGGATTAACTCACTTCTACTTTCTATACTGACGTGGGTGGCGCTGTGGGTAAAAGCCTCACCGCCTAGTGCTTGCCGATCGAAAGGTCGGCAGTTCGAATCCCCGCGGCGGGGTGCGCTCCCGCTGCTCAGTCCCAGCGCCTGCCAACCTAGCAGTTCGAAAGCACCCCTAAGTGCAAGTAGATAAATAGGGACCGCTTACAAGCGGGAAGGTAAACGGCGTTTCCGTGTGCTGCGCTGGCTCACCAGATGCAGCTTTGTCACGCTGGCCACGTGACCCGGAAGTGTCTCTGGACAGCGCTGGCCCCCGGCCTCTTGAGTGAGATGGGCGCACAACCCCAGAGTCTGTCAAGACTGGCCCGTACGGCCAGGGGTACCTTTACCTTTACCTTACTTTCTATACTGCATTTACAGCAGGGAAGTGAAACCTAATTTTGTCCCAGGGGCTACTTTTCCTTGGAGGTAATACCCCAGGGACCAAATGATGGTGGGCAGAGTGAGAGACAAAACATAGTTTTAAAAAGATACCTAATATAGATTACCCTGAAACACAAAAAGTTGCCTTCTAGCAAGTCAGACAAACAGGGTCTATCTTACTCTAAAATGAGTGGCAGCTGCTGTCCAGGGTTTCATTCTCTCCCAGCCCTGTCTGGAGATGCCAGGGATTGAACTTCTGCATGTTAAGACGGATGCTCTACCATTGAGCTGCAGAGTTAGCCATAGTTGCTTCAGAATACAATTCACAATCCTATGCTGGTCTACTTAGAATTAAACCCTGCTGGGTTTGATGAGGTTACCCTGAAACTTTCAGTACAATGTACCAATGCAACTACTGTTATGGAAGGCAAGTGAGAAGGAAAATGGTGTTTGTGTGTGTGGGGGGGGGGGAGAAGCAGTGAGGAAATCCTCCCCCACCCTGCTTTTCTTCTCTATTTCATACCCCTTGTTTCACCACAGCATTTCTCCTCCCCATTTCATGGCATCATACTTCCCATACCTGTATCAAACCATTGACCTACAGTGTCCCACTTAAATACTTAAGAGATGGCATGTTGTGGGCATCAAGGAAGGGCCGGGGTGTGTGTGTGTGAGATGAGTGCTTGCCTGAATGAAGGATAGAATGGGATATGTGAGTATGAAGAAACTGCCGCAGGGTAGAAGAGGTGTTGCTGCCCCCAAGCAAGCAGGCAGGAGATAGGTGTGGCACCCAGATCCAAATCTGCCGCCCCTCCCAGAGTGCTACTTGAGGTGACTGCCAACTATATTAAAAGTTCCTGAACCTGAGCCACAGTGCACAGGCTGGGAAACATTGCTTTCATCTAATATAGAGGAACCAAGTGTTAAGCATGCAGGTATGAACCAGGTGCAAGAATCAACTGGAGTCACGTTTCATGGATAATCCAGTGTTTGAGGATTTGCACTGGCACTGCACCTCTTGCTCTCAAAGTTCTGCTGTGAATTGCCACTGGCAAAATGCAGCATCTGGTGGTGGAGTGGGCAGGCTGGAACTGAAGGGGGGCAGGTGGGCGCAATAGGATTTGGGGGGGGGGGGCTACTCTGAATCCTCCTGGTAGAGGCAAACGTGGGAAAGATTATTGAAATGGGGCTTACATTTCCCAGCTGGCTTGGGCCTCTTACCAGCTTTGCACAGCCCTAGGGAGAGAAAGCAGTCGTTGAATAAATTGTGCTCATCGAGTGGATGAAATCTAAGGCCCATCAAACAAAGCCAGCACTGAAATCAGAGTGAAGGACTGTAATGTGAGGAAGTGCAGAAGGATAAATCTGACAGTGCGGAAGGCAGAGAGAGAGAGAGAGAGAGGAAAGCCAAGAGCAACCGTTTTGCCCGTCACTACCAAACTACTTTTGTCACAAGAAGCTAGGAGGTAGAATGAATCTTGACAAAGTTGACAGAACCAGTGCAAGGGAAATGACGAGAGGAATAACCAAGTGATACAGAATGAGCAGTCTAAAGGGTGGAGGGAACGCTCTGAGGTTAACTGTGTGGCTCCTTCAGCTTCTTGTAGCATATTGGCTCAGACACTGGTTTATGGCACACCCTGGTGGGATTTGCACAAAGGGCTCGGGACACCTCTGCAGCTGTCAGAGAAGCACTTTCTCTTCCGAAAGAAACATGTAGCACTTTCTTTGATATCAGCAAGCAGTTCTTCTTGTGGCTGGATAACACCAAGGTTTCATTTCTCTCTCTCTCTCTATTTCATGGCTTTGGGATTGTTATCTATAGCCCTGTTCCAGAGTGGGGGCGGGGGGGGGGCAAAAGTGAGGCAGGGTGAGTGTGCAAGCCCTGCTGAAATGTCTCTGTTCATATTGGATCCAATTCAGACCTCCTTACATTGAGATGGAAGGTCTCACGAGGGATGTTATGCAGATGTTCAGGTAAATGCACTTAAAATCCTTATGGTTGGGAGCCCTGGGAAGGAGGGATTCCAGGCACAGGGAACATTCCAAACTAAGCTAATACTCTTCTAATACTGGAATGTAAAATAGTTTCATTTGCTTGTATACTGTATGTGCTTACCATATGAAATCTGTAATGAAGTATTTTACATGGCAATATTTTGTGGTCACTTGTCAGAGATGAACATAACTGCCTCTCCTGAAACTCATCACGCTTCTCAGCTTGACCTGTGATGGATATTTCACTCCTGTAAGTCATTGCTCAATGTTTCAGTCATCGAGGGCTAAACATGGATGTGTGGAGTGGTCCTCAGAAGGTGTGTTTGAAGAACAAAACATTTTCTTCCTGAGGGCTTGTCATTCATCATCTTGAATGGTAAATGATTCTTCCAGTTGTTGAAAGGAAACTCTTAAGCAGAAGGAAGAACCCAGCATTCCGGATTTCTTAAGCAATCTTAGTAGTTAAGACTATGATGGAATGTGGCAAAATGTGATATACACAAATAACATTGCAGCTGCAATCCTAGTGCAGGTGTGGGGAACCTTTGGCCAGATGTTGTGGCCATCAGCCCTAGCAAGCATGGCCACTGGGAAGCGATGATGGGAGTTGTAGTTCAGCAACATCTGGAGGGCCAAACATTCCCCATGTCCCAACTAGAGAGAAAGTTCCAGTGAAGTTGGTGGTTTACTACTGAGTAAGAACATGTAGGAGCACAGTGCTCTTAGAGTATTTCCAATAAGGTCCTATCTGCACTATATATTTAAAACATTATCATACCACTTTAAACAATCATGCCCCCCCCCAATAAACCTGGAAATTGTTGTTTGTGATGGGTGCTGCAAATTGTTAGGCAGGCCCTATAGAGCTGCTGAGAGTTTCCTGAGAAGAAATATTGATTGATAAACTACCCTGGAAATTGTAGCTCTGTGAGGGGAATAGAGGTCTCCTAACAACCCTCAGACCCTTTAATCAACTGGATTTAAAATTGAGATCCTTTCAGCCAAAATTTATATTTCATGTATACTGGACTCTATGTCTCTAAAAGATAGATGCTGGACAAGTGTCCTGGAAAAGCTGGGACATCCCTATTTTTTATCATGAGAGAACAATGGCTATTTCGTAATTCAGGTGCAAGAAAAGAACAAGCCTATTTTGGGGCCTGTTCTTCTCTTGCACCCTATAATTCTGCAAGCTGCAGTACCATAAGTAGAATTTCCCCAGTAAAGCTACGTGCTCTGACATGCATATACAGGGGCAGGCGGTCTTTCAGGTTTATCTTTTCTTCCTGGAGAGTGCCGGATATGATGTGGGTTTTACCAGGAGAATCCGTTTTCCTACTGTTGAACCTGAATCTGTTCCATTTAACACAGCCTGGGAAATTAGGAGCAGCCTCAAGCAAATACCCAACATGCATTCCCCTTGTGTACTATTTTTTTAATTTTGGCTGATAGTTTCAGCAGATGTTGTGGGAAATAGAGACATGCGGTGGTTGAACTGGCATATCCACTGACCCAAAGATGTGTCATCTGGCAGAGCAGATGCAGCTTAGCTGGTGCCCAGACATTGCCCAATTGCAATGCCAAGTCTTTTGAGCCACTTCCGAATGGGCAGCATGCCCTCCGAGCAAATGGGCTGGAATGTCAACAGGGCATAAACCACATCTGAACATTAAACCAAGGGTTGTTGGGAAGCAACAGCCCCAATCAGACAAATAAAAACAGATGCCCAGACTGCGGAATCTATGTTTAGCAAAATCTTTATCTTAGAAATTTGCCAAACAGTTTAATAAGGATTCACCTTTTCAGGCTTCATTGCAAGGCAGGATAGATTGATTTAAATCAGAGCAATTCTAATCATGATCTAAGTCACCCAGACAAGAGAATGATTTGAATAATTGGTCATGTTTCCCGTTCTGTGTTTCCTGAACATTGCTGAAACAATTAAAATATACTGGTTTGCTACTAGGTAGAGATTTAAAACCAGTTAAAAGCATCACCCTGAACCTCTGGTCACATGATCCGATCCACATGTCTTTTACACTTGAAAAAGTCACCTGTTTTGAGACAAGGGGGATAATTATGAAATGAATGGATTTCCATTTAGCTTACAGATGCTATAAAAACTCTTATCCAAATTTCCATCCACTGTTTGGAGAATTGAGGCTGTGTCCACACTTCCATTTACTCCACATCCAGTGTGCTCCCACCACTGGTTTGTAAAGCCATGATGGTTCCCACATTTATGCTGTAGTTTCCTGAGAAATACTGTGTTTTGTTGCATTCCCTCCCTCAACCAGCTTTGAACCTATTTGAAAATGTAAGGCATATGACTTGGAAACACACCAGTCTGTACTGATGTGTGCAAATGACATGCAAATGCAATTTGAAACACAGTGGTGTAAAATGGACTTGCCATGTTTTGAGCTGGTAATGTGAACACAACTAGAATTGCAAGGTCTTGTTTCTGAAGCATGTAGGAAATCTACTATTGTTCCATTTTTAAATTTGCAAGTTTTGTGCAAGGCACTGTGAAGTTTGCATGGCTTTGAGATAAGGAACATACATGGGCTTTATTCAGGCATCCAGCCTGAAAGCATGAAGTCACAAAGTTTGTTGGGGGAGAGGGACACATGTGCAGGTGAATGTACAGGTGAATGTGTTCTGAAGCATCTCTGTGATCCTGAACCCTGCCTTATCAGGGTTCCCTACCATGTAGAAGCTTCTTTGTCTGTGGTCATCCAAACATACCTAGAAGCCCCATCCAGAACTTTCTGTTCGATTTGGGGAGGTTAGGGATGGAGCGGTGCCCCTGGCACATGTGACTCCAGTGCCTACAAACTTTGTCATCTCATGCTATTAGACTGAATCTCTGATCAGGGCTATGGGCATTTGGCATTCATATATATGAACTTAAGCTCCAACATGATCCAAAGGAATGTCTTCAGCTGTCTCACTGAAGGTCATTTTCTCTGTGACTTACTTGCTTCCTTTTTCTTAGGTTGATCTAAAAACTGAAGAAATATTCCCAGAGTTCAATGAGTTCAGTGATAGATTTATGTAATATTCATGTTGCCATTTTCATTCCTTCAGAAAAGGGGATGATTTGTGGGACTGCCTTTGGATTGTATCCAATGGTGTCCTCTGCTGATGGAAGACTCTTGGATCTTAGGGTTACGTCTGGATTTTCCCGGACATTAATGGGATTTCAAAGGTGAACTTTCGGGGGGTCCTGGTTTGTGCTTTTTGAAATATGGCAACCCTCTTGGATCCAGTGGGGACTTCTGTCAGTGGAACATAGAAGGAGACAATTGTTGCCAATCCCCTGCCCCCAAGCCCCAAACAGCTTATCCCAAAACCCTGGAATAGATTTAGGAATACAGCCCTGTTTCTTTATGTCAACTGATGCCCTTTGCTCACATGTTTAGACCAGCTTAAGTCTTTTGTGGGGGCAGAACTTGGATTTTTAGCATATTGCTTGCAGGATTGAGGCTGGGGTACCGCAGAAGCATTTCCTTTGTATAAGAGTTGGAAAAGGTCTGGTTCTTCCTCCAGATTCATGTCAAAACATTAAATATTTAAAATGTGCCTCATATTTAATCCCCACCAACCCCAGAAAAAAAGCCAAGCATTTAATGAGCCTCCAGGCATTTATAATGCTCTCATTAGGAAATTACACAGCACACAGATGGGATGTGTACTAAATGCACGAACAAATAGCCATGAATGAAATGTTAAGATTTCCAAACCAGAGCCATTTGCTGAAGAATGAAAACAGGGCATCATTTCAACTGGTCTGGTGCCAAATGAAATGTTTTTTTTAAAAAAGGAAAGAAAGAAAAGGGGATTGAGACTAAGAAAATATTATCTCAATGGAAAATGTAATTGGGAATTAAGCAAACAACAAAAAAATAAGCCTAGGTAGATTTTCAGTCCATTACCTTGGGCCAAACTAGATGTGACTGGAATATTGATGCTTTGAGCCGCCCAGAGAATATTGCTATTTGATGGCATATTAACATAGTAAATAAATGAATCTGCTTTTTAAAAAACCTAAGGCTGTATAAAGCCTGTATAAAGCAAGTACGAGTAATGGGGACACAGCTGAAGAAAGAAGAAGCTGAAATCATAACCCTGAATTCAGCAACAATCCAGACAGAGTCAAAAGCTGCAAAGTTGCGTGGCAAGGTCCCAACCCCCAACCCCCTTGGTAGAATAAAGCCACATGACTCGAATATTTAAGGGTGATGGGCTAAAAAAGGCTACAACTTTATTGGTGACAGATGATGAGCGGTATTGACTTAGGCATTGGATTTAACTGTCTATATCTGACTCTAGCCCGTCTGCCAGGAGTCCGGGAAGGGTTAACCACCAGTAGGGGGAGTCCTGCTGATGCACATCAACTAGGAGCTCCCCCGGGGGTCACCAATAGGCGTCGTACCTTAGGCCCTAACCTCCCTAGGCTTCGGACAGGGCCATGCCCCCCAGAATCCTTTAACGGAATACCCTTCAATATGTGGGGCATGTGATGGCTCTACCTCCCCTCTTCTCTTCTCCAGAAATATTCCAATGCCTAACCACCAAACTTCAAAAGTTGTGACAATTTGCTATGAGGTAGGCCAAAACCAGGTGGCTGGTGCCAATTTGCCAAGTGGAAAAAATCCTACCAGGCCCCTCAATGGCGACCAACCAAAGTCCATAGCAAGATCAAAAGAGATGAAAACCTTAAAGGGCGGGAGGGTGGGAAAACCGGAGCAGCTGGAAGAGATCTCCTGGCTGCATCCTGCCTTTATGGGGCAGGCCACAGCCCCAGACCAACCAGATTGGTCAGCCTGGCCAGTGATGCAGCCATGAATTCCCCAGTCGTGCGGGGCTGGCCACCCACCCCCTGTGCATGTGAGGAGGGGGTCGTGAGAGCCCGCAACACCACCTCCTCCTTAAGGCGGAAGTGGCCCTGTGAGCTGACTGCTGGAAATAAGGAGACCATGGTGCCTGAGGCTATTAGTCAGAATCCCCTGGAAGGATATCCCAGACCATCAGAGCCAGTAGATACAGAGCCTGGACCCTCATCGGTGCCTTTCTCTGAAGAACCAAATTACTCCCACCACATGTCACCAGTCCAGTGACACCAGGAGGGAAACTATGGAGTAGAGGACTGCCCAACTTCAGGCAAGGGTCCTTTAAAGCCCTCTACAGTGGTGGGGAAGCCTAGAGGAGGTATCCTGGAGAAAGAGTCTTAAAAGACTTCAGTCTGTTCCCAAACTTTGTTGGAACAAGCTGTTCACTTAGAGCTATCCATGGTCTGGCAGCCTCTGGCTTTCCTTGCCAGTATCTCCATGGGATCTGTATGTGCCAGCCACTTACCGGTACTTGCCTTTCTCCCCCTAAACAAAAAGGCCCAACATGTTGTAACCATGCAGAGAAGTCGCTCCAGCCCCATGATTATTTTTTTATTTGTTTCTGCAACTTTTTTTGCTCTACAATATCCTTTTTTATGTACACTTGATGCTCAGAAGACCTGTTTATTGAGCATTTATTCTGATTTGTTTGCAAGGAAGTTAGATGCTGATGTGTCTACTGAAATGCTACCCCACGTTTCCCAGTGCACTTTCCACTTTCCATGTCCCTTATTGGTAGAAGCAATGAGCAAGGCAGGACTGAATGACAGCCAAGATTGCAGGCACACAGACAGAAAATGAAGCCTTTACACTCCTTCCTGCCTAGAAACATCCAGTGGTAAGCCTGCATGGGTGGAGTCAGTCCAGAAGGTTCTTCACTAAGAAGGTTGCCATCTGCAACTCAGTGGTTCACCACACAGTTCTGTCAGCATCTCCTGACATTCTCTGATTTCATTTCCCGCCTCAAGATCACCTCAGACATTTGGGTCATGGGGGGTGTGTGTGTTATATATTACCAGTGCTAAATTATTTTTGGGACTTGATATTGCCACTCAACAGTGATTCTATCAGCCCCATATGAGATTTCTGTTTGATTCTATGCCATCTTTGTCATTGCCTTTGGTGCATCCTGGCTTTAAGCACTGGCTACATTCCTAATGATGGCAAAGTAAATAATGTAAGGCACAAATGTTGTAATCAGACTGTATTAATGAATCAACAAGGTAAACAAAGCTGGATAATCCAGACCAACAAGGGAGAGAGAGGAGGACTGAGTCTCTTTCGGTGGAAGTTGGGAGAGAATAGAGCTGTATGAAAAGCCTATGAGAGGCAAATTGGTAGTAAAATTGTTTCTAGAATGTAATTTTTCAGCTTGTAAGAGGTGGGATATTGATTGATATTCATTTATTGTTCTTATACCCCCTCCCTCTTGGAGGGCAGCTAACAACAGTCTTAAACTACAATACAAATATCACAGAGCAGTAATTAAAATTATATACAGAACGTTAACAATGCAGGGAACAATAAACATTCAGTTAAAAACCTGGCAAAATAAATACATTTTAAGTCAATGCCTAAATATTGGCAATGTAGGGGATACCAAATCTCATTGGGGGCACAACCAAGGCCATGCATTATGTCATTGTCCCATGGACCTCTCCCACCAATGACACAATGAGTGGGGCATCCCTTGTGGTTCTTATCAGGGGACTTGGGGCACAAGTTTTATAGGACCTTGTATACCAGTACCAACACCTCGAATTGAACCTGGTGGTGCACAGGCGCAGAGTTCAAAAGTTTGCTGTAATCAAATCCTTTCTCACTGCCTGTAACAGCGCGGCAGTGGCATTTTGCACTAGCTGCAGCTTCTAGACCATCTTCAAGGGCAGCCCCAACATGTGGGAATTGCAGTAGTCCAGCTGAGTGATTATTAGAGCATGGATCACTGGCAGTCACTGGCGGAGGAAGGTGGGTGCGGGGAGGGCCACCGCTCTGGGTGTCATCCCTAAGCGGGGGTGACATTCAGTGCTCTGCGGGGGTGACATTTGTCTGCCTCCTTTCCGTCCTCTCCCCTGCCTGCCTGCCTCCTCCAGTTGGGAGTGCAGCGCAGCAGCTCTCCCCTTCCCCTGATGATTGGCAGTAGGCGTGGGAGTCACGGGCGGGTGGTGCGCCATTGCCCCGTACTCCTGGCTGGAGGAGACAGGCAGGCAGGGAAGAGGATGGGAAGGAGGCAGGCGAGTGGGAAGGGAAGAGGAAGGAAGTAGGATTGGTGGGTGCACGTGCGGCTAACCCGTGCCTGGGAGGGCCCCCTCCATGCCCCTCGGGAACGCACCTGCGCTGGGCAGTGCGGGCATATGCTCTGCCACTGCTGGCAGTGCACTGTACTGATCCAGGAATGGACAACGTGAAACAGCAATACTTGGGCATAAACGCTCCTCACTGCTGAAGCCAACCAAGACTACTTCCATTCAGTGCACCTGCTTCTTCATAGGGAATGCTACCCCATCTACAACAGGCAATCTCCCTAATTCCTGGACATGGGAACTGCCTATCCACAGCACCCACATCTTATCAGGATTCAGATTAAGGTTACAGGCTGTCATCCAACTCCTCACTGCCTCCAGACACTGGTCTAGCATTTGGACTGCCTATCCTGATTCAGACTGAATGCAGAGGCAGAACTGGGTGTCAAATGCTCTTATCTATCATCTAGTAAGCTTACAGGCTAAGTATCTCAGAACTCCTTAATCATAATGATTAGTGATGAGTGAAATTCCCTTGGCTCAAATTGAGTTTTCTCTGAGAATGGAAACTTCAAACAGAGGAAGGGAAAAAAAGTTATCCATTTAAATAAAAATATTCATCAGGGTAACAACTGGAGTATCTTCTGTTGCAAAAAATATATGAAGTATTGCAGTCAACACAACATGGGAAAGAAGAAGGGCACACAGAGAGTATATAAAGTGAGTCTGCATACCCTTTAGCTCATTTAGTACAGGAATTTTCTTTGAGGTTGGTCATACAAGCATCATTACTGCACAGTTCCCTAGAGTGTTAAAATTAACCTTTTGGGCTTCTACATTGATCTCTCTGAGCTGTGATTTTAGGAGAAAAATACATGAAATTTTGAGGAGTTGAAAAACTGATTGATCATGTGTAGAATCTCACTTAGCACTCCAAGTCAAAGAAGAACTTCTCAAAGGAGATGATGCTCCATTTTAAACATTTATGTGCAGAAATTATTACTTCTAGCACATGGGGGCTATGCTAATCTGCGGAGCCAGACCATTGGTCCATCTGACTGGCAGCAGATCTCCAACATTTCAGGAAAGATACTTTCCCAGTGCTACCTAAAGATGCTAGCGACCTTTTAGATGCAAAACAGGTACTCTTTCTACCGAGTTTCCCTTCCCAAGGAGTGTATATTAATTATAATAGGTAAGGTGATATCACAAATGAAAAGTGGTAGATACTCATTTTGTTACTTGATCTCGCTTGTTTTGTTTTGTTTTGAAAAACAAACATTTGGGGAAGGGACCACCTTACTGCATCTTTACTCTCGCCATGTACATATGCAGCAGGAATAATAATAATAGTAATAATTTTTATGTTTATTATTTATACCCCACCCATATGTTTGCATTGTTGCCATTTAGTGGCCAAAAAGCAAAGCTGTTTCTTTAGAGAAGATGGAACTGAGCACACACCTGTTCTGTACCTGTTCTGTTTTAGGGGGGGGTTATAGTAGTGGTTCTAAGTTGGATGCTATACCAAGGACTCGTTGAAGAAGCAAAATCATCTTACTGTTGTTGCCTACATCTTATAGCAGGATCAGTGATGTAAACCCAGCAGGGAAGCCTACAGCACATAACCTTAAGGAGGCAGGCTCAGTTGAGTCTACAGCATCCAAAGCAAGGGGGTGGAACCTCAGGCCTGGGGCATGAAAGTGGCCCTTCAGGCCTCTCTGTCTGAATACCAGAAATATCTTCATGCCACACTGCCCTCTCCCCAGGCTGCCTCCCCCCCCCCACTCGGTCTACTTCCACCCTAAAACCAGCTTATGGGATACAGGGGTGTGTGAATCACACTTACTGCTCTGCTCACTTTTGCTTTTGACCCTGGCAACCACTGGCACATGGCCCTTGGGAGGTTGTCCAGAAGTGAATGTGGCCCTCAGGCTAAAAAATGGTTCCCCAACCATTTAGACTGTGTAATGTTAGGTCATTAATTGCTTTACAGCAACTAGCATGTATATTTCCCCTCTTTATTGAAAGGCAAGCTTGATACCAGAAAGCAAAGCAGTGCCCTTATTAGGCTCCAGAGGGAGAAAGCAACATGATCTGTGCTTCACAGCCTCTCATGCCATTCTCTAGAGAAATCACTGAGGAGTTCCTCAGGTTCTGTGTAAGCTCAGAGGGATGTTTTCTCTCTCCCCCCCGCCCCGAGGTTTTGTGAGGGAAGCAGCTTAAAAATATATATAAAAGTCCTACTGATAGGCCACATGCTCCACTGAGCTGGAGATTTGGTCAAGCAGAAATGAAAAGTCCAGAGATATAAGGATTACACACACATCTCTTCACTCCATGTTTTCTTTGACTGGTGGGATCACACTGATGTAGAATTCATAGCAGTCAAAGATCTAAAGACATCCAGATAATTTCTCTTTTCTTCCTTCCTCCCGCTTCCAGAAGAACAAGAATTAAGCATGCAAAACGTAAAGAGACCATGAATGAGGGGACTGTCATGGCAACAAAGGTCAAATGCCTTGTGAAATAGGTCAGGAGCAGATCTGTTTCTTTTTGTAGTCTCAAAATCTGACAGCTATGTAGATGCAGAGGACATATTTTAGGTGTGCCTGTCAACTTTAGGGCATGGAGAGGGAGGAGGGGGTCATTTAATGTCCATAGACTCCAGCGGTTGAGAAAAATGACATCCAACTGTACAATTTGCACGGCATCTTGGAAATTGTTTTAATTGTGATGTCAGACATCTTGAGCGACTGGAGAAAGATAGGGGGTGAACGTTTCGAATAAATAAACTAGCCTTGGTGGAATCAGAAAATAAACTGAAATTCTGTATAAATGTAATGGGAGTTCTGCCTACTTTGCTGAAAAACTTTGCATGCATTTCACCACTGTTGACAATCTGTGTCACTTTCTCATGTGTTCATCCTTAATTCCATTCTGTCTCATTTCTGTAGTAATCTGTGGATTATATATTAATCCTGAATGGGCCAAGAGACGGGAGTTCCCCCCACTTAATAGCATAATAATACCTGTTGGATTAGGATTGAATTCTTAGTTATTAATTTTTTAAAAAACGAGCACAAAAAACTAAGTATACAGTGGTACCTCTGGTTACATACGCTTCAAGTTACAGACGCTTCAGGTTACAGACTCTGCTAACCCAGAAATAGTACCTCGGGTTAAGAACTTTGCTTCAGGATGAGAATAGAAATCGTGCTCCGGCAGTGCGATGTCAGCGGGAGGCCAGATTAGCTAAAGTGGTCTTCAGGTTAAGAACAGTTTCAGGTTAAGAACGGACCTCTAGAACGAATTAAGTACGTAACCAGAGGTACCACTGTATTTCTAATTGCACATTTTAAAATTAAAATTGCAGATGGGTAATAAAACAAGATGTTTCTCGCTCAATATTTGGCCTGAGTGATTTAATTCAATAGCACTTTATGACCTTAATCTATTGCAGCCAAGAACCAATATTTCTTGTGTTAAGAATCAACCCACAATGGAATCCAATGGACTTATTTTTCACCACCTCCATGAGTAAAAACCCAAGCTGTGTACTATAGCCTTGGTTGCGTACTTGACTGAAAAGTTGTGATTTATGCCCAGAGCACAGCATGATCCAGGATGATAGAAAAACAACAATAACGACAATGAAAAGCCATGCAAATTTAGGCTCATCCTAGCAGACAACATGACCGTGTACATTTTAATCCCACATCATTGATTTTGTGAATCCGTTTGCAGGCAATGAAACTGGAGAAGGACAAGCCAACAATTATTTGATGATGGACCCCACGATTTTACAGAAGGACATAGCAGAGTTATTGTGCAGATCTCTGAATTTGTAGCAATGAGCCTGTCCCAATGTCAAAAGTTTAGCTCTATCTGAATTTTGTTACTATTAGAAATGAGGGGCAATAGTACAGAATAGCTATGAGTAGCCTAAAGGCTTAATTAGATGTGAAATGAGGGTGGGATATTTCAAAATGCAGACATGAGGGAGAGGGAATTTGGATCAGGATTGTGATACTGGGGCAAGGAATTTTGTCCCCATGCCAATTTTCGAAAGGAGGGTGTTTTATTCATGGGGCAAAGATGTGTAGGGGAGGGTTTTAAAAATGTATTCTTAGTACTGTCATCTGAATGTGGCTCCAACCCAGTGAGTAATATGCCATTCTTTAATAATGTGAATTTCTGAAACTACATAAGCCCTATTCATGTATTAGGTACTCACAGAGGAAATCTTTCACATGTAGATGTGAACCTCTTCTGACTGATGTTGGAGATGTGTCAGCTGGCAGATGTGGCCAGCAGATAAAATGTTGTCAAGAGAGCAGGGCTAGTCATGCATCTTGCTGCTGGCTACTTCAGATGGGTACCAGCTTGGACCAGAGCTATTTGAAGCTAAAGCAACTCTATCCAATTTATAGGTGAACGTACACAATATTTGTTTTGTATATTTCTGTCTGACACCCATGGACACAGAGGATGTACCTGACAAGGTGAGCAACTAAGGCTAATAGAGCAAAGCTGGAACCAGTCCTGGCTTGGCTTGCCAACCTTCTCTTTGGGAAGGGAAATAGTGTGCCCCTAAGCTTTCAGCTTCTTGGCATTTCCTTAGCCAACTGCTTCTGAATGATTTGACAATAATAAAACTGGACACATAGGCATTTTTTGGCATAATATGAAGGATTCATTGTCTGTCCCATGACATCTGAGAACACTTTCTGAAATGTAAACCCTGATTCATATGAAAGCATGTCTTTTAAAATAGCGGAGGTGATATATTTCAGAATGTAACAAGGGCATTTTCATACATTAATAAATCTTTTATATTTAGTCAGTGTGCAGTTATACTTTGGACAGCATGCTTTGAAATATACTGGGGGTTGTTGGTTTTTTTCCCCCATTTAAAAATACATCCCAAAGAACAGCTTGTAGTTAAACCACAGTTTATCATTTGGAAATGTATTTCTTGAGGCTTTATGATATGGCTGACAATTTGATGGAAAAGAAGCTTTTAATTTAATCTCATGGATGCATATACAGTAGGCAGGTGGATGGATGGATGGACAGATAGTTTCATCCTTACTTCCTAAAGGAGTGGGGAGTGATAAGTAAAAATTACTCTTAAGGAGAAAAATAAAATAGTTTAAATAGCATTTTTAAAACTCTCAAATGGACACATATTAGAAGCTCCAAATATAGGCTGATTCCTCAAGCAGCTCTGGACTTGTGGTGTGCCTTAAAAACAACCATATTTAACAGTGAGGGATGGTTTGGGTTTGGGATGGGTTATTCTGGAAATCTAAGACATTAATTTAACAGATGTCCCTGGATTTTACAATTCAGATTAAACTGCTTCTAGACTCAGGAATGAGGCCATAAGAATTGACAGGGGATGGGGAACCTGTGACCCTCCAGATATTGTTGAACTACAACTCCCATTAGGCCTAACTATTAGACATGCTGGCTGGGGCTGATGGGAGTTGGAATCCATAAATATATGGAAGGCCACAAGTTTCCTACCCCTGTCTTATACCAACCGTGGTGCTGCAGCAGCAGTGAAAGCAGTTGATAGGAGAGGTCACTCTGGAAAACTCTGTGCTGCTTTGTGGGGATTATGGGAGCTTTGGCTATCTAAAGGCTGGGGGGGGGGACCACCACTCCTTTTAATCTCTCTGATATCTGCTGCTGCTCCTGCACCAACAAAAAACTATGGAATTGGCAAGTAGATGTGTTTGAAGGGGTAGGGGTTCACACACCAGCAGGAATGAAATTTTTTTGAGTCCTCAAACTGATCGGGATTTTTTCCTGAAATTTCTTTTTTTTTCTTCAGAAAATTCCTATGCCTGTCTGAGGAGGGCTTTAGAGGGCTTTCCCATCTGTAACAATAAACCCTAACTCTGATTGAAACACTGATTTCTGAAAACCATAGGATCATCTCACCAATCCAAGCTGAGATGGTTGTTGTTGGGGTTTTTTTGGATAGCATCTTTTCTACTTTGTAGAAGTGAGCGGCATGCCTAGACCAGGGATTACAGAGAGTATGTAGCAAGGGGATCTGTCTATTCTTTTGCTCAGTTGGGTAAGAGAGCACAGCTAACTTGTTCCCAAGGCTCAATAATATTTCCTTATCTCTAAGCTGGGACTACAGAGCCCTGAAAACCAGACTTAGTAGACATTTACATTTTCTCTCTGAAAGGCGATTAGTGCTCAGGACTTGGACAACAAGTAGATGAAGGGATTTATTGAGGGGTAGTTAAAAAGTCACATACAGAGAAGGAATTCTTTTTGATGATGGCAAAGGTGAAAACAGCCCTAAAATGACTTTTTCTGGTTTATCTCTGATGTTTGGGTGGAGCCCCTTGAACATGTGGCTGCTATCTCCGATCATATACAGTATCTCCTGTTCCAAAGCATTTTCATGTATGAGCAGGGAGATTGAACTTCCAAGAGAGAACAGAACTTTAGAAGTGAACATCACAGTCCTGGTGTGAACATGTGACCTGGGGATCATATCACCAGCTTACACGAGGGTGGAGTTCTTTGTCTCCCCTTTCTTTGGAGGAGAAAATGTATCAGGTGTTTCTGTGTGTATCACAACTGACTAGAAAGTGAGCTAGCCGGCCCTCCAGTCTCACCCTTTGTCAGTACTTTTTGGGTCTGTGAAAATACTATTCAGATTTCTTCTAGGAAAAAAACACACAATAATTCCATGCCTTTTCGGAGTGCTGGATCAGGCCATATTGAGCTGTATTTTATTCCAATAATTATACCTGTGGAATATAATTCCACAGCACCTTCCCTTAAAAGAGAAAACAGTGAAACTGCAGGCTATATTTGCTTTCATTACAGCGTATTTCGCATTAAGCTTTCTTTCACATTATATTTTATTTGCTGCAGTAGCAGTTAACTTACAATGACATAAAAATACCAGTTTTGCTGTTTACTGCTCATTTTCCCTCCTGCCAATAATAACTTTCAAAAGCTTTATAGGAAAATGTAGTTTTGGCATATGAGCATAATTATGAAATCCAAAAGAACTCCACTGTGGAGATTTGGTTGACTTTTATTTCATCTTCCTTTCTGGCAAATAAGAAAGAGATTTCTTTTTCTGTTTTAACGTGCCTAGACAGCATTTCCTGGTGCAGTGTTACTTACAAAGCTAGAATGGGCTCACAGAAGAACAATGAGAAACTCTTTGTTATCCAGTTCCCCAGAACATAGCAGTTTCCTAGTCAAATGACCAGAGCATGCATCAAGAGCTGCACATGCAAATGTCATGGAAATTTGAGATATGGATCACTGCTTCTGTGTCCTGAAGGCAGATTCCCTGGATCAGCTTTCATAATTACTCTTGGGAGTTGATTTATTGATTGATTGATTTCATTTATATACCATTATATATACAAGGAGCTCAAGGTGGCATACTTGGATTTCCCCATCAAAATGACCCTGTGAGGTAGGTTAGGCTGAGAGTTGGTGACTGACCCAAGTGAGCTTTATGACCAAGTGGAGATTGGGGCCATGGTCTCCTAGGACACAGTCCAACTCTCTAACCACTGCATCACATTGTTGTTCAGCAGCCATCTTGGTTTTTTTGCATGTTCCATTGGTGTTTTTCCACTGAAATAAAAAAAGAATTCTGAGGGCATCCTGCAAATCTGGCACAAAACCTGATACCTCATTTGTGGATTTTAAAAAAGCTGAAGAATTGTGGGGCAGGTTTCAGCAGGGCAGTAACTGTCTTCTTCTTCCATCACTCGTAGCCGAGTAAGATTGTATTCCATAAACACAGTTTTAACAATGAGTCCGTAAGTGACTGTGGAGGCCATTTCTGGATCCACACGTCCTTCCACAGTGAGGACATTGGTTTCTGGGCAGGAGTTGATCACAGTGTGGATTTGCCAAGCGTGCCTTCTTCTTAGCACGTTTCTCCCTTGCGTCCTGAGTTTGAGTGTCTTCAAGCCCATGACACCCTTGGTAAAGGCTTCTCTCCAACTGGAGCGCTCGCAGGCCAGTATTTCCCAGTTGTCAGTGTTTATACTACATTTTTTTTAGATTTGCCTTGAGACAGTCTTTAAACCTCTTTTGTTGACCACCAGCATTACACTTTCCATTTTTAAGTTCAGAACTGTAGCTTAGTAATGGCAGACATGTTTCACATTCAGTAAGTTTCTTGGACAATACTGGGCTTCATGACCCAAAGATCTCACTCAGTGAAAGGCAGCTACTTATGCCTTTCTGGTCTCATGTTTCCCCCTCAGTATTATTATGTATTATTATGTTTCCCCCCTCCATATTATTGGCCTCTGAGAAAGCATTACAATGTACACAAAATACATACGCACACTTTTAAATATTTGTTTGCTGTCCTCTGTTGAGAAGACTCTAAGGCAGTGTACAAAGTTTTCTGATTACTGTAATCTAACCCTAAAGGGGCGGGAGAGGAGAAGAGAAAATAAGTCATCATTCTGGCCCAGACTGACTCGGCCATTATCAGGATTAGTGCAGCAACCAGGCTGAGAGAGAAAAGTAGGAAAAATATCATAGCAAAGTGAAAATTTCACAGCAAGGGTGAGTGTGCTTGAGTCCCAAAGAAAGAACAAGAGCTGGAAGACCAGGGACATTGTGTGTAGCCGGTCCCTTGTACTCAAATCTCTGTACATATCAAAAATTATGTGATAAAAACTTACAAGTTTAGTTTTTATTTTATTATGTTCAGCTCAAAACAAAACTCACAAAAAATCAGTGCAAACTATCAAAGTGCAAAACAAAGCTCTAGTGCCAAGGGAACTCACAGAGCCCATGGTACGAATTCTGCTGGGTATGATCCTGTTTCCTGCTATGCCTGTTCTCTGAAGTGTAACCGTTTGGTTGGTTTCTCAGCTTCTTTTCTGCTTCAGATTTCTGACAAAGCAGCCCCAGTCACAACAAATCAAACTGGCCACGCTTTGACATGTCAGCTTCTCTGGAGCATATGAAAGTGCAATTGATTGTGCCATATTGCTGCCTATTCACTTTGGCATAATGCTTTTATCTAAAGCAGCTTCCAACAGCAAGTATGGGTCGTTTGTGATTATTGGTATCATGTTACTTTAACACCTTAAATAAAGCTTTATGTTCTATTTCACACCCACACACAAAATACTTTTTCTTTTCTTTTTTGCTTATGGGGTTTTGCACTGCTGATGCAAACTGGCTCGTTAGCAGTGATTCATTTCAAATGGGTGTTTAATCCTGATGTGGATCCATTTATGCCCAGGCACTCAAACCTTTTATGTGGTTTAATAACAGGAATTAATTCTTGGTGTCCTTGGGTTATCAGCTGCATTACATTGACGTTATTGTGATTTTACCATTTGATTTAATTTATACCTCACCTTAAGAAAGATTGCTGTAGGCATTATATAGATACAGATACAGGAAACAGGAAAGGAAACTAAGACTAAAACAAAGTAACTGATTTGCCCATAGGGGGCAATGCCAACATAACTAAACTATGTACTGTAGTTAAGAAACCTGGGCCAAATTTCCAGTTTCCCATAAGACATATGCATGACACAGTATAGCAGTGAGCATCAAATGCAAGTCATGTGACTTATGTGCACAGGGTGGGGGTGAGTGGCTGAGTTATTTCCTACCCATTACATGAGTTAATTGCAACATGTGAAGATTCCTTAGGATCTAGAGGTTTGCTTTCTATAAAAATAATAACCAAAATGAGAAAAAGCACGAAAACATTAAGGCAGGTGTACCTTCTGCCTTCCAGTTCAACCAGGGTTTTTACTTCTGCTGCTTTTCAGGGTGGAGTTGTTCTTTGTCAATTTGGAAGCACATTTCTAGAAACCTTTTAAAAGAAACCTTCTTCTCCTTTGAATATGAAGGTTGAATAGCAACAATCCTTTTATCTCCACTAATGGCTTCTTATATATTCCCACTTAAGATGAGAAAGAAATCGCTTTTTTGTTGCTCTTGCTCCAATCACAGAATAACGTATGTTTGCAACACTTCCCCAGGTCAGTCCCTTCCACCCTCCAAGCACACATCCCACATTTTAAAAGGAAGCCATAATCAGAATGTGGCTAGGCAGTTTAATATGTGCATACTTGTTCCTTGCTGAGAAATGTAATTCAGGTCTGAATATGAGCTGTTTTGCATCTCACTCTTGCTTCATTGATTTTAGAGTGCTTGCATATACATTCATTGCTGCTTACCAGGTAGCATTGATACTGCCTGTTTCCGAAGCAGTAATATTGAAGTACATTCTGTTACAATGATTCAGAGCTATATAAATACTTTCTTAGATAGGCGCTGTCTCCATCTCTCTCTCTGTGTGTGTATGCACATGTGATGACACTATGCTGTGGTAAAATGGTTCAGCATTTGAATATATATATGTGTGTATGTATCTGAATGAAGTTGATGTTGATAGGAAGTATATTCAAATGTAACAAGGCCATTAAGGTCTTCAAACCATTGTATAATAGTTGGTGCATATTTATTCTTCCAGGCTTGAAGTATGTCTCTTAGCAACCATAAGGGCTCAAAAATCCACTTTTCTTGTACTGCTGTTAGTTCCTCCTGCATTCCTAGGCAGCAGCAATCACAGACATATTAGCTGCACCTCAAGTGGTTTAAAATGTGGTGTAGCATCTCCTCTTTTTCCTTCCCTCCTTCTGCTCTTCTGCAACCAACCTAAAGAAAAAAAAGAAGAGCCCACTGAATCAGGCCAAAGATTCATGTAGTCTAGCACTTGGTTCTCACATTGGCTAACTAGATACCTATGGCAAACCCACAAGCAAAAATCAGAGCACAACACTCCATGATTCTCAGGAACTAGTATTCAGAGGCACCCTGGCTCCAACAGTGAAGTAATACACAGCCACTGACAACCATGAAGTAGCTTAATCCTCTTTTTAAAACCATCCAAGCTGGTTGTCATAATAACTCATTGCAAGAGCAAATTCCATCATAACTAACTGCACAGCTCAACTGCTTCTATTTCAATCTATTTCCTCAGAAGTACTGATCACAACCCATGCTCTAACCACGTGAATCCCTCCTTACATTGCAGGAACATATGGAAGAAGTCTCAGGGCCATGCAGTCTATCCCTGTCCACTGCCATGCAGTCTAGCTGTGTTCCATATGCCAGCACCAGCATTCTCTCTTGACATTTAACGAACTTCTGAAGGAATTCTATGAACTTACAGAGATGTATGTGCAGAAGTCCTTGTCCACTTGACAAAAACCCTAATTGGGCAAGGTCTACAGATGGATGGCTTTGTCAATTAGTAGTTTCTCTGCATTTCTCATTTCCCCCCAATCTTAAATCCAGTTTTCAGTGTTTCTGCAGCAATGTGCGACTAAAAAAGAGGGGGGATTTTCTTCCCTTACATTCTGAGATAAATCTGTTGGGAAAGAGAACATAAAGAGTCTCTGACTAAGCTTTGACTCAGTCCAGTTGGGAAACTTTCTCAGGCTTAGCCAAACAAACTCTCAGCGCTTAAGAGCTTTCCTGCATGCTTGCTCACAGACTAGCAAATTCCCTGGGGCATTAAAAATAAACTTAGAACCATAGAATCATAGGATTGTAGAGCTCGAAGGGACCCTGAGGATCATCTAGTACAAAACCCTGTCATGCAGGAATCTCAACTCAAACATACATGGCAGATGGTAACCCAACCTACACTTAAAAACCTCCAATAAAAGAGAGTCCACCATCTTCCAAGGGAGTCCGTTCCACTGCCAAACAGCTCTTACTGTCAGAAAGTTCTTCCTGGTGCTTAAACATTCGTTCCGGTCCTACACTATGGAGCAGGAGAAAACAAGCTTGCACCATCTTCCATGTGACAACCATTTAGATATCTGAAGATGGTAATCACATCTCCTCTCAGTCTCCTCTTTTCCAGACTACACATACGAAACTCCCTCAAATAAGTCTGGGTTTCCAGACCCATGATCATCTTGGTTGCCCTCTCCTCTGCACATGTTCCAGACTGTCAACATCCTTCTCAAACTGTAGCACCCAGAACTGGACACAGTATTCCAGGTGTGGTCTGACCAAGGCGTAATAGAGTGGTACTGTGACTTCCCTTGATCTGGACACTATATTTCTATTGATCCAGCCTAGTTTGTACAACAGACGTAAATGTCCAGGGCTTGGACGACAAGTAGAGACAACTGTATGGGCTTTTCCAGTAGGGGCTTTTCATATTTATTTTTAGTTATTAATTATAAAATTTTAAGATATGCATCTATATCATCTATCTATCTATCTATCATCTATCTATCTATCTATCTATCTATCTATCTATCTATTTATCATCTATCTATGTGTTTGCTCCAGGAGGGATGTTAGGATATGAATTTATAAATAATAATAAGAAAATAGAAGTGGTTTTTCATTTAAAGGCTCTGATTTGCATCTTTGGAGATATTATATTTGTTTTTTAACTGGCCCCTGTTTTGTTTTGTTTTGTTGATTCCACTGTTTGCCGCAGTGTTTGTGATATTGTTTTATGATTATTTATTTGCTAGCCACATTATAACTTTGTTAAAAGGTTGGATAAACTCCATGAAATAATATAATAGTTGGTTTATTTATATAGCACATTTTCCACAAATACTTCTGGGGTCAAAGTGGTTCACATATATTAAAAAAAAAACCAGTCTAAGCAGACACTACCACAATGAGAAAAATACATGAGAAAAAGCAGAACACTGCAACATAACACCGAAAATACCCAATTAACACTTCATTTATCATGCATCAAAATTTAAGTGACCATAAATCTCATGAATACGTCAAGGGAATGTGTGTGTGTGTGTGTAGCACACTTTTCCTGTAGTGAAAACACTGTGATGATGCAGTGCTGGAGCTGCCTGATTTCCACCTACCTTGGTTTTGCATCTCCACTAACACATTTTTGGCTTGCCATAAGTCAGGAAAATTCCTGACAAGTCCTGGTTTTCAGGTGTAAAAATGGCATTGAGGGAATTTTGGTGAATCGGCAAAATGTATGGCAACACAATGGAAAAAGCAGCAGAAACAGCTCACTCAAAAAGCTTAAAAACACTATTTTTGGTTTAGGTTTCCCCCCAAAAAGCTCAACAATTTAGACAGTTACCTTAAAAAAGCTCAACAAGTTTGTTGCTGTTAGGAATGGTGTGTGTGTGTGTGTGTGTGTGTGTGTGTGAAATATGGCAACCCTACATTTGCTGCAGGAAAGCAATGCATGCTCAGATGAAACCAAACAAAATAGCCTTTGCAATTTGTATTATCAAAAAGAGGAGTACCTCTAATCCTCTTATGCTGCACGCATAGCGAGTTCTACATTTATCTTTACGTTTGCTTTGACCAGATTTATTTTTAGCGCAGTTGAGAAGTGGAAAGGGGGAAATATTTACTGTGGCGGCCTGGAAACAAGATACAATGATTCTGTTCAGTTAAATGCAGAAGAGTATGCACTGGCTGGCTTGCAGGAAAAGAAGAAGCATGAACTGGAACCAGTGCCATGCTCAGAATGGAAATCATTCTCTTAACAAAAGAGATAACATTTGATTGGACAGTGTCTGTTGAGCTACGTTGGAGTTAAAGGCAACTTCATTCACCACTCATTGATCCAAAAAGAATGAACACCCATGAAAACATCTGCCTGTTTAGCCCACAGCATTTATTTTTGTTATTAGAGCAGAAACCAATAGCTTTTGCAAATTGATCTTGGTATATAAAGATATCTTTCTTTCACCTGGGGTCTAACACTGTAGCTCAGCCAAAATTGAGGGCTGATTTATTCTTTTGCCCTCTGAAAAATGCTCCCCTTTGCTTGATATTTGTGTGTGTGTGTGTGTGTGTGTGTTTTGTTTGGAGAGGAGAAGCTGCAAAAGTTTTCCTTGGAGGGATGAGATGCCCATTATATATGGGCCTGCCCTATCTTGTTGCTCTGCTCCAGTGGGCAATGAAACTGCCAAAGTGGTGTGGGGATATGGAGCCCATTGACCTTATTGCCTTGAGAATGGACAGACAATGTGAAGAGCTAGGTTTATCTCAGTGACATCATTGAGTTGGATGGAAGGCAGTTCTCAAGGCACTTGAGCCATGACAGAACTGGTTACAATTTCTTGATTCCCCACCTCCAGCCCTGTACCACATCATATAAATCATAGAAACCCTAAAAGTCCCCTCTGTGGTGAAACAGATATGGAATGCGAGGATATATTTCTTAAACCTTCTGCTTTTTTCTCCAGTAAAACTGAATCTTATTACAATTCCACCACATATACATGTCCTTTTTATTAGGTGCTGAACATCGCCAACATGTATCTGATAATACCCTATTACATTTACTTAATCTGACTGGGGTAAGATACCATTTATAGAAAACTTGATGGTGATTGTCTCTTAAACTTGTTGAGATGGCATGACTTATTTCATTCGAAAAGGTAATTTCCCACTTATTCTCTGTTATTTCCTCATTACAAATCGTTATTCCGACTGACTTTCAATCTTTGATTTTTCTCTCTTCCCTCTGATTCTCTTTGGTTCAGTAATCTGTACTTTTTTGACAATAGAACTTGAATGGATTTAAAACTTATTATAAGTTTTTCAAAGTCAGTTTCCTGACTTCTGGTTTTTACTGGTTTTCTCAGCAAAAAGGGAGAGAAGAAAAGCAAGAAGCTTTCTTTCTTTGTAAAACTGACTCTTGTTTAGAAATAAATTTATCTGGTAGAAAAAGAAGGGTTCAAAAAGCTTTACTAACAGAACTTCACTTCAAAAGTAAAAAAAAATGAAAATATGTTGTCTCACGCATACAGAAACATATACTAGTCCCACTTTAAGGTTGAAAGACTTAACTTAATGAACATATACAAACATTCTGTAACCCAATCTAAGTCTTGTGACTGCATGTGAGTACATGAGGATGCTGAGGATTGAACCTGGGACATTTTTCATGCAAAGCAGATGCTCTATCGCTACCCTAAGAACCTTCCCCTGATTTAGCCTTAAATGGAGGGCTCAGTTCATGTTCACAATGTAGCATGCAAACTGTGCTGGACTCACTGAATGGGCCATGACATCAGAGTCTCCTCTGATTTCAATACAATTTGTGTGGAGGCAGTCTGCATGGAGGTGTGTGTGAAGCAAGTGAGTCCAACACATGCCCCCCGGGATGCGCACCATGCCCTTGCGGGTGGCACGGCACGCCCCTGGGATGCGCACCCTGCCCCCTGTGGGCAGCACACCACACCCCCAGGATGTGCACCACGCCCCTGCGGGTGGCGTGCCACACTCCCAGGACGTGTGCCAGCCACTCCCTGCCTGGTCTCCACCCCCCGTTGCTGAAGCATGAAGGTCTGCCACTGAGACAGGGGAGAGCCAGCAGCAGCAGAGGTCAGCTCTTCCTGACCTTGACAAACCGGCTGATAAGGCAGTAGCTGAGAGCAGGCAGGAACACAGCCAAAGCTCACAGGAAGCACAAATAGGCACGAATAGACTCAGCCTCTCAGATCAGGAAGAGGTTGGAGCTGATCCACTAAGTCCAAAGAGTCATCGTGTGGGAGGGCTGCTAGACAGGAAGCAATACAAGAGACGTAAGAGATGTAAGTTCAGTATCTTCTGTCGCGGCCGGAAGCAGTCTTCAGAAGGGTCATATTGAGTAACAATGCCAGAGGTTTTGTTAGAGCCATCTGGAGCTATCTGTTTGTTTTCACAATAAATCCTCCTTTTTAATTACTACGCTTACTGTGTTATCAAGCTGGGAACTAGGACTCCTGAAATTATCCTACTTTACTGTGCTCTTCTATTTTCAGCATAGGTCGAACAAGCCAAGTTCCTTCAATTCTTTGGCATATGACTTCCATGAGAAACCCTAAATATCAGGTCTTGTTTTGGGGGGGATTTACACCTGCAGAATGACTGCTAGATAGGCTTTCCAAAGAGTGCAAAAATCAGAGTTAAATGTCATGTACAGGAGTGAGCACATTGTTCTCCGAAGTGTCATTGAATGGGAGGAGAAAAGTGTTGAGTAAATTGCTGGAAAGGCATTCCTGAATGCCATTTCCTACAAGCCAGATGCTTATATTGTTTGTAAATGGCTCTGCTTTCCTGGACATGAAGGCAACCAAAGCAAAGTGGGAGGAGAGGAAAACAAAACAATTCACTAGAAGGGCATCTTTAGCCGTGTGTTAAGCAAATGAGAATATAAATGATGGCTGGAATGTTGGCCAGTAATGGAAGAATCGTAAATGTAATCGAGACAATTCCAACTAAATGAGGTGTATCCTAGGCAGCTGTCCTGGTGCATTAGGAAGCAGTTTAAAGATTCTCCCATCACAATTTTTTTCCTAAAAAAATCTTCCCATTGGCTAGCACCTCTTGTGCCTAGAACAACACACAGAGCCCATGAGTTCAGTCCTTCACGAGGAGGAATGCATTATAGCTGGACTGTTTTATGTGTCATAATTACCTGGCATGTTAATGCACCATCTGCAGCCTTTAATCATCAAAGCAACAAGACAAACGCATTCACACACCTCATTTGCTCGCCTTTGTTTCCTATCTTATATTTACTCTTGCTAGACAGCTGAAAATGGATTGATATTTGCAAGGAATGCCCCAATTTAGGAGTGCAATAAAGCTTAAGTGTTTCTATGCAGTTATGCATGTATGGGTCTCAATCACCCATTCCAAAATTCAGAAGCACCCAACCTTTCTAATACAAGTACTAGAAGGGAAAGGAATATATAGAGGTCAGATTATTTCCCCACATCTGTCAGTGTTCAACAAGGGACTTTGGACATTGGTCTTCTCTTGGGCTCTAACAAATGTTCATAAAGGAACAAACTGTGCATAACACACTAACTGCTGGCTCAGAGGGGGATAAGTCCCCTTGCTATTCTAAAACAGGTGGATCTTACAGAGAGGTGCACCAAAGACCAAACATTTATATATTGCAGCCAATTCTTTATTCAGTAACAAGGTCCAAACATTATCCATATCCATTCATACTTAATCAAGCATACCAACTCACATGGCCAATCTAAGCACAGCTATTGAAAAGGTCAGAATTTGAATGACACATCACAACTTCTTGCCTTGCCTTATTGATCTCCAGAATGCTAGGTGCACAAGTCCTTGCTTTAAACTTTTGGTTTTTCATCTGATATGATGAAAGTTGTGACTTGGTAGTGTTAGTCATAGAGCTGAGGTAATTCAATCCAAGGTCATCAGATTAGTTGCCCAGACCCCAACCAGACCCCATGTATTTGAGCAGCCACTAGGATTTGCACAATTGTGGCTGCTCAAAAAAGTGACTCTGCAATCACAGACACAACAGACTCCTTGGGTATTGTTATTTTGTCATTCGTGACTGGACTTAAATGTCAGGGGTCCCTTTATCTTTACCTTTTTTAAGAATTCACAGACAATGCATGGGAACAACTGCTGGTAGCCATGAACCAAATACTAGGGCTCTTTTCAAAATCATTTTAAATACGTGTACCTTTTAGATGATCACAGGAAGGTGGCCAGATGTGTAACTTTGTGAATCATCACTCTCTTTTTTGAAGATCTCTAATTCTTTTGATTGAGTTTCTCAACAGGCTACTAAGATAAAATGGGAGGGGGGGAGAGAGAGAACCAGTATAAACAAAGTCAGAAACCTGTCGGGCAAAATATTTGGCAAATTTTCTGAACAAAGCTTACTGTTATATTTTTGACTGTTTCTTGCAAAAGGAAAAAGAAGGGCAACACACCATGTTCAAGGGGAAAGGAGGAGGAATCCTCCATGTGCACAGAAATGATTTTTGAACATACTTAGTTACAACTGTCTTGTGTCTTTGGTCTCCCATTAAGCCAAAGGGCAAAACTTACCCTTGCCTAACCATCCAGGGGCCAGATTTCCGAGGTAGGTATAGCCAAAACCCTCACATGGACTTTCACAAACAGAAAGAAAAAACACATACAGGCATAAACTCTGCACCTGGCACAGAATGTCTGCAGTCACCAACCCAGATTTTTATAAACACACATACACACACACACACACACAGAGAGAGAGAGTGTGTTTTAGAAGCGGAAGCTTCTAAAATTGACAGGTCAGTTTGGGGATGGGCAAAATAACCTGCTACCTTAAACCCCTTTCAAAAGTGTTGTGTTCTTCAAAACTAGTTGCTTTGCTAACTGGGTCTAAGTATGAAACATGAAAAGTAGTTAAACATGATTTTAAGCCTTTGGTTACTCCTCAATAGCCTGTTCGTTTTCTTTGCATGCTAAACTTAATATACTTTTCTTGGTAGGGTTCACTGAGTAACATACCATGCAATCACAGGAACAGCATATCATAATAGGAATTTAATTCCAACAATGCCTGCAGGGTTCTGTGCTTACAGGACATAGCACTGGAATTATTTCACTGTTTTCTAGTATATGGAATAAGAGAGAGGTTATTGATTATCCCATACAGTGCACTATAATTAAAAAAAACCCCAATGTATTAGCACACACACTAACACCTCAAAAAGTGTAATTGACAGTCATTCATTAAGAAAATCAAGATCTTTCCTTTCAGTGAAGTTTGAGTTTACTGGTATTTGAAACTGGAAGAATATCTAGATATGGAACTTTATGAAACAGATTATAGGCAGGGCTGAGTACAGAAGTACTCCGGGTACACCAAAAAGCATTCCCAGTCAATAGTCTATGTAGCTATGTATGCAATACTGCAATACGGCTGAACAAATGTAGAAGCATGCCTGTCAATCCTTGGAAATGCAGAAGGAAGGCATAGGCAACCAACCAAAAATGACTGATAGAAGCTATTGTGGAGTTTTCTCTCAGTGTTTAGCATCAGTCTTTGACAACAGGACAGAGATACAGTTCTGGCAGTGGCAGACTACAAGTGTGGGAATTGTCAGTGCATGATGGGCGGAAGATGCAAGCCTAATACAATTAGGACCATATTTGGAATGGTGCGCTGAACCAGAGAGAATAGACAGAGCCTAGAAAGCAGTCATTGTTACTGAGAAGCTCAGCCCCGCTGTCATTTTGCCCCTGGGAAATCTCTATGCTGCCTACAAATGGTACATCAAGTAGAGTCTTGAGGGACATGAAGGTTGCAGTTTGTATGTGTTAGTTTCAGTTGATCAATAAGAGACTAATGCATGCCAGTGAGAGACTACTGCAACATGCCTGATCTCTAATCTTATTAAGTCATTGCAGGCTGCTTCAAAAAGCTCTTGCTTTCACTTTCCTTGTTAAGTAGGACCCATCAATTTGTAATATATGCACAAATAGCAATGCCACAAGCACATTAGGCATCCAAAATCTGGACATGTAGGAATCCAGAATTATGGTATCTTAAGGGGGAAGAGACAGGCCTGAGTTTGAGGGTTCCCCCCCCCCTAAACCAAGAAGCATTTCGACAGAGCAGCCAGACCTAAATGAGACTGTGATCAAAAAAGGCTCTTTAATCAACTTCATGTTTCTTATTCAATACATTTTATTAAAAGAATCAAGATAAACTGCACAAAAAGAAAAGGAGCATAGATTTTCTAGTTATGTAACTCTTTACCTAACACAGTTCCAACATTAGTTCCATGGCTTACACAAAGCATCATCATCCATATTTTGTTCAGGGGAATGCCAAGGACCCATTGAGACTGAAGTAAAGAGGGGCCGCTAGGGGCACATTGGAAGATGGCCGACAATACCATCTCTCCGTCTCACACGAGGAAATTAAGAGGCTGATATGGGAGTATGCAGCCTCCCTTGTTACCCCAAGTGAATGGGGAACACTGCCTTGCCTGCAGTTGCCATAAATCACCCCCTGATCCGAAAGAAGGGGGTGAGGGCACTAGGCACAAAGCCCTTGTGTGGCACGGCTCTCCTGGATGCTGTCTCTGATTGCACGCCTGGTTGCAGGAGCTCAAAATAAACAATTAGAAAGAAGCAAATGCACATATTTTGAGCGAAGATCGGGAGTTAAGACTGCTAATTAAAGTGATCTCTGTGAAGTGGAGCGATGGGCTGGATTCAACAATAAATCAAGAAGATTCATCAAAGGATTGGTATGTGGAGCGGGACTGAAAAGGGGAGGGGCTTTTCTTTTTTTATCTTATGTGAGTACCCAATAACCCTCCCCCCAAGAAAGAACCATTGCAATTACTGATTACAAGCAGGATGATTAAGAACTGTGTGGAAATAAATTACTAATCAAAGACATGGCTTGTGGGAACATCGGGAAAGGAATGGAAGCTCTTTGTGACACAGTTATAAAAAGAGATCTGTTACGGCAGGCCTGGCCACAGGATTCGAGGGGGAGGAGGACCATGGTTTGTTATTATATCGGACTGTGAGTTTGACCTGGCAGGGCTCCCTGAGAAAATTGAGGAAGACTGGCAGGCCTGTGGAAATTAACGGACAGACTTTGGGAATGTTTTGTACAGAGGTGCGGAAATGGCGTCTGTCTATCTTGATATGGCGCTTGGAGGAGTGTAAAATCCACACAGGATATAACAACGTTTGTTTTCAACCCGCTTGTGGAGACTACCAGAGATCACAAAGAGGAATATATGATAACAACAAGAAGATGAGGAAAATAATAAAGAGAAGATTGAACAGAACTGTGAATAACAGAACTGTGTACATTAAAGCAGCAGCAAGAGAGATGTTTGGATCCCTTTCTGAGCTCAAAGCATGGGTACCCCCAACAAAAAATTAAAAAATTGGCTGTGTAATTTGGAATTAATGTGATTTGGAATTAATGTGATTTGATTGGCCTGTTAATAAAAATTATTTTTTTTAAAAAGAGACTGAAGTAAAGAATCACAAATTCTCTCAGACATGTGTTAAGAGCTCCATGTCTGAGGCATAACCACCACCAATAGTCATATTAATTCTCATTAGCATTGTTTAAGCTTAGATCCCAATAGCAGGCATTTGTGCACTGTATTCAGTTTGCACACTGCATACTTTTGCACTAAACCACTTCCTGGGGCAGCCAAATGTTTAAGAGTTCTCTTCCCCAAATCTCACTGGTTCTCTCTTCACTTACCACTGTTCACATCCAGTTCAGTCTTTCTGCTTGGATTGTTCCAATGCAAGTTAGCTAGGGTCTCCTCCCTATTCCTTTCCATTCTATACTCCCTGCCTCCTTTCCATATGTGTTGCTGTGTATTCCATTTTGAGAGAGAACAAATGGTGTGCTCAGTCCTCTCTTGCTACCATAGAAAGTCTCATACTTCATCAGCCTTCAGAGAACTACAGGACTCTGATTATTATAATTTCCCCATTGTATATTTCAAAGAGTTCTAATTTTCTAAAAAAATTCCACTTGGTACATATATTCCCACTTTCTCCCCTTCTGCATTTATCTCTACATCCAATACTCTGCCTTCATCGTCTTTGAAAGTTAATTTGGGACTGAGTTTCGGATTGATATAAATCACTACTCCTCTTTTCTTGACTTTGTCTGATGCAATATGTTTGGTTCCCAGTGCTCTGTTTATTAATAGTCTTCCATCTTTCCTTTTAATATGTTTTTCTTGTAAGCAAATAAGATGTAAGTTCTGTTTTGATAGGTAATTTGCTACTTTCTTTCTTTTAGTTTTTGCATTCAAACCATTTACATCCCAGGATAGGAGTTTCAAGGCATTTCTTATTTATATGTCATCATAGATAGGAATGCGAGGGCAGATTCAGTTCACTTCACATTTTAAAGCAACTGCCAGCCCACACTTCCCCAAACAACAGTCTTTATACTCCCACCGGAGGCAGTAGTGGCCACCAATTTGGATGACTTTAAAAGAAGATGGACAAATTCATCATGATGATGCTATTACTGGCTACTAGCCCAAGAATATATCAAATGATAACACAAAAATAAGTTTCAAAGTATGCATTTACATCTTCCAGCACTGAGGATGCATCAAATACTTTACCATTTCATTGTGGGGAGGGGTCAAAAGCAGCAAGGCCAATGGAATTTCTAAATATTCAGCCCATATCTTATATCTAGATAGTTCCTAATTCTCATATGTCTAATGAGCCCTGACTCTGATCCACTGAAATTGTAATATGTTTGTAATTAAAACTAAAATTAATTGGGAGTTAATTTTGCCTTTTCTGCACCTGCATGGTGTGCATGGTTGGCATGACTAAGCAGCCAAAATCTGCCAGACTGCCTTGGCCTGGTAAATGATGGCAATGAAGACTGGCCAGGAGTTGTAACAAAGATCAGGCAACACTGTTTCAGCTTCTGCTACCTGTTCCATCCCAGCCACCTTCTCCGCCCGTGATTCCAAGCTAATCTATATAGTTTGTCAGCAAAACACATGCAATAACAGCCAATCAGAAAAGGTGTGTTGTGATGAATGATGTCATGTGATACACAGGGGTAGAAGAAGAATGTCACACTAACTAAGCATGCCAGGTTTCCAAGAGGTACTTTAGTGAAGCACTAAATTCCACCATATTTTGAAATCTCAGAAAATAGGAGAGCTTTCATCTAAGTTTATCTTGCTGGACTTGTAATCAAGCTGTCTGATTCCAAACCACAAATGGGTCAGTTCATTCATCACTAGTCAAAAGCAGGCTTATGGGATAGCAGTAGGGAGAAATAACTTTATTCAAAACCCTTAACTGTGCCGATATCTATCCTTTAAAATGTTGTTTGCATCCATTGTTTTCCCAACCAGCTGTTGCTTTGGCATCTTTTGGGGTACATTACCCTGGGATTTGTATAATGAAGGGTGCTGCTGCTGCTGTGTGTGTGTGTGTGTGTGTGTGTGTGTGTAATATTTCTACTTATCATTACTTCTTCTCCCTGAATTAAGCTTCATAAGCAATCAAGTCGAATCATGTAGAGAGTGAGGGTAACTGAAAACGTCCTTGAAAAACAACAAGTCCTTTTTATTCAATCCTATGCAATCTATTCTGTTAGAAGTGTAGGTATTAAGGAGAATACCAGGTGCCAACTATAAAGCTAACCATTCTGAGGAAACTATGATAGCACAGTTATAGCAGTCACATCAAGGGGTTGTTTTAAATGTATCTATTTTGTAAGGTATATGTTTGACAGATTGAGAGTCTCAGATGATTTGTTAGCCTCAGCCAAATTTGTGACATGATGATGATGCAAATGTAAATATTTTCCTTAGTCTTCTCTGCTTTCTTGACAAGTAAGTGTGAAATTATTCACTGTGCAATTGGGAAAATCTGTAGTACAAACACAAAAACTAATTCATTCTCAGAAGCCATGAATGACAGATCTCGTGCAACCCCCCTCAAATCACTTTGCTTCTTTTTACTTTTCCCTGCCAATTTTTATTCTGAGCACAATGGACATGCAAAAGGAACATCAAAATTTAAAAATGCTTCTTTGTTTGTAGCCAAATATACAAATGTCATTATTAATTCCTTATGTGCTGGAATGCATCAGCCAGAAAAGGATGAATGTTAATGGGAACTTGCAGCCATCTTCATAGCTTCAGTCCATCACTTCTGCACAGAATGTTCTCCCATTTTGATTTTTGGCTCAAAGTAGTATTTTTGGTTGCAGGTAGAAATGTTTCATCTAAAAAACCTTAAATATGAGACTGTTCATCTAATATCTGGGTGCAGGAAGGGGTGCTGCTGCCATTGTTACTGTAGTTACTTTACTGTATTTTTCTTCTAATTGTTACTGCTACAATGACTATTCTTCCCCCTCCTTCTCCTATTAGTCATATGGGTGATACAAGCAAATCAGGGATCATATACTGAACAGGAAGACTTCACAACTGTACATGGTCAAACTGATTTGGCTGCATGATGATGTCACTAAGAAAAGTCAACTGAAAGGGAGAAGCCATGGTCTCATGGGGATCTTGTTGTAGAGAATGAGATTATCTATGGCATAGATTGCGAGAGATTTGCAGCGCAGTCAAACCTAACAATTCTAGTAAATATATTAAAGGTAAAGGACCCCCTGACTGTCAGGTCCAGTCGCAGACGACTCTGGGGTTGTGGCGCTCATCTCACTTTATTGGCCGAGGGAGCCGGCCTACAGCTTCTGGGTCATGTGGCCAGCATGACTAAGCTGCTTCTGGCAAAGCAGAGCAGTGCATGGAAACGCTGTTTACCTTCCCGCCGGAGTGGTACCTATTTATCTACTTGCACTTTGATGTGCTTTTGAACTACTAGGTTGGCAGGAGCAGGGACTAAGCAACGGGAGCTCAACCCGTTATGAGGATTCAAACCACTGACCTTCTGATCGGCAAGCCCTGGGCTCTGTGCTTTAACCCACAGTGCCACCCACATCCCAGTTAATATATTAAAGGGTTCTAATTGCAGTGGGGTCAGTGGGGTCACGCACCCTCTTCTCCTGATAAGGAAGAAGTGAAGATTATTTCCTGTCCCCACCCTGCAAGCAAGGAGGCACACATGCCTTAACTTAGCTCCCAGACTCAGACATGTGAATTTCAACTAAGTATTTTACCTGCATTGTTTCTTGCTATTGCATAAAAGAAAACATATGACTGTGACCTCAATTGAGTAAGTAAATCATTTTTAATCTTACTTCAGAGTGTGGTATGAGAATGGGGGGGGGGGGCAGCTGCTTCATGCAGCTAAATGAAAATGAATAAAGGTTTAATAGCCTTTGCTTCATTAATCTGCCTAACAATGGGACTTAATACTCTGCTACTGGGGCTATCTGTGTGCTCGCTTCATGTTTTAAAAACAGGCACCAGCTGTTATTTCTTTGTTCATTAACCCACACACATGGGGTTAAATATAATTAATATATCCTCTTATCAATTCCCAACATAGATTTTATGAAGTCATAATCCATCAGATTTGGTTACTTGATAATACCAGTAATCACCATGTCAATACAGAGTGAGGATAATGCTTTTTAAATAGACATTTCCAAACCACCTCAATCCTACTTTCCATGCCTATGAAAAATTAGTTCTGTCCTAAGAAATGTCTTAATTCAAGACTGAACAGAGACAAGTAGAGAAATGACCACTGGATACTGTACTTTTAAATACAAAATTGAAGCAGCTTTTTTTTTTAAAAAAGTATTGACTTAAAATACTTAAACCACTGTTTTGTAATGGATTTTACTAAATGTGTCTCACACGCTACCCTCATCCCCACCACATATTGGAAAAAACTCAATCTGGTATCTCAGAAAAAATGCTTCCAATATCATTTCCCTGTAGTGTCTGTCCATACAATCTAACAGAGCAAAGCTGGCCCGTTAGATTGTGTGTGATTTTGCAAGTGGGGAAGAGATGTGGGACGGAAGCACCTCTTGCTCATGCACAAATATATGAATTTCTGTGATTTAGTCCATGCACCAGTTTTGTAATGTCTGATATTTAGGTCTTGTTTTGGTTTCCTTTGGTTACTTTGAGGCAATATACCCGATACCAATGCATCTCTATGACAAATAATGCTTTTAATAATCCCTTTGGCTCTTTTCTCTTCGTGCACACCCAATTTGTCATTTATCTGTTCTTAATCTTAATGGTGTCATTAGCAACCTTTGTAAACTAATCAGCTGTGGGATGTTTGATTACATAATTTCCCAGACAAAGCAAAATAGGCGTGGAGGAGTGGGCTAAATACATAAAACATAGTTGACAGCCCTAATGTTGATAATAAAGAGCATGCAAAATATTGGTCTTGGAATGCAAACCATGGCTATGATTTATTAATGTTCTTGTTGGCTTCTGTTGCCAAGAGCATTTATGCACGCTTTACGAAGGTCTGATTTGATTTGCTGAATGAAAGCCAAATGTACAAGAGGGATAAATGGATTGTGGAATTCCCATCTACTTTATATCAAAAGGGAAACTTGTTTATTTCGACTGAATGTGTTCCCCTGTCCCCACATAATTTTGACATTAGGAAAAGGAAACAAATGGTTTGGTAATTTTTCCAGGACATTAAACTAGTCAGCAATTGTACACTTGCATAGTGCTGGTAACCCTCCTTGCCTTCAATACTGTCTCCTAATGATTATCAGGATAGATGTAGATTTTCCTCTACATTTCATCATCCTGCAACAGTAGCTAGCAGCTCCTGCTAGGGACATTTGAGGAATCTGCTAATTGAAAATTCAAACTGACCTGCTCTGGGCTAATGTAATGATCGGAACCCTAGCCACTAAATAGCAGGACTTTCTAAAATTACCAATCCATTGCTATATATGTAGATGAATCTCACTCTCAGGCTCGCTGTTCCCATGATGCTCTTGGTGAAGCCTCCCCTGTTTTGGCATAACCAAAGAAATGCATTGATGGAACTACCTTCTATTTTTCTGATCTTTTTGCTTTTACTGTAAGTGCTGGGCAGGAATCGATAGAGAACAGGAATCAATATAGAACAGAGTCGTAATAATGGCAATATTAATGATTTGGCCGCAAACGTTTGCTCAACAGAGAGACTCTGTGTATTTGAGCTACAGTTGCACATTTGAATTAGACCAAGCATAGGCAAACTTGGCCCTCCAGCTGTTTTGGGACTACAACTCCCATCATCCCTGGCTAACAGGACCAGTGGTCAGGGATGATGGGAGTTGAAATATACTTGGAGTCTAAAGTGGATTTCATGCTCTTTATTCAGCTCACAGTGGTGAGGAGGAATGGAAGTTCCCCCACAATATCTGCTTAACATACATTATTTACACAATGGGCTGCACGTGCTTGGCTAATTCTGGGATTATCCTATAGACCAATCAGGTTGTGGATTCACTTCCACCTGGAGCTGGATTGGATGGCTCCTGCGGACCAGTCATATTGCTGCATTGTTCTAGGACCAATCAGACTGTTGCATTTTGGATCCTATTCAACTCAGTACATAACAGCAGTTGTAGTCCCAAAACATCTGGAGTTTGCCTATGTCTGCATTAGACAAACATGGGTACCATTCAGGTGCAGGCGGACAGGTTGGGAAAGTGATGTCTATCAGGATGTGATCCTGGACACCTACAAGGACAGCCAGGTTGCCTTATTTGCAGAGATTAACCAGTACATATGCAGCATTGGCCACCATGTTGCTGCTAGTTATTGAGAGAGAAGGAAGAGCAGCAAGGCAGTGAGGAGCTCTGGCTGGTGTGAGTGAGCAGTGGAGGTAATCTGATACTCCACATCCTGCCTTTGCAACATACTGAGCATTCTAGTCACAGAACTTCCTGATTACATGTAGCATATTAATCATATAACTTACTGCAGGGATGTCATAACTATGTACTGTAGTCCTCGCACTGCTCTTGTTTGAAGAAAAGACACACACAGTAAATGAAACCAAAGGGCTGATTCACAGGTGTATTTCTGATAGCCTTGTAATTTGCTAAATGCAGGGGAGCTGTGGAGAATGACTGTTTTGCTGTGAGACTAGAGAGCTTTCTTAAGAGCTTAGTGCTTTATAATATGGATGACGGGCAGCTTAAGGACTATGGCAACATTGGGTAAATAAAAATCTGAGTCTTGTTCTCAGGATATGATCCTCATCCTGAGAACAATGGCTAGGATCCAAAGACTCTCAGCAGATTTGGAGAAATTAGTCCCACTCTTTGGAGTCTTGCTGATTTCAGCCCTTCTGTGCCTGAAAACTGGATCCAGCAGATTGAGGGGCCCTCCAATTCAGCTTTGGAGTGAATCTGGGGTGCAAAAGGGGGTCAGCTGCTGAGTCCCCAGCATAAGTGGAAGTAATTTCTGCTCCCGCACTGTGTATGTTGGATTGAAGCCATAATACTAATACTGTTCTTCAGCTTTATTTCTCCTTTTACTTTATTTCAAAGGTTCCTTATATGAAATATAAATTTTGAAATGGCACTGAAGAGAGAGAGAAAAAAGCTTCATTTCAGCTAAACTAGTCTTTTGAACAGTTCATTTCCCCATTATATTTGACCTTTCTGATCCCCTGGGTATTAAGAGTCTTTGAAAACATGTTCCTTTATCAGATATTCCTTTCTGAAGGGAGTTGTCATCTGTGTGTGTGTTTCCCATAAGCCAATGCAAAGAAAAAACCTCCTGTATTGTCCATGGGGTATTATTTCTTTTTAAAATATTGGAACACTGGTCCTTTCACACAGGGAAAGATTTGGGCCCTTTCGCAGGAGAATTTGAAATTGCAATTTAAGCGCCCGTTGTTAGGTCACACATTAAGCACGTTCAGAGAAGACTGTTTCATGTACCTAATTTTCCCCACAGCCTATCATTTGCATGAGAGCCAGGAGTTACTGCCTGGTGTGTCTGGGCCTGTGGGAATGCGAAATTCTAATTTGTCAGGGGAAGATCTTTGGGTCACAGTGGATTGCTGAATGGAAATGTCAAGTCAAGTGTGCTGGATTGATGAAGAAGGAAAATACCTTGCTGAGGGATACTAGAAAAGGGACTGGAGATAAAGTGGTCAGTATAAAATGTTCTTTGTGGGAGAGAAAATATTTCACCTCATAGGAAAATGGGGGCGGGGGGTGGGCCGCTGACAAACTTTATGCTTGAACTTGTCTGCACTCTGGAGTTGGTTTACTGGAAATCACATTCTAGGTCACTGGTGGAGTGGATGGACCTAGTGGGCCAAATGGTAAGGCCTGATAGACTGCGTTTGACCTGCGGGCTGGAGGTCCCCCACCTCTGAGCTAGCAGAACAAGTTACTTAGTGGAACATTGGATTTAACCCTTGCCATTCCATGAATTGAAGAGCTACTTCTGCTCTTGGAAGGACATAAGATCCAACAGAGATTTGAAAGGGGGCAGGGGGAAACAGAGATGTTCTCCAGCCTCAAGCAGCCTACAGCAGCACCTTCTGCAGTTTTCCAGAGGGCCAACAAACTTAGCTGAGCACATTTTCAGGTGGATGTCGGGGAAAGGGGAGAAATAAACAAAAGTCACCTGCAGAATTATCCAGTTATTGGACTTCCATTACCTGCAAGTCTGGGTCCAACTGTTTTCTGGCCAGAGTCCAACTGAGTTGTTACTTCTGACCGAAAATCACATGGGGAAATTGTCATTAGGAAGGAACCTCTGACAAGAAGAGGCAATACATTTCTTCTAAAGAAATGGGTTAATTATGCAAGAGATTGACATCTCAGGTATCATACGTGCTGAAGTTACCAACATTAACAAACTTTTGGTTACTGTCTTAAAGAACAAGGACAGGGAAGAGAGAGAGTGAGAAATCCTATTCATTGAGAGCTAGCAACTCGAGATTTCAACCTGTCTAGAATTTCCCTCAGCAGACAACATTTACATGTAGAACCTGTTTTTTTGCAGCCATTTGCTGTTCCATGCTGTAGTCACCTCTGGAATACTCCGTACAGTTCTGGTCACTGTACATCTTTAAAAAGGGGCAACGCCAAGCTTGGGAAAAGGCAGATATGGACAATCAAAATGATAAAATGCATAAAGGATCTTTCTTATGAAGAAAGAGACACATTTGAGGCCATTTAGCTTAGAATATGACTGAGGGGGGAATATGATAGAGATTTATACAATTATACATGGCGTGAAGAGAGAGGTTTTCCCCCTCCCTCTCTCATACTGCTTGAACTCAGGGTCACACAATAAAATTGATTGGCAGCATATTCAGGTTGGAGAAGAAAAAGTACTTCTTCACTAGATGCATAATTCATTTATGGAATTGGCTGCCACACCACATGGTGATGGCTACAGGCTTAGATGGCTTTAAAAGAGGGTTGAACTGATTCATAGGTATAAGATCTATCCATTGCTATGAGCTATTATGGCTAAATTGAACCTCCCTGTTCAGTGACAGTACGCTGGGGTGCAGCAGCAGGGAATTCTCAGCTTTTGGCTTCTCAGAAACATTTGGCTAGCTACTCTTGGAATCTGGATGCAGGACTCGGAGAAACTCTTGGTCTGATTCAGTCATACAGTATTGGTGAATTGTTATAGGAGAAGCCTGTTCCCTTTACTCTCCCTCCCCCTGTGAGAGAAGCATCCCATAGATGATTGGTGATGTTCATCTAGTGAGGCTCTGCAATGAAAAGAAATCTTGTGATTGCCCATAAAAATGAAAAAGAAAACTGACTGGCTCTGACCTGACTCCTATTAATAAGAAGGAGATATATCAGGGAGAAGGAAAGCATGGGAGACAGGGTCTGATGCTGTGAGGATCAGGTGCTCTGAAGAGTTGCTCCTCAGGAAGGATTAGGAGACAGAACAATCCATTTCCTGCCTAGCACTTCTCGTTTTATTTTACTGCAACTGTTGCAAAGCAGATCACAAAATGCTTTTTATTGTCAGTTCAGATTTACATGGTAAAATTTAATGTACTGCATGTCAGTTTTAAATACTGGAAATATCAATAAAACGCCAAATTATACTTTACTTCAAACCCAAGTGGTTATAAAAGTGTGTTGCAAATTTATAGTCATTTAATATTTCTCCTCCTTGCCCAGCTTACAATAGGGACCAGATATATATTTTATGGAAGAGACTAAAACATATATATTTTCTTCACCACTGTGATTTATTGGGGTTTACATCATAACTGAAAAGTATTTCCCTTAGAAAATCAATGGCAGGACTGGAAGCAGGACCAAACTTTTTAATTATGGCTTTCGAATAATGTAATTGTAGTTTTTAATGGCTCATACATCGCCTTGATTGATCATCTGATTTTGCTCAAAGTTTTCAGAGCAATAAAATTAACTTTTGGCTGGCCAGCGTGGGAGAAAAATGGATTTGGATGATGCTAATTGGATTGTAAGGCATAACATTGAGGGATTCTCTTACGCAAGATGCACCAGTGCGAGTTTATTTTGGGTAGCATAAACATTAAAGCTTAATCCCGTGTTCCAACAGCAAATGGCAGCCAGCCTGCTCCCTGTATAAGACACTGTGCAGAGGAGATCGGTACAGTGTTGTTACATACTGTCAATCAATACCTGATGCCCACACTGAAAGGTTTATTATTAGGATCATTGATGACTGTGCTATACAATCCTATATATGTCTACTCAGAAGTAGACTGAGTTCAATGAATATTACTTGCTGATAAGTAGGGAAAGGATTATAGCCTAAGACTGTAATCCAAAGGTAGGGAGAACTGAAGTCATTTGCACTTCTAAAACTGCACCAAGAATGGATGAAATTTAAAGACTATTTACTTAAATACATTAAGATAACTTAATTGGAAAAACTTGCAAATATCAGATAGGCTTAGGATTTAAATATGTGATGTTAGATAATAATATGTTTAAAGTTAAAATGAAAAGAAAGATGTTAAGTGAATAAGTTAATATTATGAGGAAAATTGGTTTTGGAAAACTGTTACAATGATATACACTGAAATTCAGCTAGGGGGATTTGAGGAAGTCACTTAACAATGTTACTAAGATTGGATCAAGTTCAGTTATGATTTATGATTTTTGTTTGTTTGTTTGTTTAAAATTTTGGAAAACCAATAAAAAAAATTGAAGACAAAAAAACCAAAACTGCACCAAGCTCATGAGGGCAGGGTGGGAATAACAGCAGAGTGTCACTCTTCCATTCAGTGCTATTTTCCTAGAAAAGGAGGTGCCAGAATTCACCACAAATGCCTCCCTCTTTCTCTTAGAATGGCAGTGGCATCCAGCTGAGAGAACTGAGTTCTGGCAAGTTCTCCCTGAATTAAGCCCTGCTTACACTTCACCATCCTTTTCTGTTATTTTTGTTTTCTTTTGCAATTCCTTTCTACTTGGAAACCACGAGTGGGAAATAAATGTACAGTGGTACCTTGGGTTAAGAACTTAATTTGTTCTGGAGGTCTGTTCTTAGCCTGAAACTGTTCTTAACCTGAGGTGCAACTTTAGCTAATGGGGCCTCCTGCTGCCGCTGCACAATTTCTGTTCTCATCCTGAAGCAAAGTTCTTAACCCAAGGTACTATTTCTGGGTTAGCGGAGTCTGTAGTCTGAAGCGTCTGTAACCTGAAGCATCTGTAACCCGAGGTATCACTGTATACCAGCTCCTGAGGCATTGTATTCTGTCTGGTTTAGGGACTTGGGGTGCTATTCAGGTCTGGCCCTTACATGCGGCAGAGTGAGGCAGCTGCTTCAGGTGGCACATTCTGAGGAGTGGAAAGTGACTAGAAAGGTGTGGCGTGTTGTCTGCCCTGCAGCCCCTAAGCTAGCTTGCTGCCCTAGGGTGCAGTGGAGGATTCAGTTACCAGCCTTGTCAAAGTTTGTGCATAGAATGGGGAATGCATAATCTACAGTAGTCCTTTGCCTCAGGCAGCAAAATGGCTTAGGCCACTCCTGATGCTGCTGATCTACCTTGGTATACCCCCAATCTGCCCAGCACCCCCCTTTTCAGCCCTACTGATATCAGAGCTCCAACATCAGTAGGGAGAGTCTGTGGAATTTTTTGCATTGGTGGGGGGCATTGAACATTGGATCAGTAAGATCAGACTGTCTCTGCTCTCAAAGAGCGAGATCCAATTATTCCCTAGGACGCCTTCACAGGCACCATCGGATTGCAAGGAAAATGTACTTTTCAATGCTATTGACTTTGATTAAGAATTATTGTTAGATAATAGTCTTAACATATGTAGCGTTGAATGTATAATTAGAGATGAGACAAAGCCTCCTTCAACATGAACTTTTTATGCTATCACACCTATGAGGTTGAAGGGTCATTACGCAAATTATTGATCAAGTAATGAACACTTTCGTTTGGCAGATCTGCTTCACATCCACAGTTGTCACCCAGGCGAGATTTATGGGCCTTAAGTGCTTCAAAGTAATACACAAATTATAGTAATTGGATTAAAATCAACCCCCTTCTTCTCTGTGGACTGTAAATAAAAGTTGTTTTTTAAATACAAGATGAAAACTGTTCCAGGATGGAGTTTTATTAACGTCCAATATAATTAAATGATATGACTAATCTGATTTGCATGAAGTGCTCTATATTGGATACAGTCTATGATTTAACCAATTATCAGATGGAAATAAGTAACTAGATAGATCAACTTTAGCACTTTGCAAGGTAATTTTGCTCTAAGTCTGTGTGTTCCTGCATGTGTAGTGCTTTCAAATTAATGAGTGAATAACTGATAACTTAAAGGGTTCCATTTGACTGAGTATTTAATAATCTAGACGAAAAAGATATTGCAAGAGGTGCATGCAAATGCTTATCATCCAATTAATAATTTGAGTTTTGAAACGCATATAAGAGTGAAGGCTGTAATCTTCACATCACTTGTGGGTTGTTGTATTTTTGGCACTTGAAATAACCTTTAAATACAAATCAACTTTTAAACTACAATGTTATCAACACTATTATGCATATGTTATTATTCATCAGCTAAACAAAGGGCCAAACCACATGTGACATAGGAGACACATGCTCAGCTCTTTCAACTTCCTTTTCAGTTGAAAACAGGATTGGTGGCTCCTTACTTAATCAGAACAGGGCTGGGAAAAGAGGACAAAGGAAAAATCTGGCCCAACAGGGCAAGATGCTTCCCTACCCTGGTGTGGATGCTGGGTGAATTGAATGGGATGTGTGTTTCTGTATCTGAGAAAGTGAGGAAGATAGGTGAAGGAGGAATGAAAGTAAGCAAGCAAGGAAGAATGTAGAATTGAGGGATGGAATTGTGCGTAAATCCATGGGATATACTGCACTGTTGGGGATAGGTTCAGATGCTCGTCAGCACACAAGAAACAGAGACTGTCATTGCAGTTAAGTCTTTATTCAAGAACACAACACACAAATCAGCAACACTCATTTTTTTATTTTTTCCAAATAATATTTTTTATTATTTTTCTTATCATATATTATCATATATTATATTATAATTATGTTTATTTTTTCCAAATAATACTTCTTATTTTTCCAAATTGTTACAAATAAAACCAAATCATTTAAATTTAATACAATTTCTTAAAATCCGGTTCCCCACTCCTGTTGCAAACATATGCCCATCATTTCCCCCCGTAGCCAGTTTAGTGTCCAGTTGTCATCCTTCACTTGCCATTAAACCATTCTTCCAGCTGACCCCCCCCCCTTATGAACAGCACCTCTGTTGCTTTTTATAAATACAACCATCATTGATTCGTGATGCAGTCGGAAACCTCAAATCAGCAGCACTCCTGGCAAGACTTGTCCCAATAGAGCAGTTCCCAGGACTGACGGTCCCCGCCTTACGCCCCCCTCTGCCAGATGTTTCCCAAGTAGCCTCAAACTTCACCCGGGCTCCTGTAATCTCTGTTCCACTCTACACAACACTCTGCATGTCCTTGGAGACAAGGGGGGGGGGGAGCTTGTCACAGTAAAAGAGGCAGGTTCCCGGGATTCTCCTGCCGCCTCTCCCCATCCCCTCTGCTTCAGCACCTGAGTCTGAAAGGCTCCTTGTCACTGGCTCTCATTGCTCACTCTTCAGCATCCAATTGCCTCTTCAGCATTCAATCCCTCCTCCTTCTCTTCTCCCTCGGACCTCTCCTCAGTGTCCCACCACCAATTTCCTGGCTCTGAGCCTTCCTTCTCTGAGATTTCTCTTGGGGGTCCCCTGGCTGGGGCCTTCTACCACTCCTCCTCATCCAGCCAGTCCCTGACATGCACCTTATATTTATGATGTGAAGTCATGTTTTTGGGGTTTGGTACCTATGTCTTTGGCCTTTTAATTTTATTTCAATCATAGTAATTCTTTCAAAATTTTCATCTGTACATTTTAATAATCATATGCAAATTTGTATTCTCTTTTGTCCTATTTTTTTGGCCATGGAAATGAGTTAGTGGCCATTCTAGCTCCAATCAAATTTGGAACTGCCTTTGCCTGTTTGATTTTTTAAAAAAAGTTTTAAAAAGTTTGGATTTCTGTTCACGGATTGCCCACTTCAACTTGTGGTTTGGCCCTTACTCAGTGCCTGGCTAATTTGTGTACAATGAATGATAAGAATTATGCTACCTGGCCGGTCATGGCAGTCCTTGATGGAGTCATGGAGCCACTGCCACAGCCCCATCACTTGCGCCAAATAAGGCAGAAGGAAAAATACCCCTTCGCTGGATCAATTTCCAAGACAGTAGGGGCCAGCAGACATGGGCAGGGCTTTGTAGATGGACACATTTGTCTGTCATGGTGGCATTTTAGCCTTGCTTTTTAAAGATTCTCTGAACTTACCATGAAGTAAGCCTTGCTGAACTCAAGGGCCTTTCCATATTACATGGTATAAATGGTGACTTGTGACTCTAAGCTGAGTTGATACTTGATGCCTTGAAAGCTTGTGAAACTGGTTACAGCCATACATTGCAAAACATTAGTTCTGTCATCTTGTCATCCATTTAAAGAAAATAAAAAAATAAAAAAAATGATTCTATAAATCTCCCCTCAGTTTGAAGCAATTAATGAGCTAATAATTCATGGAAAAAAGTAGGATATTTTCAAACATCTAAGCACAAACGCACAAAAATCTTGCATGTATTCTGAGATCCTCATTTACTTCAAAAGCAGGAATTGGTAGAAGCATGAAATAAATTCACATATGGATTAAGTCCTTCAGTTTAAATGAATGGGGAAGCTTCTGCAGTTGGGAGAGCTTTATCCATGCACTGGGTTATAGAAGCAATTGCTAGATTTATGTATAAAGCTGCAAGGGATAAGGCTTGTTTCTTATGGACTGTCGGAATATGAAGGTATACCAAGCTGCAGATTCATTAGCAAATTATTATTGGGGAAAATTGCCTTTGAAACCTCAGGTCCCTGGGGAAGTAGATATAGGAGGGAGTTTAACTGATACAAAGGTTATAGGCAATTATATAGTAAATGGAACAAAATGCCCTCTCTTTTTTTACATAATTCCAAGGCAAAATAATTAATAGAATAATGCAATAACTGAGGAGAACGAAAGTATTTCTATTCAGATTCATGTTATCAAAAGGTTTGTCAGAATGAATGAGCATGAAGTGGTAAAATCACTACTTGAGGATTCTACGAATTCAAAAACATATGTGTGAATCAGACCTGAACGTTGTTTCTAAGATGAGTTTAAATTTGAGTCACACTAATATCAACAGTTAAAGGACCATAACTGATATGGTCAGACTAAAGTCCTTGCATGAGATGAATATCCCAAAGGAAAATAAGAAAACCTTATTTAGACCTTGTTTATTATAATGGGTTTAGCTATTGCTAATCTGATTTGACACGAGTTAGAAGTTCGGTTTACTAGTTTAAGTGTGACTCAAAACAAACAATGGTTAAAAACATAAAATGAGTAAATAGATAATTCCCTGTCTTAATCCATTTACCTTAAAATAAATTAAGATATTGCTAGAAGATTTTCCGTATCTCTCCTTGTCTACTTAAAGGTAAAGGTAAAGGTACCCCTGCCTGTACGGGCGAGTCTTAACAGACTCTAGGGTTGTGCGCTCATCTCACTCTATAGGCCGGGAGCCAGCGCTGTCCGCAGACACTTCCGGGTCACGTGGCCAGCGTGACAAGCTGCATCTGGTGAGCCAGCGCAGCACACGGAACGCCGTTTACCTTCCCGCTGGTAAGCGGTCCCTATTTATCTACTTGCACTTAAGGGTGCTTTCGAACTGCTAGGTTGGCAGGCGCTGGGACCGAGCGACGGGAGCGCACCCCGCCGCGGGGATTCGAACCGCCGACCTTTCGATCGGCAAGTCCTAGTCGCTGAGGCTTTTACCCACAGCGCCACCCGCGTCCCTTACTTTGTCTACTTACCCAGATGTTATTAACTCTTGTCAGTGGTTAACACAAACTCCTACTAATAAGCAGGAAAACTTGGATTTTGAAGTAGATTTTCATTCAGATGTTAACTTTGAGAAATGAAATATCAATTGCTAAATTGTTTGATAAACTGGAGAGTTTAATTGTAAGGTTTTACATCTGAAAGCAGCCCTGTTTAGGGGAATTTTTAATGACTGATGTTTTAATGTATTTTTAATCTTCTGTTGGAAGCTGCCCAGAGTGGCTGGGGAAACCCAGCCAGATGGGCGGGATAGAAAAAAGATTTTTTAAATTTATTTATTTATTTATTTATTTAGACAATGGATTCTCTGGGGGAAAATATGTAGACAGCTAAAGACAACACTTTTGATTTGTTTCCTGGATATAACTTCAATAGATTGTAGAAGTTCATGACAGCCATTGCAACAAATTGAATCATCATCACAGATTGCTGAGGACCAGGAACCTCACTATAGCTCAAGACAAGGAGTGAATGTTGCAGGAAGTTTGCACTAAATTTTGCATGTGGGTCTCAAGTATGCAAAGAGAAGGAAGGAAACTGTGTGTCCACTTTGTATTTATTTTCACAAGCAACATTGTTTATATCTGCTTCTGGCTAGTGAGTCTCCAGGAACTTAAACAGGCTGCAAGAAACCTAGTTAACATGGGAAATAAAAATGTAACAAAACTCTACTGGACGATTTAACCTTGGTTTGATGTATAGATGTTTGTCTCATGCCTACTTCATCCTGTCTGGTACAGTGAGTTAGCTGGAACAGTAATAGGAGGCAACAAAGTCATAGAAGATAAAAGACTGTTTTATTGAAAGCAGTCAGGGGAAAAAAGACATTCACTTGGTGGCGGCAGTGAAGACCATGGCAAGGGGGCAGACCAGCAGGAGTTGAATTAGCTGATTTGCTAGTCTGAGTGCCCTCTCAGGATGCAGGCTGCAGCTTTTTGCAGTGACAGGAGTCACTACTGTTAATCACCTGCCAAGCTGCAATTCTGTACTGAGACAGGCAGTTTCTAATTGTGGCAGTGATTTCTTCCCATTGTTTGCCTTTCCCCTACTAGGTGATGTATGTATATACAGTCATACCTTGGATCCTGAACGCATTGCAAGTTGAACGTTTTGGCTCCTGAACAGCACAAACCCAGAAGCGACTGCTCTGGTTTGTGAACAATTTTTGGAAGCCAAACGTCCGGCGGTGCTTCCGCTGTTTCTGATTGGCTGCAGGAAGCTCTCGCAGCCAATCAGAAGCCATGCTTTGGTTTCCGAACATTTTGGAAGTCGAACAGACTTCCGGAACGGATTCCGTTTGACTTCCAAGGTATGACTGTAGAGTGTTTGCCATCACTTCCTCACTGATCCTTAAGGTGTATAGAAGGTGGTAGAAGGTAGACTTTGTGCTTGTTTCTCCCTACAGAGATAGGCATATTCAGGAAGCAATTGTACCTGCTACACATGTTTCTTTTCTCCTGCTTAATAATAATAATTTATTATTTATACCCCACTCATCTGGCTGGGTTTCCCCAGCCACTCTGGGCGGTCCCCAACAGAATATGAAAACGCAAGAAAACATCAAACATTAAAAACTTCCCTAAACAGGGCTATCTTCAGATGTCTTCTAAAAGTCAGGTAGTTGTTTATTTCCTTGACATCTGGTGGGAGGGCGTTCCACAGGGCGGGCACCACTACCGAGAAGGCCCTCGGCCTGGTTCCCTGCAACCTCACTTCTTGCAGGGAGGGAACTGCCAGAAGGCCCTCGGAGCTGGACCTCAGTGTCTGGTCTGAACAATGGGGGTGGAGATGCTTTTGCAAGAGGCATTCATTTGTCTGTTGACCCTATGGTTCATCATCTAAGAGTAAAACTAGATTTGAAGGGTGCTACAGACCCAACTCTTTAAATAACCATGTATTAAATAAAGGATTGGATTGATGTAAATGGTCCAAGCTCTATAGCAGAGCACATACTTTGTCCATAAAGTTGTGAACCTGCCATGCTCAACTGAAAGGCAGCACGACTCCTCTATCTGAGACACTTTGAAAAGAACGCTTCACATGAATCCCAAAGGAAAAAATAGTGTCACTATTTTGAAAAATGGCTATGCGAGTACAGTACTACCACACATCTCAATGGAATGGGACAAAATGGAAGACAGTGGTCACTGGATACAAAATCTGTGTTGAAAATCTCAATTTAAAGTATATTAGAAAAATATAATAATCATTCAAAACCATGAGAAAAAAGAACAGAAACATAAAAATTCCACAAATAAGTACAAATTGCTGTTTCATAACTAGAGTAATACCTCTTACAATAATATTGACCTTTTTCATTCAGTACTCAATTAAAGTACCTACCAAACAGCTCTACCAGTATTGTTTTGCTATTCCAAGAAGAAGAAGCTATCAGTTAACCTTTTTGCATATTAACTATTGTTTTTCCAACAAGGCTGGATTCAAAAAAACAGTTGTGCTAGTGGGAGTCACCATTCGTTCCACTAGTTCAGTGGGGCTTCCCCTTTTTCCTCACCTGCACCTGGGATGGGGGGAGATCCCCCAAAATAGCACAGAGTGATCTCCCTAGTGCTACATTAAATTAATTGCTTTTTTTAATAATAAGAAATTTCTTACATTAATATTTTTTACTGTAATATTACTTGTAACCATTCTTTTATAGATGGCACATTCTGTTTGCCTCCCCTCCCATGTTTCTATTTTTTTTTAAAAAAATTACTGACCCTTAATTTTCCCATTAGAGTAACCATTGAGTCTAAATCTAATTTGCAATTTCATCCTTCTTCCTAATTTTTTTTTAATCCAAAAAATGTCTTAGAATTATACAGGTCCACCAGGTGTTTTCAAATCCTGCCTGCTCTTGACAAATGACGTGAGAAATTTGTTAAAGGTAATTTTATCTATTTTTAAAAAACAAATGAAGCCTCAATTTGTCTGAGGCATTGCTCTGTTTCACATATGGAACTGAATAAACCAGCCTGATATTACCTTAAAAGGATCAAAGGAAATCCATATTATCACATAGGTAGACAATAGTTCAAGAGCAGCAAGCAGGTTGCTCCTGGCGAAAAAGCCATTAAGTTATGTCAACCCTGACAGCTGTACAGGTGCCTGCAGGGCACTGCTGCATAACCAAAGTTTAACAGAGCTGCTTGCTCCGTGAGCTGAAGATTTGGTTGCATATGCTTGTTCAGAAAAAGGGGGGGGGGTGTGAGGAAAGAAACCTTAGTGCCCTTCAGTTATACATTGGTGATTTTGAGGTTATAAACTGGGAGGTGGCGGGGAAAGCATACATCTTCATTTAATGGCCCTGTCAGTTTATAAGACTGTAGCAAATCATAGTTGGGAAACGTTCAAAACTGCTCTCAACATGGGATGGCAAGACTGCAGGGATGAAAGAATGAGCAGGCAGACATTTTAAATTCCAAGAGTGCTGACATTTGCTGCCTGATTCATATGCAAGCAACAAATGATAAAGGCCATAGACAGAGCTACTACCTTTCTAACCTAATACATAATAAGATATCAGGGTAATGTGTGTGAGTATATATATATATATAGAGAGAGAGAGAGAGAGCGCGCACACACATATATATAACATTTAAGACTAGAAGCTCAAATGTGCACCAGGTATTTGTGTAATAATGCAACGCTGGATATATATGCATTTTCTTTGAAAAACAGTTTCTTGCTTCGTCCCTAAAACCTGTCACAAACTAGCCCACCTTCAATAGTCCCCCTATATCAGCAACAAGCATGTACTCCAGACCAGACCCTTATTTAGAAGGTTCATCAACTCCTCCATCAGCATATGGCTGACCCTTCAGCCCCAATCCCTGGACACCCTCCACATAGTTTCATGTAGATGTTGGTCATTGTGAGGGACAATATTGACCCTTCCAGAAGCCCACAGAACAAGTCTCAGTGGGTAGAGCAGAAATTCTCCAGGATCAATTTTGGCAGGTAGGAAAGTGAAACCATCATAAAATTGTGCTTTCCAATCCCAACTTAGTCAGATGATTCAGAAGGCTAAGTGTAGTCAATGGTATCAAAAGGTGCTGAGAGATCTAAGACACATCCCCTCCAATCTATTTCACATCCATCAAGGCATGTTTTCTCCCAAATATATTATATCCATGGAGGAATTGTATGGGGAAATGGAGAAAGTAGTTACTATAAGCTAACTCCTGATTAAGACATGATGTGGTATTGTGAATACCATGACTAATTCTGAGTATATGATTTTGAAAAAGATAGAACATTAAATTAGGAAATAACTATGATCCAATGCAAATGCCTATGTCATGATAGATATAAATATTTATATATTGAAAATTCAGTAATTGTCATAATTTCTCTATCAAAATGATTTTCCGGCACAGGAGCAGGTTTGAAAAGGTGTCAGATGTATTCATGTTGTTATTTACTTGAAATGAACATATTAACAGTCAGTAAATGCTTCACATTTCAGTTTTTAGTTCTGGGTAGAAAGAGTCCTATATTAGCTATGTGTTTTTTTCTTAGAGTTTACTTTCCTCTAGCTCTGCATAGCACTATCTGGCTACAAGATACCTGAAACGGATCTAAATACTGTTTAAAGCTTTTAAAGTTTTAGATCAGTTGAGATGATTTCATGGCTATATCTACTGAGATTCAACCTCCTGATAACCTAGTGCTATTTAATTTTCTGAAGTGAGAGCTGACTAGAGCGGGAAAATAACTGCATCAAAGTAGCTGAAAGTGTGTTGCTTGCTACCACCATGCAGCCTGACTTGGGAATTTTCTGTAAAGGTTGTGCTACTTTTGTCTATATGAGAGCCAGAGGCTAAAATGCATTCACATTATCTCTTTAAAGTGGATCTTATCTCTCACTGTCCAACCTTCTTGGTTATTTGGTTGCTTTCTAAAAAAAAAAATTTCCATCAGAATGGCACTCGGTTATCGAGGTGGTTTTTTTTGGATGCATCTCACAGTTCTAATTAAATCTGAGGTTCCTCTTGTTGAGAAACCAGCAGAGAATTGTTAAATGGCTCTTACAGAGTGGCTGATGCAAAACAGCTGTATTCATGATGGAACACAATTAAAAATTCAATATATCTTATCTGCTGCAGCCAGCAATTCTATTGGAACAAGTCAATCTCTGCTGTTGTTGTGTACATGCATCCTTGTAAACAGGTATTCTGAAAAGTGATGCTGACTGCATTGAGTCCTGCTGTTCTCTTTGGGAGGCAGCGGAGAATATAATGTAATATCCACACAGAGACTCCACAGAGCACGAAGGCTTGTGGATCATCCCTAAATGTCAATACATTCTTTAAAGAAATGCAGAGATTGCTTCATTGATGGTTGTATCTCCATATGAGAAGATTGTCCCCCAAAGGTGCCCACTGTATAGTCTTCAGCTGTTCTCTGCAAATAGCAAATAATCACACAAAGGTTCCCTCCGGTATTATCCTTCCAATATATTATATTTTATTTGCCTTGCCTGCCCCCCCCCTCTCTCATTTAAATAATTTTAAACATAGCAAATTAATATAGAAATGAAATAGAACAGAATTAAGACTAAAAACATGAGAGTATACAAATTGAAATTTCCCTGTTTCTAGTGCTTCTCCAGACTACTTATTTAGTGAGCATTCATCCTGATTTGCTTGCACAAATCTAAGCTGGCGATTAGACTATGGGCTCCTCCAGATGTGGGGCAATACCTCTGATGGGGACATGGAGGTACTTGGGGGACATGGGATAGTTTGTCCATCTGTGGGTCCCACTCTGCACTCAGCTCTCACCTGTGGCTTCAACAAGCTGTCAGCATGTGACAGCAACCACAGCCCAGAAACAGCTTTTACTGTCCAGCTGAACTATGTGAAGGTAGCCGATGGATTTCAAACCCTTGGTGAGTTGCGGACTTGCCCTGCATGTGAAGACAGGTTTCATCGGACTGAGCGGACTGTGCCAATAGTGGGTCCAATGGTCAAGAAGGCAGTTTCTGCACCTGCAATAGAGGGAAGTGAGGGGCAGGTGGGTCTTGCCAACCTGGGAAGGTAGCCCACCTAGGAGAAGACTCTAACCCTAAACCTCAGTTGTCTTGTGGGATATCTTCGGGAGTAAACCCTGCACAAATCTGGAGTGGAGTCCCTAAGATGGTTGAAGGGCACCTTCTATGTTGCCTTCTGGCAACTCCTGCAGCCAAGCTGGTGCCACAAATAGTGATTCACTTTCCTTTGGACCACATCAGTAAAGCTGTGCAGGGAGGATGACTTGTTGGCTGGGAAGTCCAGGATTCCCATACACACTTCCCAGGCTTGCATGCCAGGGAGCTCACTTTGGCCTTTCTCCTAACAGCCCAGATCCCAAGGTCTCATGCACAAGCATCTTCTTGAGACATCAAGGGTTTTATCAGCCAGGATCCCAACCATAGGTTTTAGCCTGAACATTCTGACCTAGCCCGATTGGCACAGAAGCCTAAGCCATAGTTTAGCACTATGTGGAGGAGCCTCCACAACCATGAGCAAAGCAATGGCGTCACATGGCCTGTGTAGTCAGGCAGAGAGCTTCCACTGTGTTTAGTTTCACCTCCAAATAATTTTGGCTAAGCACTACATATATACAAATCAGGGATCCTACTTTCAAATGAACAACTTTTAGTTATTAAACAAGCCAACGTGGAACCACAAGACTACAAAACGCTTCGTTGAGCATTCATTTGCTTTCCAGATAGCTTCACCTGCATTTCTCATTCTGATCACTGTAAGTTATGCTTATGACAAAGTATAAACAAGGGCACAAGCATGAACCTAATGAAACATTGAATGAATTACATCCTGCTTCAAAGAAATGTATTAATGTGCCAGTCTGTGTTTGCTAAGAGAATCTTAACAAGAAGTGTGCTATTCAGCTCACACATTTCCAGGACATAAAACCTGGGCAATAAACACTCCTCAATTATTAATTAACTAACTTAAACTGTTGTGGCTAGATAATGAACTGGGTACACACCCCTTTTCTAATAGGCCCATACTTTATATTTTGTGTGCAATTAATTTATATGATTTTTTAAAAAATATAGTCATCTGGCAGTAATGGAAGGCATAGCTGCTTAAAGGTTCTTTGTAGAGCTATGTAACATGGCTACTGTGTGGAAACAGGGTTCAGGTGAAGCATTCTGGCCTTTAGCATTTGTGAGACATCTTCTAGCATTTGTGAATTAGGGATCAATCCTATATACAAGAAGCTGTGTAAGTCAGTGCAAATTAAGCTGGCATAAAGGACACCAGATCTGAACACCATTCAGAAACTGGACTGCTGCTGGCTAAGCCTGCCTAAGCTTAGCTGATATGAACATGCTTTTTAGGGAGCAATACTATAGAACGATATGCAGGGATGAGTGAGTTAGGATCCAGCAAATTTCGGGAGCTTCCTGGAACAACTAGGCTATGCTGTCTTAACTCCCACATCCTCAGCTCAGCCAGAGATAGCTGGTGTATCTTGTCCATCGCAGCTCAGCTGGCCCCCAGATGGCTGAGCTGAGCCTGGTGGATCTTAAATCACAGTAAGCCCAGAAAGGGGGGTGTTTCAGGGATGGACCCCAAAATAAGATATTTGGGTTGGATTCTAAGCCTATTCAGCTTACTAATGACCTGGCAACATAGCAAAAAGGGCGGTATAGCATATATTTCCTCTGCCAGGCTTAAACCAGCTCAACTAGCAACAGCAACCCTATTAATCCTGGTGGATCTTGCTATAGGGTTAGCATATGCAATGGGAAATCAGCACTTCTCTGTCTTGCTTCAAGGGAATGAACATATCAGAGGTGGGTTTAGGGCAGTGCGACCAGTGCTGCTGCATTGGGTGCTGAGCCTAGAGGAAGTCACAGTGTCACCACCAGGATATAGTGAACTGAGCAGAATGGAAGGCAAGAGGTAGTGTGTGTGTGTGTGTGTGTGTGTGTGTGTGTGTGTGTGTGTGTGGATTTTGGCCTTGCAAAGGATGCCGCTGAAATTTGGAATTCCAAAGTCCATACCTGAACATATTCCTAGATTTTATGCTCTTGCAGTTCTTCATGTTTCCTTTGGATTTGCTCATTAATAATCTCCATGGGATTCCAAATAGACCTTGGTAGGTCTGTTCTGCTATACTAAGCTAAAAGTTGCTATTGATGACTCAGCAAGGGTGGTTTGTGTTTTTCTCCTGAGCAGCTAATTCATTGAGGGGCTCATATTGAGCAAGATATTTTTCTCATGATCAAAAGCAACTTTCTCAAGCTTCCTAATCAATAGCTTCTACAGAGTCCCTTAAACACTATTGTCTGCTTCAGGGACCATGAAGCACAAGTGAAAATGAGCTTAGCAGGGAGAAGCACAAATCTATTGATCTGTTATCTTTGAAGACTTTGTTATTTACTGCTTTCCATGCCCCCAATTCCAATCTTTATGGGCCACAATTTGAGAATATAGTCACTCCTTTATACCAACAAAAACTCTTCTGAACATAAATGATTTGGTAATTATTTGCGGTTATGATTGGTGTCACTTAAATAAGACAACTTCCACACATCACAAAATCAGTTCCGGTAACCACAGAGCTACACGGAATATTGCCAAGTCTGTGCTAAATCTCACAGTAAATGGTAAATGGCTTGTAAAATAGGGACTAAATCCAGGGCAGTACACTTGTGCAGATCCCATTTATTTATTTCAATGATACTTGTATAAGAGACCTTTCACAGGTAGGTAGCTGTGTTGGTCTGCCATAGTCAAAACAAAATTTAAAAATTCCTTCCAGTAGCACCTTAGAGACCAACTAAGTTTGTTATTGGTATGAGCTTTCATGTGAATGTCCTGGGATATTGAAGTGTTCTCCTACTGGTTTCTCTGTCTTGTGATTACTGATATCAGATTTATGTCCATTTATCCTTTGGCATAGGGTTTGGCCTGTTTGTCCAATATAGAGAGCTGAAGGGCACTGTTGGGATTTGATGGCATACACAATGTTAGAAGATGAGCAATTAAATAGTCCTGAGCTGTGCTGCTGATTTGGAGGAATCAGACATCCTATACAACATCTTAAAGTAGCTGTCTTATTACAAAAGAATTTCAGAATTAGACTGGAAAGAGAAGTTGCTGAATTGCAACTTATTACCAAACTTAAAACCATGAAGAGACCTGGTCTGAATAGAGACATTGGATTCTTATCTCATTATACATTAGCCATCTCACCCCTTGCTTTTTCCTGTAAGACCAATTGCAGTCGTTAACAGTCGTCAACAGGTTTACCACACCTATCACCCAATCACCCATTCCCACCACCCTTCTGAGTAATACCCCTCCCCACCCTCTCACTATATATAAGGGTCTGGTGACTTCTGTTTCATCTGAAGAAGTGTGCATGCACACAAAAGTTCATACCAATAACAAACTTAGTTGGTCTCTAAGGTGCTACTAGGGATGCGGGTGGTGCTGTGGGTTAAACCACAAAACCTAGGACTTGCCAATCAGAAGGTCGGCGATTCGAATCCCCACCACAGGGTGAGCTCCCGTTGCTCGGTCCCTGCTCCTGCCAACCTAGCATTTCAACAGCACGCAAAGTGCAAGTAGATTTCTCCTTCCCTTCCTCCATCCCAAGTTTTGGCACCTCCTCCTCCTCCTCATTTTCTCATTTCCTTGCCCAAGGTCCCAACTGATTGCCTGTAGAAGGTTACATAGAGATCCCTAGCTCAGAAGCAGAGATCTGCTTTGCATGGAAAATATATCAGGTTCAATCCTCAACATTCCTGGGTAGGGTTGGGAAAGAATCCCTGTCTGAAACCCTGGAGAGCTGCTGCCAGACACTGCAGATGGGACTGAGCTACATGGACCAATAGCCTGGCTTGGTATTAAGGGCTCAGTTGGTACATCATGAGACTCTTAATCTCACGATCATGGGTTCAAGCCCTACATTGGGCAAAAAGGTTCCCACATTGCAGGGAGTGGCACTTGGGGTCCCTTCCAATTCTACAATTCCATGATTCTATGATTCCTATGCTCCTTTTACTGCAACCATTTTGGCTGTTTGCTTGATTTGCACCCTCCTAACCCATGAAATTAGGCTGAGAGGGCTCCATTAAATTAGGCAGAGGGCCAGCCAAAAGTTTCCCTCCCCTGCCCTAGAGGTAGAAAAAAAAGCTTATCTTGCTCCTCTTACCTTTTAAAAATATCATTTTTATACCTGGGTATAATTTCTCTTACAGTCTTGTCTATTCTTTTAAGAAAAAATGGGGAAGGGGACCCCCAAATACTTGGCTTTGATCATTTTTGGTACTGTAATTTGAAAATGTGGAGAAGATATCTCAAGTCACAACAACAGCATGGAATGTAACAACGTTTAATAGAACAACATTTCTAGGTAAGGAACTATATTGTAAATGTGGAGTTAAAGAATAAGGTGAGAGGCACAGAGACAGAAGATTCCAAATGCAAACATTTGTTTCTGAAGAGTCAATAAGAGGCTACAATTTACTCTGAAGCAATGCCTTTCCCTCTCCATAATATTTCAGCAATATCTGACAAGCAGTCACAGTGCATCTTGTTTTTGTTCAAATGTATTATCAGAATTTTAAATTGCTGAATTAAATGAAAAACCATATTTATTACTCTACTGAGCATATAAACAAACAGTTTTGAATAATACCTCACAAACTCATCTGTCTGAGTGCATATCTATCTTCCAAGATAATGCCCTTTGCTGGCCAGGATTGAAGATGCAAAGGTGTGCATGTACCTGGACTATAGTGTGACAAGGTGCTCTGCGTTCATTGCTCCACCCACTTTTTGCCTCTGGCCACACCTGCCACTGGAATGCTGCTCCTGGAAGGTTGCCCATGAAGGAAAGTGGTCCTCAAGCATCCATCATAATCCATTTTGGCTTAGATATAGACATGTCGTGGTTCAAAAGGAAACAAGACTTTCTCCATCAGAAGCTGGCTGCTGCTGCTAGGTGTGTTGTTCCTTGCATTGTGAAGCGAAGCTGGAAACTGTTATGTGTTAACAACCAGCGGATGATTGAACCAGCGCATCCATTTGTCCATCAAACAGCCTGTTCTGACAGGCAGCAAATCTCCAAGGTTTCAGGCAGAAGTTTTTCACATCACCTATTATCTAACTCTTTTAAAGACTAGAGATGCCACAGATTGAACCTGAAGCCTTCTGCATACACTGAACTGTAGTCTCTACCGACCACAGCAAGCATGTGCATGCAATATATTTAAGCTTGTAAATAAGGTGTGGTGTTTTTTATGAATTGTGCATATTTCTAAGACTTCAAAGGACAAAAATTGCCTGAAAGATGCATGGTGGACTCAAAGGAATAGCAGCTTGATGATTATTTATAAGTAGTGCCCGCTAACCAGTTTAACTAATCACATTTTAATTTAATACATTTGGCAATTTCATATTTATTGTACACAAATAGAGATTTTATGAGCATGCCTCCATGTTACTAATGTTTAGTATGTAGGCTACCCTCTAGAGTCTGACCCTGCGGAACGCAAATATCAAATAAATAGAAACAAATTAAAGTCTGATAGGCCTCCAGAGTCCTGCTTGCTGAGCAAATAAAGCAGTCCCTCTCCTCATCATTCAACAAATCCTCTAAACTGATTAAAGTAAAACATTTCCTGCAAAGCTGAGTTTCCAATTTCCTTTTTGTACCCCCTCCCTTAATGATATTTTATTAGGCGGAATAGAGAAAAGAAACCGCCTTTATTTACACTTAGCTCTTTGCGTATTGCAAAGTGTTTTTCAGTACAGAACTCACTCACCCCAATTTTCTACTTATACCGTTTGTAAGGACTTATTTTAAGAGGGTACCATTTAGGGAAGGGGGCATGCAAATTTAAAGACCTTTCCCTAATTTAATACTGCATAAATTAAAGATAAATATTTAGATTTGTCATGTTCTGCAGGAGCTCAAGGCACCTAGAACATCTGCAGGACCTTGGAGAGCTCTCAAAGTCTGAGGTTAACAGGCTGTAAGCACTTGCTCCAACAGAGGCATTCTGCTCCAAGGGCCCTCAACTTATTTTGCAGTCTTTTACTCCTACAGGGCCAGGGAGACAGAAGTTCCTTGCAAGATTCCTCTGAACAAAAGGAGGATGATAAGGCTGTGTCCTCCTGTCAGGAGGGCTTTGAAGACAGACTAGTCCATTCTTTCCCTAAGGATGTACAGTGGTACCTCGGGTTACATACGCTTCAGGTTACATACGCTTCAGGTTACAGACTCCGCTAAACCAGAAATAGTGCTTCAGGTTAAGAACTTTGCTTCAGGATGAGAACAGAAATTGTGGTCTGGCGGCACGGCGGCAGCAGAAGGCCCATTAGCGAAAGTGGTGCTTCAGGTTAAGAACAGTTTCAGGTTAAGAACGGACCTCCGGAATGAATTAAGTACTTAACCTGAGGTACCACTGTACCCAGAACCTTACCCTCCTCTGAATTCTCCACCGCACAGTGCATGGTCTGTGAGTCCTGGGTGATAAGAGTGTTTTGCAGAATGTTGTCCCCACTTTGCCCTGTTAGAGTTGTTAACTGACCAGAACAATTTGAATATAACTTCAGGTTTTTTAAATATTTGCATCCCCCACTCCCCCCAAAAAACAAGAGTATGGCAAGCAGTGATTAAAATGGGATATTTTGTTACATAGGGTATTGCCCAATCCATGCCGACCCTCCAAATGTCTATCCCACTCTAGCAAGTGATTCAATGGAAAATCACTGAATTGAACTGGCACATTCAAACCTCAAATAGATAGTGCTGTTTAAGAACTCTGTGATGGAAAGGTTTAGAGTCTGAATTAGGGAGAAGCACTGTTGTAAAAGGAGATAAAGGACTGAACATCATTGTCTGCTACTTGATTGCAATGTGCTATTTTGTTTCTTTGCAACATCTTTTGTAATTAGTTTTAAGACTGTTCTGCAGTAAAGCTTGTGGTGGAAAGTTCATTCATTTCTACAAAAGGTCCAGATAAAGGATCCCGTGGCAACAACTCTAACAGAGAGGGCACTATGCCAGAGAACCAGCTTACTACAGACCTCAGTGAATAACAACAGCAACAAGGTTCCTAGTCCAAGAAAAGGAATATTGAAAATCATACTTTCAGCTAGCGGGTTTCCTAGCATACTCCCTTTTTGCAACATCCAGTGCTCAGGGTACTAGAAAATCCAATGAGCAGCCTAGCCCAGTAGATGTATCCAGCCGGGTTTGTTTATTTATGTCTGTGTTTCTAGGCACCAAATACATTACAATGTTGTTACTTCTAGACACAAGCAGAAGAGACAAATGGAGGTGTGCTATAATAATAAGCCAGCTGTCGAGCTGAGAAAGGGATTTCTGTGGAATAGTGATAGAGATGTACTGCAACCTTCAGCAATTTAATTAGCTGCTTGGTCAATGCAAGACAACTCTCTTGGAGGCAAAATGAAAAGGTCACTTCAAATCCCAAGCAAGAGTGGGTGTCTTTAGTCATCACTGGTGACACATTTTTAAATATAGCTACTTGGTCTTCTGGCATTGACAGTCTACACCAAACAACTGACAAGTACAAATGCAGTTGAATCCCTCTGTTCACCTCCCTTTAACATTATAGCTTGATAAAACTACAGGGTGCTGTTCTTCCACTTCTACAGCATAGGCCTCAGAACCACCACAAACACCACTGTTCAGATGATATATTGTTGATCTAAAATTATTGGCATGGTGCAAACCAATCCTAGACACATTTACTCAGAAGTTAACCTCTCTGTGTTGACTAGGGTTTGCTTGCTAATAAGTGTGCAGCATTACACATGGTCTTTTCAAGTGCTGTTCATGTCTGTGGATGTTGTCATGTTTTCAGAACTATGCCCCATCACCACTACCATTGGATTAGCAATACAGGCATCTCTTGTGCTGCATGTATTCCTTAAGAGTTAAGACTCGACAATAAGGAGTTGATGGCTGCAATCTGAACTATCCATCCCTGGCAGGGCTTCATGGAGTGGGGCCACCATCGATAGCCCTGCAGTTCACAGTATCTGGGGGAGTAGAAAGATTGTCGCACAAAACCTGGAGTCAGTGCAGCAGTCAGGCCTAAATTGGACCTCATGCCATTGTGTGGCGATAGTGAAACTGGCTTGAGATCCAAAGTATCTTGGCCTAAATGCCACCCTGCTTTTGGAACACCCCATTTCATGACTTTTGGTTGATTTGTGTGCCAGGGGAAGACCAGATTCACCAGGAAAGCTGGGCAAAGCATGGAACATGAGCATGAAAGAAGCCCCAACCTGTGAAGAGAGCCCCTTCATGTGCTTCAGTAAGCATGGGATACTTTCTTTGAACCACAATCCTGCTCACCCCTTGTGGCGGTTTGTGTTTTTCAAAACAATTGTATCGTGCTTTAAGGTTCATGCTGATTTTTTTAAAAAGTCATTCATATTTCCATCATTTTCCAGTAAAAAATAATATTGATTATGCCTTATTTTACATGATCAAAACAAGCTTCATAAATATTTCTGACAGCCCAGATAGCTCAATTGGTTAGAGCATGGTGCTGATAATGCCAGGGTTGCAGGTTTGATCCCTCTCTGTATGGGACAGCTGCATATTCCCGCATTTCAGGGGTTGGATTAGGTGATCCTCAGGGTCCTTTCCAACTCTAATATTCTATGATTCTGTGATTTATCAATGAATATGGCCAACAGAGTGCACCACTAAATGACCAAATTTCATCCAAGTTTACATCATTTGCCAACAAAGGGAAAGCAGCTAAATTGACTCCAGAAAAAAATCTAAATATAACTGAGCCAATTATTCATCACCCAAATGCCCATTTGCCCCATATTTTGCTATGTCTTTATGTGTTCTATCTTCTCCTATTCCTTTGTGGGCCAAATTATATGTTTGTGTAGACCTGCTTGTTTAAACCTGTGTCTTCCGAAGTTATATATACAGTGTGGTAAATGGTTACATTTAGAACAAGATAGGTGTCATTGGTTACTTCTTTTCAATCTACTGACTTGACAATTTTCTTTCCCCCTTTGTCATTTCCAGCTTCTACCCATTTATCAGGTAGAAGAATACAAAATTTTCATAGTGAACAACACAAACACATGGAAAGCTAAAGCATAGAAAACAACTGGCTCCATCGTCTTATTGCAATTTTTGCCCCCCCCCCCCCCGACTCCATGACTCACTCCTATTTAGTGATTTCTTAACTGCATGGTTATGGGTTACTTGAGTTTTATAATAGTTTCAGCTACTGTGGAAAATTGAAAATCTAGTCTCTTTGCTCTCTAATTGACCTCTGCTGGGGATGATCTGATAGCCATCTAAAGTAAGTGAGAACTTACTCCCAAGATATGACTATTAATGAATTCATGTGCCTTGATTTTGTAGCTAGAATTTTGTTGATAAAGAGCCTGGCTTTTACTTTCATTAGCATACTTCTCCTCCTCCCTGAGCACTATGAAATGAAGACAGAAAATCCTCATCAAGAAATTATCAGTAATTTGTGTTTCAGATAATAAGGTAATTTGAATTAGTGTTTGCTAATCTCCAACATGCAATTGGAGAAAGATAACATGAAAAAGTTCTCCTTTAATCAGTTCAGAGGCTGTGTTTTAGGGAAAAACACAGCAGCTACTTACTTTGATGGGAGCCTGTCAGGCTTGGAACAAACCGAACAACAAGCATTTGCCGACAAGTTCTCCATTAAGTTTAATCATGCCTATGCAGCAGAATTGATGGCATCGTTTTAGGGTGGTGCTCACCACAAAACATGAGACAAGGAGGCTGTGCACGACACTCCAGGCAGCTGCCACTTAGGTGAGTCACTTCAGCTGCGCACCAGCAGTCCAGTGGAAGTGGAGGTGAGCCCTGTGGGGGTTGGGGCATTTGCCAAAGGCTGGATCCAGGCCTAGGACTGCAAAGGCCTAACAAAGCCATCAGGCAGTGGAAGTGCCTGGGGACCTTCCACATTCCATTAAAATCTATCCCCCAAACCCTGTGGATGGTGCTAGGTTATTCTGTGATATGGTGCAGGTTTGCGTGGTTTCACCATTCCCAGTAAATACAAGACCCGGCAAAGTGATCATCTTATGCAATGTCATCAAAACAACCATCTATTTGGGGTCAAGAGGCAAATTTCTGGCATTCTCCACTGTCATAATGACAAATGTGATCTATCCTAAAATGAATTCATTACAGAAGAGCATTATTCCACTGTGTAGATGCATTCACTTTTCCTTATATCTTCCTTTCTCCTGACCTCTAATCCAAGCCAGGAAATTTCAGGTGCGGAGAATATTTTATTTTATTCATCTTGATTTACGTTTTTAAAAAAGCTTTGTGCCAGGAAGTTTAAAAAAGCTGTGACTGTTCATTTATTTAAATTTTAAGAACAGGGCTATTTGCTACAACTGAAGTATAGCAGGATGTCATGAGAAGATTAGCTGGAGAGAGACAGGCACTCCCATCAATCTGTTCACTCACTGATAATGAGAACCATAATCAACTGACCTTGTAATGTTATATTGCATTGATGGCCACAGGGATGCCATAGGGAGCGATAATGAGATGTTGCACATCTAGAAGAAAATATCCATTTTACTTATTGAACTGTTTTTTAAAAGGAACAGACTTTTATAACTATGAAAGGAGTGCTGTATCCATTTGCTTGATGAGAAGTGCCAAAACTTAATTCTTGGAAATGTGCTGGAAGAGTGACTTGCAGTGATAGGCCTTGAATACCATGTCCCTTGTCATGACTATTGCCTCAGATACTGACTTGCAGGATGCAGAGTCAAGTGAAGCAAACCGACCACTGGCTTCATCTGAGGTGGGGAAACATCTTGGGCTTATTTAATTATAGAATTTCTGTGCTGCCCAATAATCATAATAATATTCTCTGGGCAGTTTATAATCACAAAATAAAAACAGTAAACAAATTTCAGTTTAAAAATTCAGCTCAAAATATTCAGCAGCATAGAGAAGACAGATGGATGAAGACAGACAGCCACTCTACCTGTACAACAAACTTCCGCTTGTGCAATCAAACTTCTCCCTTACTGCTAATTCTGTGGCTAAACCTCTGTTTACATGTTACATCTGAAAAGGGCCTATTGAACCCAGTAGAACTTACTCCTTAGTAAATATTATTAGGATTGCTGCTTATCAGTGCTATTTTTTTAATAGAAAAAGAGGAGCTAGAACTCACCATGAACAGGGCCGTCTTAAGCATATCCAGCACCAGGGTTGTAAATATCTCTCCAGTGCCCTCCCCGCCTTTCCCAGAGTTGCCAACCTTTTTTAGGGGGGGGGGGCAAGACTTTGGTCTGGCTCATTTACATCATGTGGTCCGACACATGCTCAGCGCTGCATGTAAGTAAGAGGCACCCAGATCACAGCCCAGACGGCCTCCTGCGGAGCCCCCCTCTAAGCACCCAGTTCCCCTCACCTGCCCCCGTCCAGGGAAGTCTGCGCCAAGCAGATCAGGTGGCTTGCCAGCTGTGCCATCCTCTCTCAGTGCCAGGATCGCACAGGGCACTTCCCTGCTCTGTAGGGAGGCGTGCAGGCAGTGCCCCACACCTGCCCCCGATTCTGCCTGTCAGGCACCCAGGCAGCCCTGGCGGGAGGGGACGTGAAGGGGCTTCCCTGAGCCGGATGCAGCGCGCTCCGATCGGTGGCTGAGAAGAGAGGAGCGGGCTGCCCCAGAGTGGGGAAGGGAGCGCGCCCTGACTCTTCTTCCCGGACACTCAGCCTGTGGCGCCCCGCACCACTAACGTCTATGGGTAAGATGCCCCTAACCACGAACACCTCCCTTGTTCTCATATAATTACAATGGCACCCAGGATGCGGGTGGCGCTGTGGTCTAAACCACTAAGCCTCTTGGGCTTGCCAATCGGAAGGTTGGCGGTTCAAATCCCTGCGACGGGGTGAGATCCCATTTCTCTGTCCCAGCTCCTGGCAACCTAGCAGTTCGAAAGCACGCCAAAAATGCAAGTAGATAAATAGGTGCCGTTGTGGTGGGAAGGTAAACAGTGCTTCCATGCTCTCTGGCACCCGTCACGGTCCTCCATGTGCCAGTAACAGTTTAGTCATGCTGGCCACATGACCCGGAATATTGTCTGTGGTCAAACGCTGGCTCCCCCAGCCTGAAAGAGAGATGATCGCTGCAACCCCATAGTCGCCTTTGACTGGACTTAGCTGTCCAGGGGTCCTTTACCTTTACCTTTACCTTACAATGGCACCCAACTGAGAGGTGCTGGAATTGAGTTCTAGCAGGAAAAAAAGGTCCTGCTGCTTACAGACATTAGGAAGTCTTCTCCCTAAAATATCAAGCTTACAAGCTCCTGAATCATGTACTAATGAAATAGATTTAATGAATCAGAGTGCCCTCTTAGCTTTCACATACTTTTAAGGAAGAGTTCTAAGATTTTATGGAACACTGAACTACCAGTTTGCTTTTCATCTCTTTTTATAATTCACAAATGGTCCAAACAATGGTAAAATAATAAAACATCTTTGTCCCCTGAATGGCAATTGCAAACAGAACGCAAGAAATGCACTTAAAAATTCCATTTCCCATGAATAACACCTTTTTTCTATACCTTTTTTTTAACCCAGTAGACAAACAAAAATGTACTGTAATGTGGTAAACAAAATAAAAAAGCATTTTAAAGTAAACTCTGTTTCAAGCAGTTTAATGTTTTTCAGAATAATAATAATAATAATAATAATAATAATAATAATAATGGCTGTTGCAGGCCCAGGTGCAGTGAGCCTGGGCCATAGGTGGATGGGCTGTGAAGAAGAATTTTGTCAAGACAAATAGCATGGAGTCAAATGGCCACAACTTTATTGATTACAGGTGCCAGAAGGTTTTGGCATAGGCACTGGCTGCATATGCTGAATCGCCCAGCCAGTCTGCTGGGTGATTATTCCTTCAAGGTTGATCTTGCAGCTTCACTCAATGGATTTTTTTAAATTCCCTTTCCCAGTTCCTTTCCTCCTTTGGTGGCTCTCAAATCCTTACCCCATGGAAGCCATTGTGCTCTTGCTGCAGCTCTCCCACCAACAGAACTATTAAGGCACTGTGTTCTGCATTGAATCCTTTCTTCCATTTGTGTCATGCAGTGAGAAGGCTGCATCTCATCTTTTTGGATACTCTGTACAAAGGGGAAATTATACCACTTGGTTGACCCTCTGCTGGTCTTGTAGCCTTGGCAGTGCCCAGCTTTGCCATCCTCTGAAGCCAGCCCTGTTGAGGACTACACACCTATAAAATGGAATGTGTGAAGTCTTGGAATGGAGTCTTAAAACCAGGGTTTTCATGTTTCACAATCATGGAAGTAAATGAGAAAAATTAGCTCTTTTCATATAACCTGCAAGTAATGTCCTGTTATGTTGATTTTGGGATTGTTCTGAACATGACTTAATAAAGTAATATGACACAAGCTTAGTTTTCACGGGCATAACTTCACATGTGCTTCTGTTGCTTAGCAGCTGTGCAACTCAGTCTGGCAAAGACAACATTATTACTTACCACTGTTTAATATATATTTTAACCTTACTAAGCTAGGTGCAATATAATGCTTCAGACTGTCATACAAACACAAGTCTGCAAGCAGTCATGTTTTGCTCATTTTAAGGTTGGCAAATAACAGAGACATTTTGTGAATTCACCAATCTGTCTGACATTATTAAAATTCTAGGGGAATAAAACTTTTTGCAATATATACAATCCAGGAAACATTTTTTTAAAACCACTTTCTCAACTAAAAGCTGTCCAAAAGATTTTGTTAGTTAATAGAACTGGAGAAGATCCCACATGAAAATATAGAAATAGCCAAGGGATTTAATTAACTTTTGACAAACAAGGATTTTCTCTCCTTCCTTGACTCCTTGGTGTTCTGCTAGAAAATAACTGTCTATGCAAAACCCATAGCTTTCTGATCATCCATTGCTGTTTCCTTTCCTCAAGACAAGTTGAAAGAAGGAGATTTTGAACAGTTAGGAAAATGTCATGATGATCCACAATAAAAGTCAAAATAAAAAGAAACAGAATTAAGGATCAAAAGTATCTCATTATTCTAAGTGGATTTGGTTTTGTGTTTTTGGCATCAAATATAATTTCTGTATCTTCATAAATATGATACCAACAAAACTGCAATGTGTTTTTACATGTTTACATGAGTATATAGATGCTGATCTCCTATTTCATTCATTCATTCATTCATTCATTCATTCATTCAGTTTATATCCTGCCCCTCTTCCCAAAAGAGCCCATGGCGGCAACCCTTGTATTTGATTCCACGTTAACTAACCCCAAGCACTTGATTTTTTAAACAAAATAATCAATGGGTTAAAATAAAATGTTTCCTTTAGATTACTACTTAATACTGTAATTGAAGACATGAATTGCCCTTGCAGAAGAAATAATAGCTGTGAGCAGGAAGGGTGTTCTAACCACTTAGAGGCTTATGTACAAAGTGCTGGGTATTTAGATTAATCTCTGACATACAAACCTGTCCCTAATTCTTTAGTCTTCAATACTAGGTGCATTGATTCTATAAACTGAAGGTTCAGATAAGCTTTTAAAAAATCCATTAACTCCGGGAACTGGATAGGCTTAAAGCTGACACTGACAAAGTAAAGGGTTTCACAGGAGCGCTGCACCAGATTGATCCAAGTGTCAGATGTTTAACACCATCAGATGAGGCAATATTGCATAAAATTGATGGAACAAACTACTCTTCAATTTGTTTGGCTGTCAGGACTGGCAGGTGGCCTGTTTGGCATCATGGTTTTTGGATGGTGTCAAAGGAGTTGTAGATGCTGGTAGCCAGAGGTGTGAGATCAAGAAATATTGCAATGGGACAATCATTGTAGGGAGGAAGGTGTCCACCTAACAGATAGGTAGGTAGAAGGATAAAGGGTTGTGCAGGAACAGAGACTTTTGGGGGCGAGAGTAGGGTCTGGATTATGAATGCTTAAGGTATTAGATCTCTGCAAATTTCTATACGAATATAGAAATTCTATACTGATCTGCACATCTCAGATTATAATGCAGAATGGGAAGATATGCACCAGATTTTACACTTTGACAAACATGGCACTAGTGTTCTCAGCAGTTCAAACATTTTGAAATATTCATTTTAAACAACACTTTAAGGGAAAAGACACATTTATATATTTGTTTTGAAAGAACACACATTCTTTAAACATTTTTTAATAGAAAAAACCATCTCAAAAAACCTAACCACAAATTAATATGGATATGCATCAGTATTAGGGGCAAATACATGTGAATGTTAGATGGATCAGATAAAGGAACATTTGCCTATCTCTAATCTGGACTGGTTTTATTTTATTGTTAAGTGGACCATTGTTGTTTCCCTAGACCACCTTACTATCAACCACTTTGAGTCGATAGTTTGTCACAAGTGGCCGGCAGCTGCTCATTTCCGTCCGAGACTTGCTAGTGGAGGATGTATGTGAGAAGCCAGAATCTGGCTGCTTGAGTTTATATTTCTGATTAAGAGAATTCACTGAGCCTGCTTGTATAATTTTACATAAATACCTCTCATTTAACTGCAGTTCTGAGCAGCATGGAGGGGGGGATTACACATTAACGTATAGTTATAGGATGCCTATTGCATTGTGTGGAGTGGATAGATTATAATCTCTCCAGACCATTGTAGAGCCTGATTGCTTGCTTAATGGCCTTCAATACCTGGTAGCTCCTCCAAGCTCTTGGAATTTGAAGGTCACACTTCCCAGTGAGCGTGGAGGCGGAAGTCAGTGTTTTGCCTGTGTTTCTTTCTCTTTCTTAGTCCCTCTCTCTCTCTCTCTGTGTGTGTGTGTGTGTGTGTATGTGGAAGAAAAAGAAAAGCAGTTTGGCCATTTGAAAGTAGCCAGTGGATGAGAAAGTCCACATTTTACAGGTGGCTGGTAGGAATGAGCCTTATGGAACTAAGACTTTGCTGTTTGCTTTGGGGAAAACTGATGCTACTTTAAAGAGTGGCAACCCCATTTTGTTTGTTCGGGGGTTTTTTGGTTTGCTTTTACGTTAGGTTGAGAGGGGATTTGAACCCTGCTATCCCAGGTCCTAGTCCAGCACTCTAACCACTGCACCACACTGACACCATTCTGTCAATTCCTTGTATATTTGTAAATAACTAGATATTGCAAAAACACCCCCAAGTCTTAGGTACCCTCACTTCATATGGGAACTGAAAAGCAGTTCCCTAGAATACCCTACCTCTTAGGGATATGGAGAGCACAAATAAAGCCAAATATATTAACAATATGGCATTTACGCCCACACAGAGGTTTATGAACAGTGCTGTCCAAATGCAAACCAGCATTATCCTTACTAGAATTCTTATATATTCACATCACATATTTATCAAGTAGGAGCTTTGGAAAATGAACATTATGCCAAGAGCCATTTCTATCAGATAGTCAATAGACATAGGGACAGAGAAACAAGAAGAGATACCTGAGGTGGGCAATATGGGGAGGGGCCTTGGCTCAGCAATAGAGCATCTGTCTTGACTGTACTGTACATGGTCCCAGGCTCAAGCTGTTGCATCTCCAGGGAGGGTTGAAAGACACTCTCTTGGAAACCCAAGAAAGGTGCTGCCAGTCAGTGTAACTAATACTGAACTAGATGAACCAATGTTCTGACTCAGTATAATTTTGCTTCCTTATACAGTGGTACCTCAGTTTATGAACTTAATCCGTTCCAAAAGTCCGTTCTTAAACCGAAACCATTCTTAAACTGAGGCGCACTTTCCATAATGAGGCCTCCTGGTGCCAGTGCCCTTCACTGTTCGGCTTCCATTCTTAGACTGAGGTAAAGTTCTGAAACCAGGACACTATTTCCGGTTTTGCAGAGTTCGTAAACCGAATCGTTCTTAAACAGGACTGTTCTTAAACTGAGGTACCACTGTATAGGCCAACCCAAGTGCATGCTTAAATCAAACATTTCTTGCTAGAATAATTTTCACCTCTGGGGAGAGAACATTCTTATGTCTAGTGCAATACATCTCATCTTTTTACACACAAATGAACACACACACACACACACACATATATATACATAGCATTCACCACTGATCCCCTTCTGTGAGCTGAGAAAAGAAAATGTGGACATGCAGGAGGTACCAAATTATTTTTGTTACGTTGCTTTACCATTCCACACCCTATTGACTCGAACTCCCCGGAGGTCTTAAACACCAAGCCCATGAACAGGACAAAGAAATCCAAAAGGGAATAAAGTACAAGCATGATGCCTTGCAAAGCCTCCTTAAGTAACTGAGCTCCCAACTTGGCATGAGGATTATACCGGGGGAATTGGCTATTTTGCAATGAATTTGCAGGTCTTTTTCATTCCATTACTGGGTGCAACAGCTGAGGATATTTCCTGAGAAGCAGAAAGCAATGTGTATAATTTTCTCAGCGATCCTGCAAAGATAGATGAATAGCTGAGAAACTGTTAAGCTTGTGACAGGGAAAGTATAAGGGTAAATGCTAAAAAGGTGCAGTTTGTGTGATCCAAATGGTTAGTGACACCACTGCTTTTCATATGACATTGCAATCATCCTCCATTTGGTATTTAATGTGTAATGCATTGACCTGTCTTGGTCCTTCTGGTATTCCTCTAGCACCTCTGTCACCTGGCTAGATGAGCACTTAGCCATATAAGTTAAGTGCATAGGTGGTTTTCTGCAAAAAAGTAAAATGAAATAAAACCATCTCTTCTTGAAATTTATGGTGGCATTTCCATTCAGTTCTTTTAGGTAAGCATCTTCTGTGTTGTGAGATACAGTGGTCTCAGCCGAGAAGTCTGCATAACCTGAGGGGCTTCCCATGGCCCCTGTACCTGAAATGAAGACACAAGGCAGGTGTGTAGTTAAATGGTCACAACTTTATAAAGGACTAGCAAGGAGTGCCCACTGGTGCCTGGGAATTTTTAGGGACCAGAAAATATTGCGTTTTTTAAATAGATAGTGTAATTTGCCAAAAATTGCATGAAGTCATATTTGGGTCTGCCATCTTGATTCAAAATAGCACATGGAACCCAAACCTCAGTGTAGACTCCCAGCCTCATCTCAGGAATTCTTGTGCCATGTTTGGTGATGATATCTCAAGAGGCAGATGAAACTGTGCCAAAAAACAGGCAAAGTCATGCCAAAGTCATGCTTCAGCCTGTCATTTTGATTCAACACAGTGTCCGATATCCAAATGGTACTAGTCAGCCAGGGGTGCCAACTTGAATAAAATATGGGGGGGGCAGTTAAGCTCTGCCCCACATAATCAGTCACAAAAAGCAGCGCACACACACCATTTGAATGGCCATCAACTTTGCTGCCCCAGCCCCCCTCAAATATTTTATTGGGGAGACCAAGGGCCCACAGCCCCTAGGAGTTGACTCCTCTCTGAAGAGTGTCCCCCCTCCCACCTCAGAAAGCCTCACGACAAGTTTGGAAACAATAGTTCAAGAGGCAGCCAAACTTATAAGGAACAGACAGACAACAAATCGTGTGTGTGTGTGTGTGTGTGTGTGTGTGTGTGTGTGTGTGTGTGTGTTTTAAATGATGGGCATGCAGCAATCAAACCTTCCCTAAACTTTTCTTGCTTTTGCTTCGAATTTCTGGTTTTTTTGGGGGGGGGGGGCGGAGTACACAAAACCAAATATTTTTATATGTCTTGTGCTACAGCAACTATAAGGACCATAGACTTAAAGTTTGCTTCACAAATAGGTATATAGGGCAGTCTCCCACAGAGTGCTTTTGCAAACACAATGATTTTTCCTTGTGCTACTGAATTTACCCTTCCTCTATTTACCCTGCTGCAATCTAATCCAGAGGGATGGGAGAAATCCCAGAACAGATCTAGGGGGTGCACAGGGAGAAAAGCTCCATTGCACAGCCCAAAGTCCATGTGCAAATAGAAGTGCTTTCTTGGATACCATCCCATAGATCCAGTTATATTTCTCACACATAGATTCACACATCTGTGCTGTGGAATTGTGAACATGGCTATGGTGGGCAGGAGAATATTTCATGCTGCACCATCTGCACACGGAAGCCTATTTCTAACCCAGATTGCCCTTCCTTGCTGAATTGGGCCACTGGTGATTATTAAACTGATGTCTTGAACACTTGACTACCTTTGTGTAAAATATGCTGCTAGCCAAATTGCCTAAAAATAGTTTTTTGGGTTTCTCCCCACATCTTCAGAGATTTTATTGCTGCCATACCTTTTAAGCATGCAGTGCTTAGTGATGCTGCAGTAACACTTAAATAGCTTGAAGGGTGTTCTGTTCAAGCTGCAGGGAGAAAAAATTATAATATTCTGATGAACGTGGAAACGTGACATCTGGTATATATCACGGAATTATGTTAACATGGCAAGACAAATATCTGCATAAGGTTAAAACGTACAAGTGTAATTGTTTCCTGTCTTGCAGTGGGAGGCAGCACTAAACTCACACAAGATCTTGGTAAGATTTAAAATGTGCAAAGATTCACACTGAGCTTGGCAATCTGCCTGCTAGAGCCAGCTCACTTCTAGCTTTAATATTTAAGAATAACTAGAAGGAACCTGTTGACAGACTACAAACAGTGACTCAGAAGGGGAAAATATGTCTTAAATCCTCCTTTCATTTACCTGGGAGTCTTCTGGGAAAGTACTGAGAAGCATTATCTGTCCATCATGGTTTGAAACTGCCTCAGCAACATGCTGCAGTAAGTCTCAGCTAAGCCCTGGTTTGAGGAAAGTGTCAGAAGTTGCTGATTGACAAAAGGCACGAAGCAGGGAAGGGACACAGTGAAGATATTCACAGGTGATAACAACAACAGTTCTTCCCCTGAAGCACTACATGGGCACCTGGGACAAAGTAGTAGTTGTACAGTATTTTCAGCCGTTAACAGAAGAGGAACATAAGGAGCCGCCTCATATGGAGATAGAGCACTGGTCCATCCAGTCAGTGGGGTAGCGTGGGTTGCCAGTGCCCAGGGCCATGCGGAGGGGGAGGGAAATGGATGGGGTAGGCATGCACATTCAACAGCCTAACAGCATCTGCATCACCCAGGAGATCGCAGGTGCAAAGCTAAGAAAGCAGAGCGGTGTCTGGAGCGGTTACTTCCTGGTTCGCATGGAGAAGCCTTTTCAACTAAGCCTAGTGATGGAAGCACACAGCTGAATTAATGCGGGACTGGCTAATGAAATTTTGCAGTCCTGACGATTCTGCAACCGGGGCAACCGCCTCTTTCCGTACCCCCCACCCGCCCGCATCCAGCTCAGTTTTGTGTACACTGACTGGCAAGAACTTTTCAGGGTTTCAGATCGGACTCTTTCCTGACTGTATCTGGGACTTTTTGCCAAGCAAAAAAATGACTTACAGCTCTTTCTCACACTGACAGAGAGCTGAGCTAAGTACACAGCCTTGTCTGTCTGTCTGTCTGTTTGTTTGTTTTAAGGAAAAGATTTATTTATTTTTGCTTAAATTCCATACTGTAAAATTGTCATTAAATAAACAAATGCACACCAATAAAGCTAGCTATACGTTCCTAACGGCTGTTGGCATGACATCTGTATTGAATTCCCTTAGGGTTGCCAATTTTGGATATAAACACACACACACACACAAGCATGGGCTCCAGTTGTCTGCCTTTTGAGCAATGCAGTAATGATTTGGGAGTCTCTTTGTCATGTGGCTGTCTTGTCCTGAAAACCATTCTGAATTTTTGAGCATACCTGGCAAACTGTCAAAAAAGAAAAGAAAAAAAAGCTGAAGCAATTTTTAAAAATCATTTTATAGGAATGCTCAAAAAATCCAAATGGCAGTAATCATAGCGTTTCCATTCACTGACAGTCCCTCCCCCTGCCTAGCAAAAAGAACCTCTGTTGTTACAACCTTGCATTGGGGAAAGAGGGGTGGTGCCAGCAAGGTTCTCTTTATCACAAATGTGACATCGCAAAAGGCCTCTCATTAGCTGGAAGTGGGAAAACGGAACATCATTTCTGGCCTGGTAGTGATGATGAATAACCTGTCCTTCACCCCAAGGTCCCAGGGCAGGTTACAACATTACAATTCAAATTAAAAACAGTTTAAAATACCTTAAAATCACAAAATAATGGAGGTCCCCAAAACAGAGACTACAAGCCATACTCTTTTTAAACTACAAGTCTCACGATGCTCTGAAGGAAGTGAAGCCCCTGGCCCTACTAGTGTAAGTTTTAACTCATTCTCCGAACCATCACAGCTTGAGATCCAGAGCCTGGTATGCAAGGTGGAAAGTTTAAAAGCTCTCTGCCTTGGGGACAAGGCCCGCTTGGTGCACCAGCTTGGAAAAGTAGTGATGGTTGTTGTGCAGAGGTGGTTCCATGGTTGTTCTGACTACACAGTTTTGTCTTTATGTGCAATCCCCAGAATCTAACCTTGCACAGGTCGTGAGTCAACTGTAAATTAATATAGGCAGTCTATAAAAAGGTAAAGGTAAAGGTACCCCTGCCCGTACGGGCCAGTCTTGCCAGACTCTAGGGTTGTGCGCTCATCTCACTTAAGAGGCCGGGAGCCAGCGCTGTCCGCAGACACTTCCGGGTCACGTGGCCAGCGTGACAAAGCTGCATCTGGCGAGCCAGCGCAGCACACGGAAACGCTGTTTACCTTCCCGCTGGTAAGCGGTCCCTATTTATCTACTTGCACCCGGGGGTGCTTTCGAACTGCTAGGTTGGCAGGCGCTGGGACTGAGCAGCGGGAGCACACCCCGCCACAGGGATTCAAACCGCCGACCTTTCGATCAGCAAGTCCTAGGCGCTGAGGCTTTAACCCACAGCGCCACCTGCGTCCCACTAGGCAGTCTATATGTCCATGTAAACATCCAAATGAGATGGACAATTACAAGGTATGGATTCAAATGTAAAAGGGGCATCCTTCCAGGGTTATATCCAAAAGCAGTACAGTGGTACCTTGGGTTAAGTACTTAATTCGTTCTGGAGGTCCGTACTTAACCTGAAACTGTTCTTAACCTGAAGCACCACTTTAGCTAATGGGGCCTCCTGCTGCTGCCGCGCCACTGGAGCACAATTTCTGTTCTCATCCTGAAGCAAAGTTCTTAACCTGAAGCACTATTTCTGGGTTAGCGGAGTCTGTAACCTGAAGCGAATGAAACCCGAGGTACCACTGTAGTTTGACACTCCACAGATTTACCACATTTGACTTTGAAAACAGGGAGCTCCAGTTCCCTGAAATCAATCATAATAGATCCAGAAGGATCTCCCGCAATCTACAGTCCTGCATTGCACATCTGTATCATATATAATAAGACTATTCTAGGTTCTTCTGAGTCTGAAGGACTGAGAATAACTAGGTGCTGAAGAGATGAAGTTATCATCTATGATTCAGTCCTGATTGAACTTAGTTTTAATGTTTGTATGTTCAAGTGTCCCAGTTTGGGATGCTGATATTGGGGGATTAATGCTCTCTTCTCTTCAGATTCAGACCTTGGCTGGGATAGTTTATTAGAAACAAGGAGAACAATAAAGCAAGGTAACTATTTCCTTCTTATGTTGGCCAGCTGACACCAAGAAATAATTCTATTGCAGCCAGAAAGGGCCCTATATTCTATATATGTCTGTCTATTTGAGATATATCACAGGAACGTCAGACAGGTTTCACATCCACAGTGTGTTCTGATACTGCAAACACAGGGGAATTTCTACTCCATTTTTGTCAGAATCATTACTGAGCACAAGAACGCAGTATTTTGTTTGCGGAAAGATATTCTAGGCCAAGTTGTCATTTTAAAAAGTATTTTTCACCTCAAACCACCTTTAGGGGAGGGGGTACCCTCTGACATTCCACATGGAAATAGGAACATTCTATTTAAAAGTAATGCAGAATGTCAGAGGCAGGGATGAAACTAATGAAACTTCAGGGCTCCTAAACCCAGAGGGCCCCCGGAAGCAATTTTATTCATGCATGTATAGAACATTTTCCTAATTTTCATCCCCCACATAACTTGAAAACTGTAAGGCATAGGAAATATTTCTTCACACCAGTGACTTGGACATGTGAGACAATTCAGTACAGCAATTATAATCAAAATCTGAGATGTAGTAGTTTTTGTTTGGTTGGCTTTTTTAATGGGGTGATCTGTCCTGGAACAACTCCGCTGAAGAAGATAACAGAGGTCCCAGACATTGTTGCTGGTTGCTAAGGGGCCCCGTAACAGTTCAAGCTTCAAGATCCCCAAAATGTAGGGATACCACTGGTTGGAGGGTGATTAATAATAATAATAATAATAATAATTTATTTGTGCTGCTCCCAACAGAATATTACACGCATGATAAAACATCAAACATTTAAAAACTTTCCTAAACAGGGCTGCCTTCAGATGTCTTCTAAAAGTCACATAGTTGTTTATTTCCTTGACATCTGATGGGAGGGCGTTCCACAGGGTGGGTGCCACCACCAAGAAGGCCCTCCGCCTGGTTCCCTGTAACTTTGTTTCTCACAGCGAGGGAACCTCCAGAAGGTGCTTAGCGCTGGACCTCAGTGTCCGGGCAGAATGATGGGGGTGGAGACGCTACTTCAGGTATACTGGACCGAAGCCGTTTAGGGCTTTAAAGATCAGCATTTTTGACAGGCAAAATGGTTGCATAGCCTATTCAACTGTTAACGTTTATGTTGACTGACTGTGGTTTTTTTGGCCTTCTGTAATAATAATAGCATTTGCGTAATATGCACAACTTTTTTAAGTTGTAAAATCGTCTGATTAAAAAATATAATCTTAAAAGGTTGACATTTCTTAAGGGACGTAATTTCTGTGTTTTGAAACAGGTTTATCCTGAATTTTATTGACTTAAAGGAATCCAAGAGTTACTCGATAGTTTGCATGATTGATGGCTTTGCAATATTTGCTCTTATAATATCCCACTCTGGGATGGCAGCAGTTACAAAACTTGTTGCACTCCAGCTCCTTACAAGCAAAAACTGCCACAGCAGCAGCAACTTCAAATATGGATGTACAACTTGCTCTCAAAAAAGTGAGCTTACTTGATTTATGTTTTGCCCAGCTCAAGGACATCAATGTGCCATCGGTGGGAGTAGGGGATGTTATCTTCTTGGCTGATGCAGGCTGTCGGGAGCACTGAAGATATGTGCTGAGGAGCAGCTATCTATGCTTATAATCTGATTTATCTTGGTAGAGACAGGTGATGCATCGATCTTGTAGGCCCAGAATTGACAGGTCTCATCTTTCATGCCTAGCTGTACCTGAGAATCCATTTAGGTAGGTTACACAAGCTGGCCAGATGAAGATTGTGGGGAGGGGAAGACACTAATGCTTTACTATGGTGAGCTACAAGACTTTTTATTTCATGAGGAAGAGTAGACATGGTCTGATTATTATATTTTCAGATGGAAACTACCTCTAGATTATGTTTCCCACACCTGCTCTTGCAGTGTGGCAGCATGAGTTAAAATTCAGCCATGTCAGATTATCTTCCTACCCGTCTATTGTGTGGACTAATTCTTAGGGCCAGTTAACACTTGCACATTATGCTACAGTTGCGTGCATTCTTTATGGTACATTTCTTTAGCTAAAAAGACCCCCAAAGTAGCTTACAAAGGTTAACACAGACTTGAAATAGCAGAATAAAAACCTTACAGCAAATTTAAAACAGCAATATTTCAATAGCATATTTAAAATTAAAGGCCCAAACAAACCTATCCACATGCCTGAAAACAACAGCCACTTCCCTCCCTGTGACAAAAGAAAGCAGGAGTAAGTCTGTCATACCCTGGGCAAGGCTTCTTATAAGGTTTACAAGATATCTGCATGGGGCTAGCCCAAGACACACCCCTAAATCAAAGTGCACAGTAGCCAGTTATTTTTGAGAGCTACAACCCCCAGAGTAGTTTAATAAATATATCTCTTCCCAGGGAATTATGGGAATTGTACCCCTGTGGAAAGAATGGGGTCTCCAAACAACTCTAAGCACCTGTAACAAACTACAGTCCCTAGGACTCTTTGAGAGAAACCATGACTGTTAAAGTGGTACCATAGTGCCTTAAATAAATTCTACTAATGTGGCCTTGTCTCAACTGCAGGTGCTCCCAAACTGTTTCTGCATTACAACAGTAATTTACAATTGTCAATTCTCCAGGTTTGTCTCATGAATAATGAATATTTAGTTGTCACTGGCCATACATATTCAGGGGTTTCTGTCTAGGCATTGGCCTAATAATGGGTTATTATGGGTTATGTTATCTTCTCAACAAATGACTCCACTGAGGATTTCCTTCCAGTCATGGCAAACAAGACCATCCAAACACCTTGATGGATGAATGCTTGAGATGGGATCAAGAGAACATGTTTGGGTGTCGAAAAAAAAAAAAAAAAAAAGCAATGAATTATTGTTCTTAAATCTATGCTAGTGCCACTCTGTTTCATTGGTGGGTTGGATTTAAACCTGGAATTCTACTAAGGATGAAGTAGAGTAAAAGAAAAAACTTGATTGCAGGAGCTTTTTGAGATTTCCTTACAAATCATTTCCCCCAAAAATGTGATTAATCTTGAATATTCAAAGTCCTCACAGCTAAAATAGCCTGCTTAATGTATGTGTTTTGTGTAAATACTTTAAATAAATAATTCATACTATAGTGGTATATGTATGGGCCACAGATCTACAGATGTCTTTATTGTAATTTCAGTACAGTCTGGGTAACTGGCTTCATGTGCATGAGGATGAGGCCTTGGCATTCTCCGAATATGTAGAGCTAATGATCTCCTTCTCAATTTTTTCTACATTTGACTCCTGCAACCTCCTCTACTCCACATCTTGTGGTTGCTAAGCAACCTTGCACAGGGTGGCAGAGTGAGCAAGATCTGTCAAATTCATTATTTTGAGGCCTTAAAGAGGCAACCTCTGATGTACTGAAAGAATCTATTCTAAATTATAATTATTATCTCAATTAAGTTATTTTCTCCTGACTAGTTCTGAACTCATGCATATTTTTAGAGGACCTAGGATTGATCTGGGACTGACCCTAGCAGGGAAGGTGAGAAAACAAAACTCGTGCAGCTGTGCTGGAACTCAGAAACATCTACGAGGTGGGGGGGGGTCTCCATCACCTCAGAAATGTAAGCTGTTTCTGCCTCAGGGAGTTAGATTCCTGGGCGTTGGGATAGAGGAAAAGGGAACTCTATGGATATTGCTTAATCTTCCACAAATCTATAATATTTTTCTAACAGAACTCAGCACTCTGTCTTATTTTTTTTTAAAAAAAGGTAAAAGATCCCTGGCCGGTTAAGTCCAGTCAAAGGTGACTATGGAGTTGTGGTGCTCATCTCGCTTTCAGGCTGAGGAAACTGGTGTTTGTCCAGAGACAGCTTTCCAGGTCATGTGGCCAGTATGACTAAAGAAGAAGAAGAAGAGTTTGGATTTGATATCCCGCCTTTCACTCCCTTTAAGGAGTCTCAAAGCGGCTAACATTCTCCTTTCCCTTCCTCCCCCACAACAAACACTCTGTGAGGTGAGTGGGGCTGAGAGACTTCAAAGAAGTATGACTGGCCCAAGGTCACCCAGCAGCTGCAAGTGGAGGAGCGGAGACGCGAACCCGGTTACCCAGATTACGTGACTACCGCTCTTAACCACTACACCACACTGGCTCATCAAACTGCTTCTGGCGCAACGGAACACCGTGACAGAAGCCAGAGTGCACAGAAATGCCATTTACCTTCCCGCCACAATGGCACCTATTTATCTACTTACACTGGCATGCTTTCAAACTGCTTAGGTTGACAGGAGCTGGGACAGAGCAACAGAAGCTCACCCCATCATGGGGATTCGAACCATTGACCTTCCAGTTGGCAAGTCCAAGAGGCTGAGTGGTTTAGACCACAGCGCCACTGGTGTCCCTCTGTCTTATATATGCTATATGTCATATATATATTATATATCAAGTATACTAGTCTGTATAGTATGTGAAGACCAGAGACAAAAATATCCTCATAAAAATATGGAATTAGTACTTTCCCCATTCGAATAATCTTACAACCAGTTCTCAAATTGTTACTTAAGCAGCAGGCTCATATCATTATTCAAAGATGTATAATTATCCTGCATTTACCTCCCTCCCCAACACTACTGCTCCCCTACGTCTTCCAATGAGGTAAGAGGCCCTTGAAAAATAGGAGGAAGCCTAACTCACGAAAGAAGGAGCCTTCCCACTAAAATGCCTTTTGGAGACATTTCAACCTCCCACCCGATATGTGATTTTGCTTGCAGGAGCTGTCTCTTTCGGCTACACAGACCTGAGCCAGCAAATGCATTTCTAGCAAGGCAAACTGCTTGTACCATCTTACACAAGTGCTATCCCACCAATGTTTTACAAGGTGTTAATGCTTAAATGAGGCATTGGTTTTAGGAAGCAGTTTACTACCAAAGGGGACTACTCTCCAAACCCATGCCCTACTCTCTAAGTCCATTGGAACCTTGACCTTGGATTCACTGGAGAGGAAATCCCTGACCATTAGGTCCAGTCGTGGCCGACTCTGGGATTGTGGTGCTCATCTCGCTTTATTGGCCAAGGGAGCTGGCGTACAGCTTCCAGGTCATGTGGCCAGCATGACTAAGCCACTTCTGGTGAACCAGAGCAGCGCACAGAAATGCCATTTACCTTCCTGCCGCAGTACCTATTTATCTACTTGCACTTGATGTGCTTTCAAACTGCTAGGTTGGCAGGAGCAGGGACTGAGCAACGGGAGCTCACCCCGTCGCGGGGATTCGAACCACCGACCTTCTGATTGGCAAGTCCTAGGCTCTGTTGTTTAACCCACAGCGCCACCCATGTCCCTCTTACAACTAGTAGTTCTGCCTAAATTCATAATGATTTGGTCTGTGCTATCCAGCCTGTTGGTAATTCCTGTATGTGTAGCGGCAACCGATTTGGATGTCTAAATCAGGCTTCCTCAACCTCGGCTCTCCAGATGCTTTTGGCCTACAACTCCCATGATCCCTAGCTAGCAGGACCAGTGGTCAGGGATGATGGGAATTGTAGTCTCAAAACATCTGGAGGGCCAAGGTTGAGGAAGCCTGATCTAAATTGTAGCATGCTTGTCAGATGAGCCACTTTCTCTTTTTTTGCACCTGCATGGATTGCATGACTGAGGGATCAGGTGTGCTCGACTGTATCAGTGCACTTCCCTTGACCCACCACAGAGCGCACCATCCAGGGAAGCAATTTTTATTTTATTTTATTTTATTTTATTTTTTTATTTTATTACAATCTGAGAACAATGCATCATGGCACATGATATTCTGAAGTGTTGGGGCGGAAAAACCATGTTGCACTAAACATGCCCATTCCCAAGGTGGCATTAGTTACACTGGGCTCTTCCTCTCAAAATTTCCAGGTCAGACTTCCTACCTGGCCTATCTTTTGGTCGATTAGAACAGATTGTTAACAGAGATTGTGACTGGATTTTTCCTTCTGGCTGTAAAATACAAAAGGAAATCTCTCCCAATTAAATCCATGCTGTTCAGCTGCTGTTACAGTTTTTAATCTGGTTATTCACTTTTTAAAACTTACTTTTAACTTCCATATTTTAGGTATCATGTTGCACGGCTTATTTAACACATGTTTTGGACATTCCTGACATCTTATATCATATATGTAGTGTATCTATGTTAACAGACTTTGTATGTCAGGGTATTTTCGCTGAATAGCTGAATTTTATGTATTATGACCTCATAATAAAGACTTGATTAGCTCTGCTTTATTTCCTTTTCCTTTTCACTCCCTCCCTCATCACATCACATCACATCACCCTTCCTAACCTTAGATAAAGTGTGGAAAGTCTCATAGGAAAAGACAAGTGATAGTAATGCTCCCTCACTCCCTCAACCAGTTTGCAACCATACTACAATTTTTAACGGGGAAAGTATGTTAACATTAAATGAAATGGAACAAATATTTAGGAGGTATTTTGTCTCTTAAATCATTGAGGATGTAAGTCGGCTTTTTAAAAAAGAGATCCCTCCAATATGATTTAAACGTACTGTGGAAGGAAGAAAATCACATAGCAATTCTTGCTTCTGACCTATGAATATTCATTGACCTGTTTGAAGATGCTCTTTCTGCCTAATGTTGTCTTTATGTTGTGTTCTCCCCACACAATTGGGAACTCTATTTTTTGCTGATTCTTGAGCACACGGGGAGAGTTCTGGTCTTTCACCCAAGCTTGCCACCACAATCCCTCTTCACTCCCCTCTGTCTGTATATTCAGACATATTAGTCAGGTTGTTTGAAAAAAGCTTATGTTGAATTGAAGTGAAGCCCCTGTTCAAACAATCTTATGAGACACCTTGTTACAGAAGACAAACCATAAACACATCTAAACAGCCCCCTCCCCAAATCTTTTTCTGGTCTGACACATATGTCCTATTTTCTCAAGGTTAATTGGTAATTTAGTGATAGCTCCTAGAACTAGGTCAGAAGTTAGATCAGTCATCTCACACAATAAACAGAGCAAACACCTTCCAGTAGTCTTGTTAGCTATTCTAATCTAAAAAGCAATTGTTTTGGTAATAATGACAAGGGACAGGGACAATCCTTTGGGTACCGTAAGCCCTCTCTGACGCTCTTTCTTGATTGCTATTTTCTTTAGAAACAACTTGGTGAAGGGTTGACACTGTTAATGGCACTATAACCATCTTTCTAAATAAACAGTGTTTTAGAAGGAGCATTAAATGAGGAAAAATCTCAGTGGCATACTTGGAAAAAAATATGAAGCTTACACTAGCATGCCTTCCTAAAATACTAAATATTCATAAAAATATTAATAAGACTTTCTTTCACTTCAATAAGATTTAGCATTCAATTCCACTTTCCTGGAAGCACATCCCATTGACGCTCATAGGACTTACTTCTGAGTAGACATGGTTAGGATTGTGGTGTCAGTTATGAACTGGCATTAGCACAAAGTGGCATGATACAACAAGAGCCCAGCAGGATCAGACCAAAGGCTTATCCAGTTCAGCATTCTGTTCTTACAGTAGCTAACCAGCTGTCTGGGAATCTACACATGAGCTCAGTAGCACTCTCCTTGAAATAATAGCTATGACAATCCAGTCCTGTGCTAATAACTATGCCTTGTCTATATAAATACTGAATTTGTACACAGTAAATATAGGACCTCACTGCTTTTGTTATGTAGTGTTATGAAGTGCTTATAATATTATAAATTTAGGGACATTCAGTTCATTAAACAAAAGGAGAGGAACCTGGTTTAGGAAATGCAAATGGAGGCAAACTGGCAAGCTTAATAGTGGAGCAAAATGTTTCTGATATTCATTCTGTAGTTCAAGTGGAATTTGAACTACTAGATACATAATTCAGCATCTCAGCTGAGTTGTCCTCTGTGGGGCAGAGGACTGTCAATGGTTTGGGGTTTCAGTGCCCCACTTTGTTCTTTATTATTCCTCTACTGATATGCAGAAGTCCCTAAATGGACTTTTCCTAAATATGCAAAACTGATTTGACGGTAGAATTCAGATTTGTGTGTGTGGAGCATTTGTATTTTTTGTGCAAAATACAAAATATTGTGCTCAATAAAGTTGAGTTACCCTTTAATTAAATACTAGGAATGCAATCCTGTGCATGTCTACTCAGCAGTAAGGCCCATTGAACTCAGTGGAGTTATTTCCAAGGAAGTAGGTATAGGATTGTAACCTAAAATTTAAAATTAATGGACCCCTGGCAAACTTACCTGGTGGTGTGTGTATATACCCACCCAAGGGAGGTGGTTGAAACTCGACAACTCCTTTGTTGAGAAGAGTATGAAGCATGTTAGAGGTTGGGGCATTTTATCATTTATATAACTCTTGGGGACAGTTAAGCTTAGGAACATTTAAAAAACAACAAGACATCATTGTCTTTGAAAGTCCTTGGAATCATCTCATATCCTGAAAACCTAACAGCTTCTTCCTCTAGAAGGGTAATCATTAAGTTTAAAAATAAAACATTGCCATTTTCTCCATATCTGGCAGAACGCTACTTCTCTTTAACAGTGACAACTGACACCACAAAACATGGGTATTAATGCCACATCCTGTACTGAATCAGTAGAAGAATATGCAGAAATGGAACTAACTTCCCACACTGGAATACATCCAGAGCACCTGTTCAACAATGCAATTGTCAGGATGTTTCTGTGGATAAATATTGTTTTGTTTCTTGAAAAAACCGCACTTACTGATTATTCCACCTTGGGTTTGATCTACTAGTAAATCAGCCTTGGAACAGATTCAACTATAATTATAACACTCAGGGATTCCTCAAGCGTTTTTCACCAGCCTCAGATTTTAGAAATGCACTGACATATTCCTTCTTTGTCTTGTTTATATTTCTGTAACATATAAGAATGGCCCACAAGAATGTACATAAAAAAACACCCCAACTGTGTTTTTATGGCAGAGTTCTCTCTTGGTGCTGTTTTAGTGGAGGAACAAACAAATGTTCCTAACAAGTCTCTAAAATAATATGCTATTAGCATTTGAAATATTGCCTCTTGACTACAATGAAGCGGAGTATTTATATATATAGCATTGCCAAAGTTCTCAAAGCATTTCATTATGGATGTCCTGAGCGGCCTGATTTCATCCCATTTCAGTGTGGCTGGTGCTCAGTCATAGTTCTGTTCCATCATGTTTTGTGCAAGAATGCAAGTTCGCCTTTAATTTGTATACATTTTTTTAAACGAATGTGCATGCGGGTTAAAGGTAAAGGTAAAGGTACCCCTGCCCGTATGGGCCAGTCTTGACAGACTCTAGGGTTGTGCGCCCATCTCACTTAAGAGGCCGGGGGCCAGCGCTGTCCGCAGACACTTCCGGGTCACGTGGCCAGCGTGACAAAGCTGCATCTGGCGAGCCAGCGCAGCACACGGAAACGCTGTTTACCTTCCCGCCAGTAAGCGGTCCCTATTTATCTACTTGCACCCAGGGTGCTTTCGAACTGCTAGGTTGGCAGGCGCTGGGACCGAGCAACGGGAGCGCACCCCGCCGCGGGGATTCGAGCCGCCGACCTTTCGATCGGCAAGCCCTAGGCACTGAGGCTTTTACCCACAGCGCCACCCGCGTCCCGCATGCGGGTTACCAAATCACAAAAATCTGGATTAAGTGTGTGATCCAGTTGGGAGATGCATTTCGATCCACAAATAAGTTTGAGATCCTCACCGCCAGTTGGTCTGACATAACAAATTCTTCTTCCATCCCTACATTTCACACAGTTTATTTCCTGTGCAATCCTAACCCTGAGATCTCTGCTGCTGGGGAGGGTTAGGCTATGCTGCTATGCTGTTCTCCACTGACTTCCAGCAGCTTCTATCGGGGAGTTTCTGATGCTGCAAGGGTCTCTGATGTGTCAATCCAGGCAGGAAGCTGGCAGAAAAACCTATGGAAGGGCCACAAACAGGTTGCTTGGGGGAATAGGGCAAAGTCCTGTGGATCCCCTGAGGTGTCCAATCTTTATGCTCCTCAACTGCTTCAGTCTGAAGTTAGTTCAGGGGAAGATTTTTCTTAAAATCCTCCTCCTTCCACCCTGACTGATACCCCTTTTAATCATTCAGATGCTGTGTTCATTCTGCTTCTCCACCATTCCCTGGTCAGGGCTTAGGATTGTTCTGTTGGTAATTCTTGGAAAGACCTTCTAAGTTGGGACACTTTTATATTGTGTTGAACTCTTGACTACTGGTCCGTTATTACTCTCACACCACAGACAACAGTATATGATAGTAATATGACATACTGTACCTAGATTTTTCATGGTTTTACCAGAGTTTTAGCTCAGGCACTTGTTGGCTCAGAATTCAACCCAGGGGTCAGCAACCTTTTTCAGCCGTGGGCCAGTTCACCATCCCTCAGACCATGTGGTGGGCCAGACTATATTTTGGAGGGGAAAAAATGAACTAATTCCTGTGCCCCACAAATAACCCAGAGATGCATTTTAAATAAAAGCAAACATTCTACTCATGTAAAAACACGCTGATTCCCGGACCATCTGCGGACCAGATTTAGAAGGCGATTGGGCCGCATCCGGTCCCTGGGCCTTAGGTTGCCTATCCCTGCCTTGAACACTGTACCACACAAGTTTCTTTATAGTCTGTCAGTATGTCTATCATGAATCATTCACTGAATGAACTGGGAAAGCAGTTCCATGGTCTTCTATCAAGTAATTAGAATATACACTTTGGTAAATAAAATTGCATATGTAAAGGTTGTGATGCTGGGCTAATGAAAGCTTGGAGAGATGGCATGGTGGGAAGCAGGAAGCACAAAAGCTGGGACTTTTGTCTTCAGGAGATTTCAGAGAACAGGGGAAGAGGAACTGGGAATAGTTCTCAGACAGTCAAGAGGAATGCTTTCTTGCTCAGAAAAAGCCCAGTTTTGCATAGTTGTTCAAGGTAATGGAAAAGTAGGAGGCTTTCTGGGAGGCCATCAGAGACACAGTGAGGTTCCCACATTTAGGCTAGCAGTTGATGACAACCTACCATCAGAATTGGGCAGACTATGACTGCTAAGGCTGTTTGAGAGCCAAGGTGTATATCATCCTTAAAGTGGCATTTTTATGGTAGTGCTTCCCAACCACCATTTGTTCCAGAATGGGCTATTTACTTTTAGGGCAAATAGTAGCCATTGGTTCCTGTCCTACCCTCTGGAGCAGGAGAAACCAAGCTTGCTCCGTCTTCCATGTTGAGAGCCCTTAAAATATTTTAAGATGTCATCATGCCTCCTTTCAGTCTCCTCTTTTCCAGGCTAAACATACCCAGTTCCCTCAACCATTGCTCATGAAGCTTGATTTCCAGACCCTTAATCATCTTGGTTGCCCTTCTCTGCGCACGTTCCAGTTTGTCAGCATCCTTTTTAAATTGTAGTGCCTAGAACTGGACAGAGTGTTCCTGGTGTGGTCTGACCAAAACAGAACAAAGTGGTACTATTAGTTCCCTTGATTTGGACACTATACTTCTGTTGATGCAGCCTATGATAAACAAATCAGTGATAAGCTTCTTCCAATATATCATAATTCTGCTGCTCTTTCTCTCCTCTCCCTTCACATAATCATGTTGGATAAAGATGTGGAAATGTAAGTATATCATGGACACAAACACATTAAAAATGGCCTTAAGCACACAAAATCTGGATTGCTCTTAGCACTGAGGAACTGGATAATGTCAAAGTTTTTTGCAGGATGCAGTGCTATGAAAAGCAACAAATCACTAGTCCATTTTATTCCAATTGGGAAGCAATTCAATGCCAGTTAGATGTGGCTGAAAAAGTCATAGGCAGCAATTGAGCTTAAGAAACTGTTTAAAGTATCAACAGGGTATGCATTGTGTCATAAAGGGCTCCAAAGAGTAATTACTAGAGGGGAACTCAATTAGCTGGAACAAACAACTGATGGTTCAATTAAAGAGATTCCTGAAAATCACTACAAAGCCTCTGTCGTGGTTCATGTGTAGTTCACTGGAGGATCATAGCAAATCTTCTTTTTTGCATAAGAAACATTCTTTTTCTCTCTCTCTCTTTTAGCATAAAGTAAACACCATGGTGAATTTACCATTTTCCCTCAGCACATTAGGATCCCACAATCAAAAAGCTGAAAGGAGGTCCAGAGGTAATATTTCAACACTGAGGAAAAGCTGCTGTGGATCTGAAACTCAATAATGCATGCCATAACTGGGACTGGGCTTTAAGGAAGTCAAACAAAATAAAAACAACTTTTGAATCTAATGAAATGAAGAACTTCTGCTGATGTAGGCTGCATATGGCCTAATGGAGCAGAAACAGAGTACTTAAGAGTTTAAAAGTCCAGGTCAGCATTCAAGTCTAATGAGGCATTTTTCAAGGTGGGCTGTGGTGGGATGATGAGCTGCTTGTGCGTAAAATGCAAGTCCCTCAGAGTTTGATCAGGTTTTCAAACCTCTGCCTGTGACGGAGCCCCTCCGGCATGGCTGCGTCAATCGCTAGTAGAATCCGAAAGTGGTTGCTTTCGGAAACGTTTCCAACATAAAAGCTCTTTCACGGAAACACGTCTTCTGGACTCTCTGCGTGACAGTTTCCGGCGAGGCGTGGGTGTCCCTATAGGAGGTCCTGAGACCTCTCCACTGTTTTCGCTGGAAACGTCTCTGAGCCACCCCTCCGACTCACTTTCCCTGGAAGTTCCTGCTCGCCCCCTACTGGTTCCCTCTTCAGCTGCTCCGTCTCTTTCAACCTGAGGGAGCCTTTGCACCTCCTGTCCTTCCGATGGCAGTTCCCTGACATCCACCTCCCCTCCAGGGCCCCCTTCACCCCCTCCCGTCTCCTCCCCTCCGGGCTGGGAGGAAGTAAAACCCCTGAAAGAACCTTCCTCATCGTCCGAAGTTTCGAACACTTCCCTCCACCTGCTACTGTCCCTCGTCTCTCGATACTCCTCGTCTTCGGAGTCTATTCCCTCTTCCAACTCCGACTCCGTGAATCCTTCCATTTCCTGTTCCTCGTCGGTGGTGCCGAAGTACTCCCTCCTAAACCTTTCTACCGGCTGTGGTTTCCTAGGGAATCTTTGGTGGAACGTTTCTGTTAAAACCTCGTCATTGACCTCCCCTGCAGTCACCCAGGTGTTTTCTGACTCCGGTTCCCCTTCCCACGCCACCAAATACTCTACCTGATTTCCCTTCCACCTGGAATCGAGGATTTCCGCTACATGGTTGCTGCGTTCCCTCTCTTCCAAGGCTGGTCCCCTGACGTGCTCCCCTTCACGTCCCCCCCTGTATGGTGACAGTAACGACCTGTGGAACACTGGGTGCAATTTCATGTGGTTGGGTAACCGGAGTTTGAAAGCCACCGGGTTGACCTGCTGAATGACCTCAAAGGGTCCCAATCTTCTGGGCCTCAATTTCTTACAACCCCCTTTGAACGGCAACCCTTGGGTTGACAGCCACACTTGATCCCCCACCCTTATGGTTTCACCTTCCCTTCTGTTCTTGTCTGCCTGCTTCTTATATTGTGCCTTGGCCCTTTCTAAGTTGAGCTGGAGCTGATGATGGATCGCTTCCATCTCTTCTACAAAATGTTCAGCCGCTGGAACGCTCCATCTCTCCCCTCCCTCCCCTGGAAATGCCCTGGGGTGACACCCGTAATTAGCCAAAAAGGGGCTCATCCCTGTGGACACATTCTCCGCATTATTGTAGGCAAATTCTGCCAGCGCCAACTTTTCGACCCAATCGTTCTCTCTGTCATTGACATAACACCTCAGATATTGTTGAAGAATGCCATTTGCTCTTTCCGCCTGCCCGTTGGTTTCAGGGTGCCGGGCCGTTGAAAAATTGACTTCCACGTGCAGCAAGCTCATGAGCTTCCTCCAGAACCTGGAAGTAAATTGTTTGCCGCGGTCTGAGATCACCCTCAAGGGAGCCCCGTGCAACCTAAAGATGTGTTCTACAAACAACTTCGCTGTTTCTTCCGCTGTGACTGCATGTGAGCATGCTACAAAGTGGCACATCTTTGTTAACAGGTCTACTACTACCATGATGGCTGTTTTCCCCTTGGACTTCGGCAGATCCGTCATAAAATCTATTGATACCGCTTCCCAAGGCCGTTCTGGTGTGGGTAATGGTTCTAATAACCCTGCCGGCGCCCGTCTTTCCCCTTTGGCTCGCTGACATTGGTCACACCCTCTTACATACTCCCTTACATCTTCCCTCACCTTGGGCCACCAGAATTCCCTGGTAACCAACCACATGGTCTTGTGTTGCCCAAAATGTCCCGCCGTGGGGCTATCGTGCAACTGCTTGAGTACTCTCCCCCTCAATTCACCTTCGGGTATATACAGTGCCCCTTTGTAATACAATGCCCCATTTCTTTCCTCAAAACCTTCGGGGCTCTCGCCCTCCCCCCTGAGTCCTCTGAGCTTATCCTGGGCATATTCATCATTTTCCGTTTCCTCTACCAGTTCTCGTTGCCCCACCAGCGCCGCCCCACACACCCAGCGGTCCTCAGGGATGACATGTCTCTCTTCAATCGCCCCCTCCCCCTCCCAATACTCTGGTTTGCGTGAGAGAGCGTCCGCCCTGACGTTTTCTGGACCTGGCACATAACAAATTTCAAAGTTGAATTTAGAGAATTCCTGTGCCCATCTCACTTGTCGTTGGTTGAGCACTCGAGCTGTTCTCCAATACTCTAAATTCTTGTGGTCGGTGCACACTTGCACCTTGTGTTGTGCCCCAATTAATAAATGTCTCCACCTCCGGAACGCTTCGTGAATGGCAAGTAGTTCCCTGTCATACACCGTGTAGTTCCTCTCGGATTTATTCAGCTTCCGCGAGAAGAAGGCACACGGTCTCCACTCTGACATACTCCTCCCCGGTTGAAGAAGTACCGCCCCTACCGCCCGGTCGGACGCATCGGTTTCCACTCTCATGGGTTTTCGTAAATCCACATGCAGAAGTTGTTCTTCCGAGGCGAAAGCCCTTTTCAGTTCTTCAAATGCTCGCTCCGCCTCCACCGTCCAAACAAATTTCTTCTTGCTGCTGAGGCAGTCGGTGATGGGCGCCGTCAAGTGGGCAAAGTTCTTGATGAACTTCCGATAAAAGTTCCCAAACCCCAAGAATCTTTGCACATCCTTCTTGGTCTTTGGTGTCTTCCATTCCAGTACCGCTTGGACCTTGCCTGGATCCATGGCCAATCCCTTGTCTGACAAGCGGTACCCCAGGAATTCCACCTCCTTGGTATGAAACTGGCACTTCTCCAGTTTCACCCACAGCTGGTTGGCTTGCAGCCTGCCCAACACTTCTCGAACGTCCCTCACATGCTGCTCCTCATCCTCCGAATACACCAACACGTCGTCTAAAAAGGCCACACAGTTCTTGTAGAGCAAAGGCCCCAGAACGTGGTTAATAAACGCTTGAAAGCACGCGGAGCCTCCTTGTAGACCGAAGGGCATAACGAGGTATTCAAAGGCTCCCAAAGGGGTGAACATGGTGGTCTTCCATTCATCTCCCTTCCTTATGCGTATCAGATTGTACGCCCCCCGCAGGTCCAGCTTTGTAAAAATCTTTCCCTTCCTTACCCTGGTCAAAATGTCATCAATTCGGGGCATAGGGAAAGCCAGGGGTTCCGACACTGCATTCAAGGCCCTGAAGTCACACACAAGTCTCGGCTTATCTGTGTTTTTTTTGTCCACAAAAAACACTGGGCTGCCCCCCACCGCTCGGGACTCTCTGATGAAACCTCGCTTCAGGTTTTTGTCAATGAACTCCCTCAGCTCCTGCATCTCCCTGTCGGACATGGCGTACAGCTTGCCCACTGGGAGTTGGGCCCCAGGGAGTAGGTTGATTTGACAGTCAAAGGGTCTATGCGGCGGCAGTTTGTCTGCTTCCCTTTCGCTGAATACGTTGCTCAGATCTGCGTATTGCGGGGGCACCTTCCCTCTGCCCATTACTTCCATCCCGGCTAGGGTGACTCTGTCTCCGCCCTGAACCTTCCCCTGCTTGCAGTGTTCTAGGCAATGCGCTGACCCAAAGGAGACCACCCTCTGATGCCAGCCCACTAGCGGATCGTGTAGCGCCAGCCAGCTCATCCCCAAAATGATGGGAGCTCCTCCCAAGGTGGCCACATTAAACGCTATCCGTTCGGTGTGCCTTGCCACCCTCATTATCATCGGGACAGTCTGTTGGCTAACTTCTCCTCCCAACAGCTCTCTGCCATCAATCGTGGTCACCTGCAAGGGATTACTTAAAGGGATGGTCTGTATCTGGTGCTCAGCTGCAAACTCCTTACTCATAAAATTACAGGAGCTGCCTGAATCCAAAAGCGCCTTGACCTGTAGGGGGTGTCCATTTGGCAGCTCTAGTGACACTTCTATCACTAAAGCAGGTCTGGGTGGTTCTGGCGTGGGCACTTTCACTGCTCTTTGGCCTGGCTGCTGTGCCCCGACGGTGGCAGCCAGGCGTTGGCTTTTACTTGCTCCTTGTTTTCCTCCTCCCTTTCCCCCACAGCTCCTGCCATCCCTTGCCATTCCTTTCTTTGTGGGCAGACTCTGGCAAAGTGCCCTGGCTGTTGGCAGAGATAACATTTCTTGGCGCTCTTTCCCTCCTTCTTCCGCCCTTCACTGGGATTTGAAACTGCGCGCGCCCGCGCTGTTCCAACTTCCATCGGCTCTGCCGGCGGGAAAGGTGGCTCTGGAATGTCCGGAATGCGCAGTTCCCTCCAACGTTCTCCTTTCCCTTCCCGCCTTTCCAAAGCTCTCGCTTCCTGGCGCGCTCCTATGGCCAGCGCGGATTTGGTCAGCTGATCCATAGACTCCGCCCTTGGCCCCCGGGAAAGTTCATCTTTAACGGCCGAAGAAAGCCCCTCTTCAAAAGGCATTTGGATGGGTTCCGCCGATAGGTCCCACCCCAATTTATGAATCAGCATAGTAAACTCAGTCCAGTACTCACGGACAGATCGGCTCCCCTGTTTGCAAGCCATTAACTGCCTTCGTACCACCCCCTGCTCAATGTCACTGGAAAACATCAGGTCCATGGCACGAAAAAACTTCCTCGTGTCCTTTAGTATCTCATTATTCACTGCCATCAGGGGTCGAACCCAATCCTTCGCCCCCCCTTCGAGATGGCCAATTACAAAAGCCACTCGCGATTCCTCGTCGGGGAAGTCATCATACTGCAGGTTGAGAGCGTATTGCATCTCAGTTCTAAAGGCATGATAGTTTCTGGGATCTCCCCCGAATTTCTGCACCAATCCTGGCACCTTTCTGGCTATCGAGGTGGTTTTCTCCTTTCCCTTTTCTGCATCCTGAGCCCTCCTCTCCTCAAGCCTCGCCGTTTGCATGGCCAGCTGGATCTCCAACGCCCTGTACCTTTCTTCCAGGCTTGGACCTCCTCCAGCTGCTCCTGCTCCTCCGGTTCCGGCTGGGTCGCTCATGATGCCGCTGCTTGCACAAGCTGGCTTTCAGGGACTTTCGGATTGCTGTGGTGGGATGATGAGCTGCTTGTGCGTAAAATGCAAGTCCCTCAGAGTTTGATCAGGTTTTCAAACCTCTGCCTGTGACGGAGCCCCTCCGGCATGGCTGCGTCAATCGCTAGTAGAATCCGAAAGTGGTTGCTTTCGGAAACGTTTCCAACATAAAAGCTCTTTCACGGAAACACGTCTTCTGGACTCTCTGCGTGACAGTTTCCGGCGAGGCGTGGGTGTCCCTATAGGAGGTCCTGAGACCTCTCCACTGTTTTCGCTGGAAACGTCTCTGAGCCACCCCTCCGACTCACTTTCCCTGGAAGTTCCTGCTCGCCCCCTACTGGTTCCCTCTTCAGCTGCTCCGTCTCTTTCAACCTGAGGGAGCCTTTGCACCTCCTGTCCTTCCGATGGCAGTTCCCTGACATGGGCCCTGCTGGATTGTAGGCAAAAGTGAGAACTGGGTATGCAAAAGGGTGGTATTGACTGAAAGACTACTGGTAAAATGGGAGGGGGGCTGCAGTAATCTGGTGGTGTAGCCAGTGTGGTGTAGTGGTTAAGAGCGGTAGATTTGGGGAACCGGGTTCGTGTCTCCGCTCCTCCACATGCAGCTGCTGGGTGACCTTGGGCTAGTCACACTTCTTTGAAGTCTCTCAGCCCCACTCACCTCACAGAGTGTTTGCTGTGGGGGAGGAAGGGAAAGGAGAATGCTAGCCGCTTTGAGACTCCTCCGGGTAGTGATAAAGTGGGATATCAAATCCAAACTCTTCTCTGGGCTGGTCAGCTAAAGAAAAAGAGATACTATAAAATCAAGGGATGTCACACACCACCCTAATCTCTGCTGAGTGGAGCAAGATTCCAGGGGTACCAGGCACACTTACCCAAGTTCTGCATTTCTTTTTGGAAAATGAGACGCAGACCATTTAAAGACTGTGGTGTCTTTATGATATATGGTTTATTTACACACATATACAACCTGAGCCTACGATGGAGGGGTTCAGAGCATCAACATTCCAAAAGGCTCCAGCGTCTCCCATAGGCACAGCAACATCCTTGCCCTGCAGCTTGCCTTCCTAGGTCACATAATGCCCACCTTACTCTAACTTTTCTGACCTAAGCTCTGGCCTTACCTAACACAGGGAGAGACCCCCTTCCTTTGATCCTGTGTTGTGATAATGACTCATTACCTCAAAGGAAATTAGTCTGACTCAATTAACACTTAGCTCATGTTGATTTCCTAGCATTATCCACTAAATTCCTCTAAATTCCCAGTACCCACAAACTCATAACAATATAAAGGACAAGAGGGACACTTGCCTGGTGAAGTGCTTGTTGGGGGAATGACAGAAAAGGATTATCTGTTTATTAAGCTTTAGAAATATATATTTTTTCTAATACCCAGCTTCAATCCATTAACTATCTGCACTCATCTTTGAGACCACTGCTACAGCTGCCAAGGAATTTGAACTGATTGTAGACTTAAGCCCTGGTATCACATTTGTGCCATGTGTGGAGGAGATTGTACTTGCTGAGCCCAGTCCAATGTCTTCATATCCGCTGCCCCTGCCTTCTGTGCATTCAGTAGGAGGTGAGATCAGGATGCATGCACAGACAACTACAAATATGTGTAGGTTTGTATTGTACTTGCAATCAGGAATGCTGTTCTCAAGTGTCTTAAACTACCTGGCAGCAAGTCTGTATGTCGAGTCCCCAGTCCAGGGTCAATCCACATGTCCAAAGTCCAAACCAAAAAACAGTCCTAGAACATCCAAGCTGTGGTCCCTCAACATGGACAGTTGAGCAGACACAGCACCTCAGCTCTGCTTCCCTTTCCTACTTTGCATTCTGATTGCAGCATCTGGGCTTCACGAGGCATGTGACCCTCACCTGCTCCAAGCCTACTCCAGCTGAGGAATCACACTCCTCCTCCTAGAGCTAGCAAGCCCCACCTGGCTAGTTTTGGAGCTCAGCTGGGGGTCCTTACCTGCCTCAGGCTCCTGGAGTGCCCTGCCCACTGCTTCCTGCGCCTCAGAACTTGCTGTGTTTGTGGAGATAGGGGCTCCTCTAGCTCTGCTGCTTTGGTTCCTGTGCACAGACCCCCATCGCCTTGTCATCCACCATCACCCCATGCATACTTCCTACATGACCCTCTCCTTCCCCACTCCCGGCTTGCCCTGGTGTGTCCCACTCCTGGCTACACCTCTCACCAAGATCCCCTGCCTCCTCCCTTCTTCCTGTTGTCCTGCCATTTCATGACATCAAGGTTCTGAATCACAAGCAGTGATCATACATGTCCAGCAGCATGAGATGGAGCCTTCTTCATAGTGGCACCCCACATGGGTATAGCCAGGATTTATTTTAGAGGGGCAGGGATTATGATAGGTGGGGCAGAACTGAGTTATCTGTGACGCAACTGGTCAATTAGTTAAGTATTTTTTATTTACTTACTTAGGAGGGGCAGCTATCCCCCAGCACCACCTTGGCTACACCCATGGTACTAAAACTGCAGGATTCCCCCTCATTTGTAACTTTCTAATGCCAGTTGAAAGCATTCTTATTCATTCAGCCTTTTGGAAATTAGTTGAAAAAGTGGGCCATATATGGATATCACAGTTTTGTGGCGTTATGAAGTTTCCGCTGCTTGTAATGTTTAGAGCAGTGATGGCCAAACTTGGGCCTCCAGCTGTTTTGGGACTACAGTTCCCATCATCCCTGACCACTGGTCCTGTTAGCTAGGGATGATGGGAGTTGTAGTCCCAAAACAGCTGGTTTAGAGCATGGTTTTCTAAGTGTTATTGCTTTGTTTGTTTTTTTACTGAATTCTGGTAGGGAAAGTGTTCTTTCCCTACCAGAATTCAGTATTGAGGAGAGGCAGACGGCCGAGAAGGGAGTCCTGCATGTATTATTATTATTATTATTATTATTATTATTATTATTATTATTTCTGTTGGGAGCTGCCCAGAGTGGCTGTGGAAACCCAGCTAGATGGGCAGGGTAATACTAATAATAATAATAATAATAATAATAATAATAATAATAGTGGTCTTCAATGCGGTCTTTTGCCTTCTATATTCTTTTCCACTATGTTTCCACTCAGCTTCCAAAAGTTGTTCACTCCTGGGTGAAACTGTTGAATGTCCTACCAAGGGCAACAGTTAAGGGACAATTCGGATGGTGCTTCTTCTGACGCAAACATCTGTCCGCTTGGAACAAGGCTGTGAGAATATTCTGTTCTATCTTTCTTAAATATTTGATGGCCTTGGGGTGTTTGTTTTGTTTTTTTCTTTTGATGTGGGGAGGGTGGGTTGTAGGATCTTAGAGCAACTGCTTCTTAGGAAGATAAGAAATATTAACAGAGGCTCTTCAAGAAATGTCCAAAGTTTTCTCACAAATATGACATGAACATAATGGAGGAAAAGTCAGAGTGGGGCATTGTTAAACACAAACACATTAGCTTCTTTAAAGACGGATCCAAAAAATTTGCATAGTGTTCATGGAGCCCAAAACAGAACATTTGAATCTGAATGAAAGTCTGGCACTTTCCTAGGTATCAAAGCATGTTGGATGCCTGTAATTACCTTTATAGGCAGGGTTGTGCCAAACCATCTGGGTATGTCAAAATCAGCAGGGCTGCAATGGCATCATACTGGCTGGCAGGTTTACTACAATTCCAGGTGCTGATTGTAGTAGGTTCAGTTAAGTCTGGGAGTCAGTGGGAAGGAAGAAACTAGTGACTAGCTCAGGTGAGGTAAGATAAATACAGCCGACTGAGCTTTGTAAGGAGAAACAACAGAGAAATAATAATTAGAACTCTTCCTAAGTTAACAAACTTCAAGTAAAAGTAAATCATAGTCCCAGTTTCATTCTCATACATTTCCATTGATCACTGGTCTCATAGCTTTTCTTTGTATATTGGTGCAGTAGAAAGAGGGTAATATTTGCAGCTCAAACCATGGGCTGTGTCTTGGTCTGTAGACAGATTACAGAGGAGGGTGGTGTCAAACTAAATGACTGTTTCATGGCTTCTTTGGTTTTAATGACTCCTACTTCTGTGGGGGCCACCTCTGCTTCTCATTGACCTAAAATGCCCACTACTTGTCTGAAAATAAACTTCTGCCAATGTATCTTAAGCCTGTACGCAGCTTCCTTCCTATTTCAAGTGAGAGCAGAGCACAAGTTCGGATCATAATACAGAGGGTGATTAGAGGGTGTCTCCTGCCATTGTGGCACCGGGTGGGTGGAAATAACATTCTGTTCTTGGCAGACTTTGTGCTGCCTTGGTGACTCTGCTCATGAAGGGATTTTGAAATAGTATTGGCAGTCAGCTCTCTCTCTATAAAAAAAAACCCTATGCTGATGCAAACAAAGAAGCAAATCACAGAAGATGAGTGGGAGAAGAGCACCGAGCAAGAACCACTGAGGAGGGGTACAGAGCCAGGGGCTGAGACTCTGAGCCAGGCTTCCTCAACCTCGGCCCTCCAGATGTTTTGGCCTACAACTCCCATGATCCCTAGCTAGCAGGACCAGTGGTCAGGGATGATGGGAATTGTAGTCTCAAAACATCTGGAGGGCCGAGGTTGAGGAAGCCTGATCTGAGCTTTCAGGATTTTAAAAAGAGGGTCTCAAGTCCTTGTAGAACAAAAATTGAGAAGCAAAATGTGCAAGCATTGTTCAAAGCAGTTGCTTTCTGAAATGGAAGCATGTTCTTGCCTTTTAGTGTTTTTAGCCAATGAGTGATGTTCAAGCTGTGATTGACATGTCCATGCCCCAAGGGAGATTCACATTTTTCCAGACAAAGAAATGAGTCTTGCCCAGGGAAAATAGAGAAATTTACAATTTTAGTGTAGCTGTGGCTTGGCAGTCCACCCAAAAGCAAAACATAGTAGTAGTATTAAATAATAACAATAACATTATTATTATTATTATTATTATTATTATTATTATTATTATTATTACCCCGCCCATCTGGCTGGGTTTTTCCAGCTACTCTGGGCGGCTCACAATAGAATATTAAAAACATGATAAGATATTAAACATTAAAAACTTCCCTAAACAGGGCTGCCTTCAGATGTTTTCTAAAAGTCAGGTAGTTATTTCCTTGACATCTCATGGGAGGGCTTTCCACAGGGTGGGCGCCACTACCGAGAAGGCCCTCTGCCTGGATATGACCTTAATTATGCACAAAGATGCAGGTTGGAGACAGGAAAATCATATTGTCAACAGAAATATAGTAGTTTACAAAGCACTGTTGTAAGGCCCCCTATCATAAGCAACATCATACTACCTTAAGCAGTCATGGCTTTCCCCAAATAATCCTGGGAACTGTAGTCTGGTAAAGGTGCTGAGAAATGCCAGGATACCCCTATTTCCCTTACAGAGATATAATTCTCAGAGATTCCTGGGAAGAGGGATTGACTGTAAAAGCACTCTGAGAACTGTATCTCTGTGAGGGCTTCTGCCAAAAACTAACAGCTTCTTGATCATGGAATCCAAGTAACACATTTTTTCCCCTATAGCTTTTCCATTTATGATAATCTATTTAACTTATGACATATACATTATGTTTGCAAGGATCTGTTTTCAAAACAAAACAGAAATAGAAGATTTTCTGTCCTTGAGACAGAAAAATAGACCATTATAGAAAGCTGGTTTTGATCTGTTTCCTGTGGTTGAACAAATGGCTTTCAGGGTGCCACCCTGTGGTTAAAATACAAAGTCTTTCAAAGTCAGCAGTGTGTGAGGCAATTGTATGACTGATTGGCCTGGAATTTGCAGCTTACTTTGTGCAGCTCAGTTCTAAATATTTAAGTGTATTGAACTATAGCTAAGAAGGATGTTCCTTCGCAGGCAATCTGAGAGTATCAGCATCCTTCAGCATTGCCAGTCTAGGCTGACATTGTGTAATCCTGATCTACAGCAGTATTTATTTTGTACCTTCCTTGCAAATAGTCGTTATAAGGGGCAGTAAATCAATAAATTATGAAACACATTAGGGTGAAAGTACTCCTTTAAGCTGGTGAGACTGTGTTTGTCTATCTTTGTGGGATAAAGACTATCTGGTATAGAGGTTCCTTTGTTCCAGAGTAGGAAAGAAGCATATTCTCTTCATAGAATCATAGAATTGTAGAGTTGAAAGGAACCATGAGGGTCATCTAGTCTAACCCCCTGCAATGCAGGAATCTCAACTAAAGCATTCCTTACAGATGATCATCCAACCTCTGCTTAAAAACTGCAAATGAAGCACAGTTCACACATAGTCTTCAAAACACAGGGTCACAAAACTGAGACTGGTGGGCGCTGTTGCACACCCAAACACTTTTACTGGTGCACCTGAGAAGGTATTCCAGATGTTGGGATTTCATGTATAATAAAAATAACCCTCCCAGAAAGAAAGTTATAGGCTAACAAGTACAGGTGTCTTCTAAGCAAGAGAAATGAGAGCTAGTGTGGTGTGGACACCATGTACAGTATGTAAGTACTGAGAAATGTTCCCTGTTGTTGCTATTAGACCACAATTGCATCTCTCTCTCTCTCTCTCTCTCCCTCTCTCTCCCTCTCTCTCTCTCTCTGTGTGTGTGATATCAATATTGTGTGATCTCCACATTCAGAGCACAAATAAATGACTTCCCATAGGAAGCATAAGGTCATTGGCGGTGACTAACTCTCAAATGAGAACTATTTTGTGAATGGCACCCACAATGCTCTCAAATGGCACCCACAGTGCTCTCAGAAAGGTTGGCAACCCCTGGTGTATGGAACTAGAATAGAAGGTTAGAAGGGAATGGGGAATGTAAGAAGGAGATAGGGGGGATGGGAGAATCAGTCTTTCTGAACTGTTCCCACATTAGCCAACAATTTTTAAACATTGACAGGAAAATTTGTGTTAAAATATGTATTTAAAGCATATTTCTTCCAAGGTATGCACTTGAAATTGTAGTTTCATACTTTTTCTGGAAAGCCATGGGATCCCTCCCTACTAGTCTGGGAGGTACGGATCAAAATGTGCAATTTCTCAAGCATACCTAGGTGTCATAACATTGTTATTTGGATCACTTCTTATTAGTTTCACTGCTTTCTGGAGAAGGAACTGCACTCCCTCACTGTAACGGTTTGACTGCAGTTCAGAACACTTTCCTCTCTGTATACAAAATCAAGGGATTCCAGCTGTGAGTTAATTGGTCTTGACTTATTAGCAATAGCAACTATGTGGAACTGCATGGAAACAGGCGGCAGGGTTTTAGGCAGAAATGTTGGTTTTATTGGAGTTGTTTGCTTCAAGGCTTTTAAGACAATAGAGACTCTAGATTTCACTGTTTGTTGTTATTGCTATGCTCCCACAAATTTTATTCCAATGCCAGTGCCACCTATTCCAACTCCATGTACTGCAGTGGAAGTACCTTTGCTAAGGTGGAGATGGTTATCTGCTCTTGAGCATCTATTCAGTCTGACACTAGAGGGGGCAATGGTGCACAGCCTTCAGAAGAAATGGGATTTATTTTTATTGCAAACACCAAACATGTATTTCCGGGGAGGGGGGGAGGGGGCATGATTTGTAAACACATTGGCATCCACAGTCCAGGGCTGGTTGGGTACAGAGGGGGAAAATGATCCACCAAATGAAAGTAATAAGAGGACAAGAGAAAGATGTGAACTTCTTTCCTTGCTTGGAAAGCATTTATATTTATTTTTGTAAATTCAATGCAGACCCTGCATCACTTAACAGCAGACTTTGGAATAAAAAAACTAATCACAGCCCTGTGCATGAATGATAAGGTGATATTCATTCACCACATGTGGTGAACTGATGAACCATCATTCATTCATTCATTCATTCTATCATTGTGTATTCACCTGGAAGAATACTGGGAAAGAGAAATAATTAGTGTTGCCTTACAACAAAAGGAAAAACAATCGGACTGCAATTTTGTATGTTGGTTTTGTTAGTGTTACAGTATATGTTAATCTAAATGTTATAAAATGTGAAATATGCTCATTTTAAAGATCTTTTCTTTTTTACTCACTTAAACACGGTTCATTTTGATTCATCAATATTTTTAGCAAAATGATGGGGGGGGGAGTTTCCTCTTTAAATAATTATTTTTCTCTTGCAATCTATTTCTCTGCCTTGCTTAGTTTTTCTCTCACCCCCACTCTTTTTCCTTTTCTCGCCCCTTTCCTCAAAAGCCTTCACTAGTTAAACCCTTTTGTTAAACTTCCTAAATAAAAGTTTCATTTTCTGGAAACAGTTCTGATTTAATCTCTACTGCTCTTTATGTGGACGCTCTGCTGCCTTCACTAAACGATTCAAAGTTACATGGTCAGCTCCTTGCACTGTGCTAAAAATGTGCTAGTCTTGGTCAGCTTCACTGCACATGCAGCAGCAACCTGCCATCTGCAATAGAGTTATGTTCATACGGGAAAATCATTTCTCTAGTGTGCAACATTTGAGCTTAAATTTCCCCCAGTCACTGTTTTTCAAGAAGGGCTTACTCAATGAATAGCAGAAGGAGTCTGCAGACAGGTTAAGAAAGGAGCTGTATACAAGTGATCTCTTAAATTCTCTACCCTATTCGTGGGTCAAGAAGAGGAGATTCACCAACTTATTCAGGAAGAGGAGAAATTCTTGAACAGTTTCTCATAAGTGGGTCTCATCATTAGGAGTGCTAGAAACACAGCTGCTGCTTCTGTTGCTTTGTCCCCCAACCCAAACTGCTGTTGTACCATTTTTCACCATCCACAATGCCCCAAAATTAATATAATTACAGGGCATGGAGGTGTGTGTGTGTGGGGGGGGTGAATTACAGCTGCCACATACACCCCGAAAAGTGTGGGGAATAATTAAGGGAAATTCTGCAAGGTGATTTTCTCTCTCTCTAATTGGGTGGGGAAAAAATTAAAGAACTCTGAATATTGACTTCTGAGAAATGTAGGCTCAGCTCCAGTTTAGAGACACATGCCCTGAGCAAGCATACAAACTACCCCATGTCTCGCCTCCTCTTTCACAGAAGCTGAAGTTTACTGTGTAGCCCTGTCTCAACCACCCCCCCCCCTCCTTCTCCCTTCATTTGTGGAACGTGGTTGGTAGTTAATCATTTAATTGCTGTTTTGTTATGCTGTTCCCCCGGGAAAACATTCTGCAGACATGTTTGCAAACTCATTTCGGGAGCAACTGTGGTAACAAATTGCGGACAGAAAAATACACACTTTTACAGACTTTTTATAAACCGATTTTAAGATTGTACCTCCAGGAGCTCATTTTATTTGAGAGGTGCAGTGTTAATTACGTTTCCAAAGCAAGGACAGTGATTGAAGCAGGCTTGTTAAAAGGTGTTTGAAGTGATTGAAGCAGGTGTGTTAAAAATATAGTCACAGTGTGCCATCCCACTGAGTTTAATAGGACGCACAGATGAACCAGCAGAATAAATCAGTGAAACAAAGGCAGCAGGTGGGATTTCACAAAGCCATTTCTCCTCAAATTACTTGGTCAATTTCACAAACTTTTGGCGGAATCACTGTATCTTGCTGGTTCTAATATGAATACATTTTAAACAACAAAGTCTTTATTGATTTGACATATTACAATACAATTTAAAAATAGAAATAAAGGCGGAAAATATTTGCTCCCATACCCTCTCCAAAAAAGGAAGTCTGCATCCAAATCTAATGTCTTTCTCTAGTGAAGTGCAGTTCATGTATCCAAGTTCTAGAAGTCTGCAATTCTGATTCTGTGATTCTGCCCATGACCCAATGAGATCCACTGGTGACCATATTCGTAACCCTTTTTATCTGCAGTCATCCCTCCTGATTAGTTTTCACAAGACTAGGTCTATGACAGCAGCAGCTTTTCAATTAATCCAACTTGGATGTGATTCCGTAGACCAGGGATAGCTGAGCTGGTACCCTCTAGAATATAGTTGGACTAAAACTTCCATCAATCCCAGCCAGCATAGCCAGTCATCAGGAATTATGGGTGTTGTAATCCAACCTCATCTGGAAGGCACCACATTGGCTACCCCAATGTAAATAGTATAGAGGCTTACCAGAATTTGATCTGAATTTTGCAACTCTTATATAGCACTAAGCAGTCAAATTGGTGGATATGTATCAAGTTAATTTCAGCTGGATATCTGTGCAGTAAATGTAACATCTGTTTCATACTATAAATGGTGCTGAAATAACCAGATGGTGCTGATGTCTTCTTGCATATTATTCAGCAAACCTAAGATTATGTTTATTGGCTTAATCGTAAACCCCAGAAACCCTAGTGAAATTACATTACTATTGTGTGAAAATGTTGTGTAGTGAGAGAGGGAGGGAGGAAAGCAAAGATACAAGAAGCATGCATGAAGTATCCTATAACAATAACATCCCAATGGTAACTTACACTGTAAAAGGACAAAATCTTTTAAAGGTAGCTTACACTTTTTAAAAGTAGTTGTTAAACTGCAGAATAGAACCAATTGCCCATGTCTCTTGTTTCATGTTGTTACTACTAGTTCTGATATGTTTTTGAAGCCACAAATTCCTCCTTTTATTGCTTGCTATAAATATTATTTGTATATATAGATAGATTAACTAACTTCAAATGGCTGCAGATTACTATCATGGATAATTCAAAACATCATTTGATCCTGAGAATGATCACTCAATTTATCTCCAGAAGTCTTGTTCCACTACTCATGTCATACAGAGAACATGGTATTTGCGCCTGCTGAAACCCACTTCCGGAACTGAGTTAGTCTCTACACAATCACAAACTTGGGTTGCTGCTCACTCCACTAACTAGTGAATCTTATGTGAAGACCTTTCAGTTACATCTACAGTGGGCACCCTCAATCTCAGAATGAAGAATGTCAGGGACATGTTCAGAAAGATGTATTAGAAACAGAATGCCTTGGAAACATGTGTTTCCAAGTGCTTTGTATTCACAAAGAAGCTTCTTCTTAGATATGTCACAATACAAAGAAACACAAAGCCCAGTGATACCTTTCTGATTTTATCAGGCATGAGCATTTTGTCAAAACTGAGATATATCACTAAGGAAAAAACACAGAGGATTCCAAAGTGGCTTCTTCCTTGAAACAAGTCAAATCCAGAATTAAACCACGTGAGCTCCTTAGAGGTACCCGAAAACAATTTATTCTCATAGCACGAGTGTGGTTCATTGTAGAAATCTGCTTGCTAAGCCTGAAATTCCATGGGAATATATATGTGTGTGATGCGACTTCTCTTCCTTCAAATCCTTACTTAAAAAGCCACTGACTGTGAGGTCAATGGCTTCGTATCTTGAACAAAATGTACGTGTATAAAGTGGAAACCAAACATATTCATGGAACTGCTTCTTACACCCCTCAGAGTCACTTTCTAACCCCTTCCGACATCAGAGGGCAGCTGAAGGTCTTTCCTTGGACACAAGAGTCCCTGATCATCATGGGGGAGCAAGGAGTAAAGCAGATCCAGATCCCCCTCCTCCAGAGTCCCACACAGCCCTTTGCCTCCTAACTTGAGGAGACTGTGTAAAAGTTGCTGGTGTCGCTTTCCAATTTTGTGAACTGAGAACCATCAACCTTTTGACCTCTCTGTCTTCCCCTCTAGGTGATATATGATACCAGGAATGGGTAGCTTGGGATGCTGCCTTATAGTGAATCAGACCATCGTCTGATCATACTGAGTCAACATCGCCTTCACCGACTGCTGGTGATTCTCCAGGGTTTCAAACTGGGTTGTCTCCTAGTCCTGCCTGGAGATGCCAGGGATTGAACTTGTGACCTTCTGCATGCAAAGCAGATGCACTATCACAGAGCCATGACCCTTCCCCTATGGAGGGAGGGAGTGGGCTTTCTCCTGGTTTCCCTTTCCTGCTTTTAGCCCCCTTGTTTCCTTGTTTACTTCAAGCACTGGGGACCTCAGATGCACTATATATATATATGAGGAAATGCAGCTCCATTAACAAACATTAATCCCTTCTTATTTTCTCTCAGCCACTGCAGCTTCTGCAGGCTGTAAGCTTCTCAAGACAGACACTCTCCTTTTTCTCTTGCTATTTTCTTCTGAAAAGCAGTAGGTTCGTAGCTCTACATAAGTTGTTGTTGATGATTCTCCAGAGAGAAGCTGCAAAACCTCTTTAGAAGCAGTGCCTACCAGGCTGGCCATTTCTTTTGCCAGTTTTTCTAAGGCAACCCCATACCTCAGCACAAGCCCCGTATCACTCAACAGGGCTTCCGATTAGATGGAGGTAGGATTGTGATGCAAGTATCTTCTGCGGTTTGTCCCACTTGCCACCACCCTGTCATTGGGCCTAGCTGTGCCTCTCAGACTCTCCCCACGTTCCCAGCTATATGACAGAATACTTTAATTTATCCTCTGCTGACTGGCTTTGCCTCACAATCTGTGTGTAATTCATATGGTACCTTGCCTGCTGTCTCCTATTATTTCATTCTGTAATGCTTTTTGGGATACAAATCTCTCTGTGCCGCATTGTATTGTATCGACGGAGTGCATCTTTAATAAAGTTGTTCTCAAATAACATTCCAATAAGTGGAACGTACCTGTTGAGAGATGTGATGCTGCATATCAATGCGGAAAGTGGCAGAGGGACAGAAAGTGTGTGAAAGAGGGAGGAGGAGGTGGTGGTGGTGGTGAAAATGCTATCTTGGTTTGTGTTTACCCATAGCCTCCCCTCCAAAACCATTCAACGTTTTTTTCCCTTTTTGCATTTGAAAATTCTCCCTCCCCCCCCCCCTGTTTTTGATCTTTCTTAGGTGGAATTGTCAACTGTAATTATTTACAACACTTCTCCAGGAAGGTACTAAGACTAATTCTGTAAGAATCTGTCAAACGAGTAACAAGTAGCGAACAAGAAAAGCCCAGAAGAATTTTGTCTGGCTTGAGTGAGATTTATCATCCGATATGTGCGCCGCATCAAAATTCAAATGGGGGGAAATGAGGAAAAGCAAAATCTAGGAGAGTTTTAGAAACACACACATGCACACAAAGTTGAGCACTACTCAGAAGGCTGATTCAGGTATTGCTGGCTTCAGAATCCTCTCCCTTCATCTGGAGGAAGCTGTGGACATAAGGTTCCTTCAGGTATTCCATGAATGCATGGAGATGGAGGAGTGAAGCCCGCCACCACCTACTTGCTGTACATCCTTATGAGAGGAAGATGTCTAATGTTATTTTGAAAACATTGGCTGGGATCCTAAGCTACTGTTCCATTTGCATAAGGAGGAGAGTTGGGACCACTGTACCATATCTCAGGTGAATCCCCAAAGTCTTCCACCACCACCAGCAGAAGTTTTTGGGGAGAGATGTAGCGTTCTGTAGAAAGTAAAGATGCAAGAAATCCTGTTTAATAATAATAATAATAATAATAATAATAATAATAATAATAATAATAATACAATTCTTTCTCTATTCACAGAAGGAAACCTGAGCCCCAAGCCAATAGCCATTTAGAAGTTGTCTTCTATCCATTCCTGGAGCACGTGGAGGAGGGAATGGGGCTGTGCATGCCAGAGCCAGTGCAGAACATCGCCTCCAGGCTTCATCTCCAGACCTTTGTGAATTCAGCTGAATCTAGGTTCTTCCTCTGTGCATTTATCAGTACTGTGTGACTGAGGGTTCCAATTTCATGGAGCAACCTAGTTAGAGTCAGCTGAATGCGCACAGGTCTAAACCTTCATACCTTCCATTATGTGTGTGTGTGTGTGTGTGAGGGAGATGGTGGTATGGAAACACTGGGGGTTAGGGTCACCATATATAGTTCTCCTTCACCAGCGTACCCCTCCCTCTCCTAGAACACATGGTAACTTCCGAATAAACCTAACATCTCAAGTTTTACGCCTTGCACATACTGAGGTGGTAGTGTGTGATGAGAGAATTCTGATGTACAGCAGCTCAGATCGCAGAGCAGGGTTTCATTGCTGCTGTCCCCATGTTTCTCCACATCAAACACTCTCGGTGTGATGTCAAGTGGTTAAGCAGGAAGGGGGCTTTGCAAAACCTTTATTTCCTTTTCTACAACAGTGGGGTTATTTATTTATTTAATTATTATTTTATTTTGCATGAGGGAACAATAAAAATATAAGCCTTGCTGGCAGTACACAGGTCAGGAAAATACCACCACAATGTTTTGCCTCGTTCTGCAAAGCATGTAAATTGCCTCTTGGTGACTGCCAATCCCACACTTCTATAGCTCCCATCTCAGGGAAATTAATGTATTTGCCTCAACCTGAGCTTCTTTTGTTGCAATGTGAGCTGACAACTTGTATATAGTGGGGGCAGGAGGAGGAATACTCATGAGGTTTTATGATTTACAATGGTTACTGCCTTTATTAACATTGATTTGATTGTTTTCTGAGGCTTGTTACCTGCTCAGAGCCTCTAGCTTATTGGGGTTGGGGGGTTGGGATGAGTGAACTGACTGTCCTAACTTGCAACTGGAGGATGAGAAACAACACAATTAAAGCAGCACATATAATATCTTTGTTTTCTCATGTCTGGAGTAGGTGCAATGAAATGGCATATTTGCGTGTCTCTGTGCATGAGAAGTCAGTCTGGATTTCCTCATGACTAGTGCTGTCTAGGCTTTTTAATCCACAAGATTGCATCAAGGGCTGCTGTGAAATGACATTTTGCTTTTGCTTTGCTTTGTTGCTTTTGGTCACTGGAGACATTTTGCATAATCTTGTCCGGCCGTTGCCTGTCAGATACCTTTGGGTTTCTCTCTCCGTTTGCCTCCCCTGCCTCTGTGATGTTGCTCAAGGTGTTTTGGATCCCTTTCAGATTGTTTAACGCTGCACCTTGGTGATAAAGCCTTTGGAAGTAAAGCACAGCGGATAACACTGGGAGACACAGCAGAGATAATCGTATCTTCTGCTAACGCTGATGATTTGGAAGGAAAAGCAGGGAGGGAGTTTAACTTATAGCCCCAATAAAATATTCAGCCCAGCTGCCTGTATTACCTGCAAGTCACTTTTATTTTATTTTTATTTTGTAAGGGGAAGTAGAAAAGAAGAGGAGTGATTAATATGAAGCTTCTTGGGGGATTTGAATGATCCACTATTGGCAACAACATTTTCCAACATGCAGCATAAAATTAGAGCCAGCAGAGAGTTCTGTCACCCACTATTAAATCACTTTGACTGATTAAAGCCTACCTTGCTTTTCTCACATTTATATTAAATGGAAAGCAGTCCTTTGCAAAGGAAGTGATAATTGCATGGTCAGGTTTCGAGGGAAGAATCCATCCTGCTCAGCTGCTACTCCTACCTTTTTATTCTTATCATCTACTAGGGATGTAAGAAGATGTTGTTTCCCATCCTTCCCTGGATTCATCACATGCAGCTCTGTTGCTGTTCTGCTGCGGTTCGTCTTCTGCCAGAAGCTACATCACTTGCTGTGGCAGAATTGTCATTTATATTATTCCCATTCTTTCCAACACACAGTTATGAATCATTTGTGAATGGAAAGCAACAGCAAAAGTGATTACCTGTAGTATTTTCTGCATTGATTTCCATTCCAGTCAGGGGGTGAATAAGTAAACACCAGCAATTTTCATTCCTGTTTCATTTTTCATATTAATCTGCAATTGTTTTAATGTAAAAAAAAAAATGCATTTAACTGTGCATTTAAATATATATTTCTAAGTGCACCATCTCTCAAATACACTTTTTTCAAAAAATGAAAGTTTGTGGGTTTTTGTTTTTGTTTGCTTAATGCTATATTCAAGAAATGCAAAATCCAGTGAATAACTAAATTCCAGTCTGCACATTTTAATGTATATTTAACCTTCTGTTGGAACCCACCCAGAGTGGCTGGGGAAACCCAGCCAGATGGGCGGGGTAGTAATAATAATAATAATAATAATAATAATAATTAAATGGGTCCAAGGTGTATGGAATATGCACAGTTCATGTGGAAAGTCACAAAGGCTGAATTCCCCAACCAGCCTTCAGAGCAGATGGTTGCTTTGTGTTTGTGTCCATCCATCCCTCTTTGCACCATGGCCTATGTCAAGATATTGTGTAAATAAAAATATGGGTATAGGAAACCTTTCCAAAGGTATTCCACATGGGATGCTCCCTGACCAAGCGAGGCACAATCAAGAAGCATTTTGATTTAGCTCTGTGGGAATTAAGAATGGCATACAGAAAGTGGAACCCAGGTCCCCATGAGAGTATTCCCAGTACAAACGGGTTACAAAACTGATGGATCTCTGGTAAGTCAGAATCTGAGCTGCTCAAACAGCCAGTGCCAGTACAAATATGTTTTCATAATGATGTTAAATTATTTGCCTTGGCATACATGTCTAGAGCATAAGGCCTCTGCAATGCCAACATTAATTGGCCAAACTCTATGTAAGGACTGTGTTTATCGTGGCTATAGCTCCAAATGTTTGTTATTGGAATTATCTCTACTGGGATAAAATTCCAGTGTACTTCCAATCCAGTCCAATTCAGTTAGAAGCCAGGCACCTGCCAAATTGTGATGGATCGCAGCAGTGGCTTTCCTACAAGGACAGCCATTATTACAGGTTTAGGAGGGGAATCATTTAATCTCCCTTAGTGTCTGTGGGAAATTGATCTGAAAATTGCCAGCATAGGAGAGGTGCCATTGGCTAAGAAACCTGGCAGATTACAGATTATTAGGTCAAGGTGCATTTATCCTAGGTATCTTGAAAGTTGATTTTGGGGTGGGGTGGGGTGGATTAACAGATTTGCTTTCCAGGTAAAATCAACTGCTCTGATTTCCTGCTAGACCTGTCAGTCACAACAGGGCTCTCCCTCAGCAACCTTCCTCCACTCTTGTGCTTGTTCCTCCTTCTCCCACCAAATGCCCTCCAGCATTTCTCCAGTGAAAATAGAGGCGTCCTGTCAGGGGCTCAGGAGCAGAGGCACAGGGGAGAGAGGAAATGGAGAGCGAAGGGGAAGAATCTGAGGGCAGCGGAGGGGAGAATGACAGTGACCCGAGAGATTCCATGAGCCTCTCCAGCGAATCAGAAGATTCCCAGAAGGGGGCGCCGATGGTCAGGGCAAGGGGGGTCCCAGGGGGGACGCACCAGAAGCAAGGGGCCAGCGGGGACTCCCAAAGCAGCAGCGGGAGATCAGGACCAGCTTCCCCACCAGAGCGTAGCGGGGGGGAAGAGTCCCATGTGTCAGGGCCAGCGTCTCCTCCAGCAGGGAGAGAAGATGAGTCAGGGCTGACCACACCTCCATCGGAGAGTGGGGGAACGGAGGGGAGGTCAGATCCAGCTAGCCTCCCCGAAGGGGGAAGCAGTGACAGGAGCAGTGTAACGGTCAGGAGGAAGGTGACCGGCTGGGCGCGTGCGCCAAGTTCGAATGTACAGGCGCGCGGGACAGCAGAAAACCCGGATTGGGAACCAGGTCCTAAAGCCCGCTGGAGGCAGGGGGAAGACTCAGGGGACTCAGCGTCAGAAGAGTCTAGGAAGGGGAAGACCCCAGCGGACAGGCGGACCCAGAGGAGGAAAGAGCAAAGGAAGAGGTGGAGCAAGGCTAGAGTCTTAAACTGGTGTCTGGGGGGAGGAGACTCAGACGGAGCTTCGGCGGTCTAGAGTTTGAGACGTAGAGCTGCGCGCCGCGGCTGTGAAAGCGAAACTGAGCTTCAATAAAGACTGTTTTATATAACAACGAACTGGCGTTGGTCCTTTGTGAGCTGGGACCTAGGGCAGCTCTGACACGTCCCATTCCATAATGATAATTTTACTATTTATACCCCACACATCTTACTGGGTTGCCCCAACCACTCTGGGAAGCTTCCAACATATATAAAAACATAATAAAACATTATAAATTTAAAAAACCCTTCCCTATACAGAATTGCTTTCAGATGGCTCGAGAGTCAGATAACTCCATACCCTCCAACATTTCTCCTATGAAAATAGGGATATCCTAAGGAAATGTAGGACATTTCAGGGTCAAATCAGAAACTGGGATGGCTTCTCTAAATCAGGGAAGTCCCTGGAAAATAGGGACACTTGGAGGGTCTGCCATCATGCCACCCTGGTGTTATGGTAAGGTTAAAGACATGAGATTTACCATCAGCAGATGCCAGTCTGCAGCCTTTTTTTGATGTTTGGATCACTGGGATGGGGTGCCTACTTTGGTAGTGTCAGTTACCTCATATAGATCCTGCTTTGCCTCTAACAAGCCTGAAATATCTCCAAGGAGTCCACTTATCTTTTTGGTGGACAGCGTTGCTGCCGGACCTCGGGCCCCGCAGTGATCCAGCTGGGGGCGGAGATCGGCATCCACCTTGTCGCCGTCCAGCCGTGTCGGGATAGGAAATTCACCTGAATCCAATGCACAGTCTTTAACAAGGGGCCTGGTTTTAAGTAAGAGAATTTGGCTTAATTGGTCTTTGGGTCAGGCTCCTCATCACACACACTGTATTGGTACAAACAAGCATTCATCCTAGGAAACAATGACAGAAAAGAAATGGAATTATTTTCTCTGATCCTTGGATAGATTAAAAATTCCCATTTTTAACTATGTCGTGGAAGACTTAGAGTTCATGCCAGTCAGAAGCTAGACAAGAACATTCTTCAACAGGAACAGAACAGTAATAGGAAACTCATGACTCAACCCAGATACAACCAAGTCCAGTGCTGCCTAGCAGCTAAATAATATAAGGATACTATTCACATGCTAGTGGATGGATTATCACTAGTTACTGTGAACTATTAATACCCAGAAAAATGGAAGGGTTTGAAAGTGGGATAAAAAGGATGGTTTGTTCAGGTTCAGTTATATCATCCTTAAATGAAATGGGAGGGTTATATATCTGCCTGAAAAGAAGGCAGATGACATCCTACCCTGCTTTGAGCATTCTCTATGAAGCATTTGTTATTGTTGGTTTTTGTTTTGCTGGTGGTAGACGTTGTTACCTGTGAGGCACCGTTTGATAGATGGTGAACTGAGGTCCAACTGCTCTGGTTTAACTTCTTCTAACCTCCTTGTCAAATTCATGAAAACTCTTCAAAGACTTTTGACTGCAAACTTGGACATTTTTATTTCTTGTCACTCTCTTGCAATATGCAAGCCAATGTCCATAGTTGTTTCTATTTTTCTTATTAGGAGACGTTATCTATTTATATCTAACTGGTCAAGTCTTCTTCCTTCTTTACAGTCATTTTGGAGCTTCATTTGGTTTCGAAAAACAGCAGCTCTCCACTTCACAGAAACACAGCTCTATTAGTGATTTCCTCCCATTTTAAATCCCCAGTGCTAGACTCCTTTTAAATTTAATATTGATTTTAAGAAGGAAAAGTGAGTCTCTGATACTCAGAGCTTTAAAAAAAAATATTGCAGCATTGACTGTAATAAACTAAGAGGTTGCCAGGTCTGCACAAGAGTGAAACCGGAATATGTAGAAAGTTTATTCCCTGAAAGACTTCCTTCATAAGGCTTTTAGGATCAGGGGGGTAAAGATATATTAAATTCAAATAGCAAGCAATAACAAAGATGGCTCTTCACTTGACTCCTCTACCCTAAGTTCTTTCTAGCAACAGCAGTGCCCCTCTCAACATCCTCTCGACTTCCTCAACATACTTTTTTCATAAAATGTATATCCTGCTTTTGCTAAATGGAGGCTCAAAGCAATCTAATATACCTTGGGTAAAAACAAGAAGAAAATAATATAAGTGTAAACAGGTAATAATCAGAAGTAGTAGTGGGGAGCAACGGTACTCCAGACTGATTGCCCTCAGTGCCCCAGCTCAGTATTTGGGGCACAGCGGAAAATTTAAGGTGACTCAAAGCTGTATGAGAGAAAAGGGTGATGGACAGTGGATGAGGCCAATAACATCAGTGGCTTGGGGGACAGGACTGGTGGGCATGATTCCATGCATGGAAGGTTCTTCTGAAGAGGGCTAAACCACTATACTAATACAGAAATGGAAAATATCTTTATTTACATCCTATTTACATCCCATTCTCAGGTTCAGATTTCAGTCTATTAACAGTGAGAACCTATACATGTCTACTCATAAATAAGTCCAACAAGTTTAGGGGGCTGGGATGTATTCCTTGGTATGTGTGTACAGGATTACACCCTTAAAATTCTTGCCTGTCCATTTTCCCGAGCATCCAAGTGCTATCACCTCCTTGTCCTTTTGTCCATACCTCCTGATAACTTTCTAGGATCCCAAAGGATAATTCCAACATGAATGGAAGGACCTGCAGTGGATTAGAATTCACAATTTGGCACAGGTACACCTTGAGAATGGATGTGTTGGAGGAAAACAATGACACCAAGAAGGAAGTTGCTGGTCACTGGAATTTTAGCTTGCACTTGCCCCTGTACATTGTCTAAAAAGTACAGTTTACGTATTTTTGCTTAAAAGTACAGTTTAGCTTTGACTTGTTCCTCTATCTCAGTGGAAAATGTACAGTTGCCTCACCAGGTACCCAGAGGTGGGGACAGGAGAATACCTTGCTCTATCAATTTGGATAGCAGGCTCAGTACTTTGCCAGGTGTGAATCCTTGGAACGTGGTGGGCTACACATGTATAAATAAAGTTACTATATATTAATAGTTCTTTTCCTGATTTTTGCAAGAAAGTTTTATCCCTTTCCCACTGGAAACTAATGTATTTCAATTTATATGATACCTTGTTTTTATTTTTCTCAGTCTGCAACTTCCATTCACTCACATTCTTTCTTTTTTAGAAATCAGCTTTAATGCTATTCCTTCATTGCTTGTTTGCATCACTAACATCACTAGCTAATGCAAACAAGCAGTTACACCAGATAATTGCTCAGCTATATCCATGCCAACTGGGTTTCTCTTTTTAGCTTTTTAGCTTTCATTATGAACTTAATTAACATAAAATATGTACTGTAGCAAAATGCAAAACAAAATGAGGCAGATGTTCACCCTTACACTTCAACAAGCACACAAGTATTGCATACAACTTTAAGGCTATAGCTGATGTTGCCTCACACCAGGACAGGCCCATTAATATCTGTTGTGGCATAACAGAATAATGGCTCACTGATTCTTTTCCTTAAGTTTCAATCTGACTAGACCATATGATGTTGCATCCAACAGATTATGTTTATAAACCAATTATAAACCAATAAACCTATGTTTAAATCTATTTTACAACTAGTGCTTACATGGGTGGGGTGAGGTCATTAATTTGTTGTCTTTTCTAACTGGAAATTCTGCCCAATATTTAACCTAAAGTATTTCCTCCGACAATATAAAAACTTTATTGCATTGTCTCATTCTAGCCTGCTTTCTGCAACTGTTTCCTCACTCTCTGCCTCTTACGAACTCTCATTTTTCTCTCTTCCAGAGATGCCCCATTGCTCGATCTTTTGAGCTGCCTGGTCCTCTTTGAACATGGAGGAGATCTCTAACCTCAGTTCCACTTGGCTGACTCAGTCCATAGCAGAACAGGGGGAAATAAAGGAAACACCTATAGAGCCCTAGGTTGAGTGTGTGTTCTCACTCTCTTTGTTAATATTTCTACTGAGGAGTTTGGAAGACTGTCTACTGAAAGCACCTCAGAATGGAAGATTCCTTTGTTACATCAAAACCACACTGTTAGTGCATATGTAATTTGCAGTCCATTGGAAACCTCTGACCCCTCACACAGAATTAAACTATTTCATTCTAGTTTGCCTCGATTTACTTGGACCTGGGAAATGTGCAACAGAGAGGACATGAAACAGTGAACAGTACAGAAAGACCAGTTAGCGTAAAAAAATATAAACCGTGTAAAGAAGGATCAAGGTTTTTAAAAGACAATGCAAATACCTTTTCGTCTGCACACTGTGGGATTCTATGTAGAATTTTGATAAATATTTTAAATATGCTGCTAGTTATGCTTAACATTTGACTACTCAGTACTTATGTGGGTACAGTTAAGGTGGAATGAACACACTTTTTTTAAAAAAACACCATCCTGAAAATGCTCTTTTTTAAAGCATTTTAAAAATATATATTGAATTTTCCATAAGGCTCAGCATCACCATCTAGTGTCACATTGTATATTGCACTTAAAACACACTTAAAACATTTCATTTGCAGCTGCACAGCTGAGCAAAAGCCAGACTCTTTAGATTGTTACCCTGCCAACAATCTACTCCCTAATAGAAGTGGAAGCTAAGTGGTGTGTATTCTGAAAGTAGCAATTCTTAGTCAATCATTTATTATTTCAACTTAGATTTGAATCTTAGTCCACATTTAAATAAGTAGTCAGTGTTTCCATTTCTCTCTCTTTTTACTTCCTCCCCCTGCATATATGACACACACATATTCGGATGTATCATTGTTGCTTTAACAATTTGGAACCTCTCTGAGATCTATGGATAATGGACAGGCAAAAATTATTGTAATTTGCATTTACACAAGAAGTAAAAGATGCAGAATTTTAAAGAACAACATTCCCACTTGTACAGTTAAAGTGACAGTGACACCAGGACACCACTGAGGTGAGAGCAAAATCTACTTTTGGTTTCTTGAAGGGGGAAGGTTATTAAAGCTTTCAAGCGCCATCTAGCAGCGTTGCTTCCTAGCTTGTTGTTGTTGTTTAGTCGTTTAGTCGTGTCCGACTCTTCGTGACCCCGTAGACCAGAGCACGCGAGGCACCTCTGTCCTCCACTACCTCCCGCAGTTTGGACCATTAGGTCCAGTTGTGACCGACTCTGGGGTTGCAGTGCTCATCTCGCTTTATTGGCCGAGGGAGCCGGAGTACAGCTTCCGGGTCATGTGGCCAGCATGACTAAGCCGCTTCTGGCAAACCAGAGCAGCGCACGGAAATGCCGTTTACCTTCCTGCCGGAGCGGTACCTATTTATCTACTTGCACTTTGACATGCTTTTGTACTGCTACGTGGGCAGGAGCAGGGACCGAGCAATGGGAGCTCACCCCGTTGCGGAGATTCGAACCGCCAGCCTTCTGATCGGCAAGTCCTAGGCTCTGTGGTTTAACCCACAGTGCCACCTGCGTCCCATGTGCTTCCTAGCTTACTGCAGCTCTTCTACTGTGTCTCATAAAACTCAGTGGACGCTATAGACAGGGGAACCCAGACCTGTCTCACCTTGGCAAGGGCAGATTTAGGGTGATGCGACCAGTTCTTCCACACTGGACATCAAGCCCAGGGTGTGCCACAGGGTGTCACAACTATGAATTGAGCAGAATGGAAGGCAAAGGGAAGGGGGCCACCAAATTTTGGCCTCACACAGGGTGCTGCTGAAATTTGAAAGACCCTGACCTTGGGCTCCATTTTCACAGCATGCTGAATTATGTCAGTTCAGAGTGGGACAAAGAGGAAAAAATGTTGTGAATGTTGAGAGAGAGAGATGACAATATGTCTGTCTATGAACATATGCTTACTAGGAAGTTAGAGAAGGCTGATTTCTCTGAGACAGAAAAACAAGAAGAACATTAGGGGGGGGATATGGTGTGAGCAGTGACTCTAGTGTCTATGTTGAGATTGGCTGATATATTTCATTTACATCAGCCTGTTGCTCCAATGGTCTTAATATTCAACTTGTATGTGACTTGTAGCAGCAGGACAGTTGAACAAGACCAGCTGCAGCCTGAGTCAGATTGGATATTAAGAACCTTTGGTCAGGTATTATAAATCTTCATCTATTACCTTTAATTTATGCCTCAACAAGTCTCTGTAGCTTTATTTAGCCTGCACTCCATCTGTCACTCTTAATCTGCTCCTCAACATCTTGGCTCGTAACTTGCCTGGTCTGTGCACCAAGCCATACAGTTAATAGTAACTGGAACACTGAACTATTATTTGTGTGTCCTTAATGGAAGAATAGCTCTGATGGCTCAGATCTAATGCCCATCTAGGGCAGAATCCTGTTTTCTATAGTGGATGTGCCTAGGAAGTGTAGAAGCAGGACAACAATCCTCACCTGTTTTTATTCTCAGCAAGTTCTTTGCAAATGTACACTGCCTCTGGATGGGAGAAAAAGTCAATTCAGTTCACATTTGAAGGCAAAGCTACCTAATTCACACAATATGAAACGATGCAAACCAAACACAACCATTCTTCCAAAAGTCACACTTCTTTGAATTTTGCAGCACAGTTTTCTAGTCAGGTAATGTGTACAAAATGCATATACTAGGGCAAATTGTGCATAAAATTCACATATTAATGAGAATAACACAACATGCACAGACATGCATTATATTGGAGCAAATTGCTTTGCAAATATTTCTCTAAAGTTTTCTTGGTGATATTTAAAAATTAATAATAATTGCAAACTGATGCGGAAATGTGGGGGACTGAACTGAAGATTGGGAAAGTCTGAAATTTTTTCAAACAGAAAAAGATTAGAAAAGTGATAAATAATGGAGGAAATGGTTAAATCTTCAATGATAAATTGGGCCAGGGACATGGGACACATTATCCATTTTGCACTATGGGAGCAGCTGTGGAAAGTAAATGTAAAGTTTACAGCATGCTACACACTAAGAGAAAATTTTATGAAGGTGCTGCATAGGTGGTATCTGACACCAAATAGACTAGCAAAAATGTCAAAATCAACAAAGGGCAATTGCTGGAAATGTAAGACAGCAGAGCGATCCTTTTACCACATGTGGTGGATGTGTAGTATAATTAAAAACTACTGGGAAAAGATCCATATTGAACTAAAAAAATGTTTTAAAAAACCCTTTTCTAAAAACCCAGAAGCATTGTCGCTTAGGGTTAATAACAACGGGAATGTCTAAAAAATAGAGAGATTTGTTCCTCTGTGTGACAACAGCTGCACATTTATTACTAGCCCCCAAATGGGAAACAGATAAGGTACCAACAAAAGAAGAATGGCATATTAAAGTGTTAGAACACATGGAGTTAGCAGGAATGACCACTAGAAAAAGAAATCAAAATGATGAAAACTGTAAGGAGAACTGGATATCTTTTATTGAATATATGAAAAAGTATAACAAACACTTAAGCTAGCAGGATGCAAAGATTTTCAGCAGTGTAGGAAACAACTAATGTGTATCTAAGTAGTTGTGATAGAGAGGGTGAACCAAGAAAATGCAAGAAAAAGAGGAGACAAAAGGAACCATAGAAGGAGAGGATGTGAAGTCAGTGGAGGAATGCTTTCTGGCTTTCTATTTATTTTCTTGATATCCTAAAATTGTTATTTCTTTTCTGTTTCAGAGTTTTCTTTTTTGTGTCCTTTGCATTATTTCCGTTTATTTCTTTGATATGGAATTGTATCAGAAACGCAAATAAAAATAAATATTAAAAAAGAAAGAAAGAAAAAATGATAAACGGAGATACAGTTGAGCTGACTGGTTCTCCTCTGACTGTGGAACTTGTATTTAGCTCTTCTGGTTAATAGCCATTGGTAGATATGCCCTTGATGAATGTGCCAAGTTTTTAACAACCATCTGAACCAGTGGCCATCACTACATCTGGTGACAACAAATTCCATTTGTCAATTACACATTCTGCAGGCTGTAATGGCTTATATATTTCTCCATGTTGTATTATACTCCTTACGACCTTAGCACTATATTTCATATGATTGTATTATTTTCTGAGTGGACTTGCTTTATTGCTCCTGCCTTTGTATTTATTAAATCTTGTATAACAGATGTCATTGACCATTATCCACTACAACACCCTCGGTTTTTTCTGCATTCCAAGCATTGGATTCTGCTTCTTCTTAAATTCTCTTCCAAATATGGTTTCCTGAATCCTATTTCTGATCCCATGGAAGTTTTGGAACAACTGTGCATCATTACATTCTTCACGTCCCTTTTCTGAAGAGACTGTCCCTCTTCTCTGATTTTCAGTGGCAAAGCACATGTTTTGCTTGCTGAAGGTCCCATATTCAATCTTTAGCATCTCCAGCTAGATGGAGCAGGTGGCAAGTAATGGAACAGACCCATGTCTGAGATAGTAGGGAGCTGCTGCCATTCAGAATAGACAATGTCGGGAGAGATGGGCACACAATCTGACCTAGCATAAGGCAGCTTCCTATGATGTAAAAGCGTGACTGATTTCTGGAGGTTTTTTCATGCTATCATGATACAGTGGTACCTCTGGATATGAATGGGATCCATTCCGGAGCCCCGTTCACATCCTGAAGTAAACGCAACCCGTGTCTGCGCATCTGCACATGCACGGGTCATGATTCGCCTCTTCCGCGCATGCGCGTGACATCGTTTTGACTGTCTGCGCATGTGCGAGCGGCGAAACCCGGAAGTAATGCGTTCCTTTACTTCCAGGTCACCACGGAGCGCAACCCGAAAGCGCTCAACCTGAAGCAACTTCAACCCGAGGTATGACTGTATTGGCTGCTTACTGAAATTGACAGCTCTTTTGTCTTCCAGCTCCCGGTCTGAAACAAACTTTGGAGATATCTCCTCTGACAGGTTGTAAAAGAAGGAGCAAAGATGCTGCTGCTCCAAGCCGAGGCATCAGCTGCTGCCCTGCAGGGGAACTCAAAGCACGATATAAAAAGGATGTGGATTTATAATTACAGCCAAAAGATTATTACTGTGTGAAACAGGAATCTAAATAACAGTGTCATTTTATGTCTGGAAGATATATGGTTAAAACAACCAAAACACAAAAAGAAACATAATTCACATGGAACAGACTACTTTCCAAAAGGTCAGTAGCTCAGTTTTGGTTTAGATTTGGGATGTGACTTAATTCAGAATTCTTCCTAGCATTGGGTTTACTGGACATTTTTCTTAATACAGAAATATCCATTCCTTGGGTCACTTTTGCCTCTGGCCCCACCTACCACTGGAACGTAACTACTAACTGTGGGAGCCTAACATAACCTCTAATGCTGTTTAGGATTGCAGAATAAGTGAGCCAATGTCTATTATTATTATTATATATAAGGCACCCCAAATTGCTTAGCATTGTTCCAAAAGCTTCCAGTTGTTGTCTTCTTTAGTGCCAGCAGAAAGGGTAACATTTGTTCCTCTAGAGTTTGTTATTTGACTTTACTGGATGTATATCATCCTCGTAGCTTTCATGTAATAAACTACCAGCAATGACCATTATTTGAGCAGGCCTTTCGGACACCTACTAGAAGAGTGGCTGAGAGCAGGCCATTTTTCCTCAAATGCCGGCTCAACTACAGCAGCCCATTTATTCATTTCCACTAGTGAGAATCTTTACAATTTGCTCAGTGTGTGGTTGGATGTCCAGGAAGATATTGCCGCCAATACATCATAACTGGATAAACTGCTAAGCTGTATAGTCTGAAGAGAGCATATTGCACTTGTTTTTCATGTCGCCTAAATGTTTATTTCCTCAAGGCAGGGACCATCACTTTGGACTCTTAAAGTTCTGCCTGTCTGGTGAGAATGAATTCCATTACAGAAAGATAAAGATACTTCATTGCTCTTGGAAAGGAAGTCGGAAGGGAGAAGAGAATGAAAGGGCCTAAGGCTATGTACAAAGTTTGTGATCAAACTGTCTCCAGTCTTGGTCGTGAATTTCAAGCCCCAGATCACGGCAGTTGCTCTGATGCCTCTGGGTCCTGGGTCAACAGCTGAAACTCAGTTCAACATATCACATTTAATTGAGTTGCACGGTGTTCAATATTTGGTTGTGTGAATCAGCCTTAGCTCTGCACAGACAGGTTATATGCAGGAGTTTGTTACTGTTTTAGCATGTGTTGATTAAAGTGACAAAGTGACTATGAAGTATAGCGTGGGGAAAAGAAGTTAACTGGCTGCTTGCTTGTATGTTTCTGGCATCCATCTGTCTTGAGATACAATGGAAGAGCTTGCCATCAGAGGTAAAGTTAAACCATTGGAGAGTTCCAGCGCCTGCTGTGGCTGTAGACACCAAGACGGAAGCAGCAATCAACCAGGGGAAGTTGCTGCTGAGTAAGGGTGGGACTGATAAGAGGCTGCAAGACTGGAATGGATGGCTTATAATAATTAGAGGAAAGCAGGAAATGTGGTAGATAAGCAGTCTGGGATCCTGAGCCTGTGATGGATAAGAGCAAATATTTAGGGTTATACGTAGCTCAAATTAACTCCACTACAGCTTAGGGTTGTAGATTGTTATAGAGGGGAAATGTATTTTTAAGCAGGGGGGGGGGAGCAGGGGAGTAGTCACTGGACATTTAATGAATCCCGTTCATCTGTTTTATAAAAGCTAACCTGAGAAATACTGCAATCCTGTTGCAATATTTCTCAGGTTAACTTTTATAAAAACAGAGCTCACAGTGATCATGCACACATTTGGTGGTTCTCAGATTTTTATTTCTGATAGCTGCTTCTTTTAGCAAGACAGAAAACAGCTGCTCTTAGCTGCTGCCAGAATTTCATTATATTGTGTCAATAAATAGTGAGTTCCAGAAAGACTGCAGTAAACGACATTTATTATGAACTAAACTATATGCAAGTATACTTGACAAGTACAATGTCAAAATTGTCCTTTCCCAGTAACTGCCTGATAGAGTATCGAAGCTGCTGTTTAAAATCTCTCAATTTGTAAAGCATTGCATATTGATGAAGGGAGGGATATTTCACATGTATTAAAATGGATAACTTCTTCATCTGGCCAAATCTGAAACCATTTTGCTTAGACTTTCATGTATCTACACTTTTTTTAAAAAAGTGATTTGAGGGACACTGAAATCCCAACACCCAGATACAGATTTGGAAGAAGCAGAAGTGCCTCCATGCTGCTTGAGAAGAGCTTTGTCAGTGCAAGAGCATGCATTCCTCTTAGGTTGTGCTACACATCAGGATAGCTCAGAACATATGGAGCTCCCAGTGGTGCTTCTTTCATTGGCAGTAGCCACAGGGAGGCCCCAAAACAGGGCATTCCTGAGATGGAATGAGCCACTGGGGGCGGGGGGAGGCAATAGCAACAAGCTCTTTTGGTTCCTTGTTATTTGCTTTAATAATTGAGATATTGAGATATCTCCTTCTGCTGACCTCTTGAAAAGTTCAGGGACCTGTGGCTCTTTAAATGTTGTTAGACTCCAAACTCCCATTAGCAACTGCCAGCAGGACCTGTGGTCAGGGACAATATTGTCCCTGACCGAACAATATTGTCATCTTATTCTTTTAAAGCTGTTTTCAAGGACAGTTGCGTTTCTATTACAATGGTTTCTGTTGCCTATGCAAAACTCAGACAGACAGAAGCACAATGTGCTCTTTTGTTTCTCCTATTACCTTTGAAAACACAATACTAGAAATATGAATTAAAGTATAAAGAACTGCAAAAGCCTTCCTGCATATGTTCTCTCATTAAACAATCATCTCTACTATTGTGATTATCCATTTTCATGCTGGTTCATATGAAAGCTGCATCCCTGAAGTACATTGAACAACTCTTCAATTTACCACAGTTGAAAAATGGGTTCATGGGTGGCATTGCAAGTTTTTTTTATGATATTTTATTATTTTTATGCAGATTCCCCCAACTCCCAATTGTTACTGCATTAACTATGTGTACAGCTAAACAAATGATTTAAGAAACTACAAGTTGCCTCTCTAGCAGGCTACTCAAATAATGATGTATTTTTGGAGTCTGTTGACCCGCTGGTAATTTTAATGCTGCTGGGTTGGATACTTTTAGATAAACAATGTTACAGGTGATTTTTTTATTGCATTTCTTGGCATAACCGTGTTTCTCTCCATTGGCAATTGTCACATTATGTAGGTTAATGCCCTGCACAGACACCTATTGTATTTGGCAAGCTATGGAAATTAGCTGATCACATTTGGAAAGCTGAAAATAGTCTGTTCTCTCAGTTATATTGCTGTTCACAATTATTAATAGATCTGTGTAAACAGAATTCAACCACAGTTAAGTCTGTTCAAACCATTTTCCATATGTGCATGAACACAGTGCGAATCTTTACAGCTGTAACTGATACTTACAAACTGCAATCAATACAGTCTAAAGTTGTGCTTTCTGAGATATCAAAAGATTAATCAATTATCGAGCCCAAACTGCTGCAAAAAGATTGTCCTTTTACAGTGGATGTCAGATTAACCATAATAATGCAAGCTTCTCTTTTCTTTTTTAAAGTGTTTTTATTGAGCTTTATCCATATAACCCAAACAACAAAATAAAGCCTCAGGAGACAAACTCATAAAAACTAAACCAAACCAAGGCTGGCATGCGATGGGATGCTACATTAGCAATAAAACATGGTAATGCTAGTTATCTGGATACTTTCAATAAGATATAGGCAAGTAAGTGGAGAGTATCATCATAAGAAATGAGAGAACACTGGTGAGGGTCCCTCACAGGGCTGCTGCAATAGAGCCAGGGTGGAGAGGCACATTTCCCCCCTCCCCCTGGGCCTTTAACCTTGACAGTGGCCAACCTAACCAACCCCTTGGTACACCCCTGCCCTCATGTAACTTCTTCAAGCAGTTTTTCCGCCGTTCTTTCCTATGCATTTTTGTTTTCCCTCTTGGAGAGTTAGATCAGCATGCAGAATTCACACTGGGCATTGTGTGTAAGACCGCCTTATTAGGAGCAATCCTCTTCTTTTCCTTTGCATGTGATTTCAGCATAATGACCCCAATCTCCCCCATGCCAAAAATGTATGCAGGAACATTCTGATAGCCATTTATGCTATTGCCCCAAGAGTTCATATTTAGATGCCTAGTTTCTCTGCCCGAGTATATGATTGTCCTCTGATGAGTTATTTAAAGAAGTTTGTTCAATCAAACATGGAAGCACTTATTCAGCAGAAATCCTGAAGTATATTTAGATATACAGTGGTACCTCAGGTTACATACGCTTCAGGTTACACACTCTGCTAACCCAGAAACAGTGCTAAAGGATAAGAACAGAAATCGGGCTCCGGCGGTGCAGCAGCAGCAGGAGGCCCCATTAGCTAAAGTGGTGCTTCAGGTTGAGAACAGTTTCAGGTTAAGAACGGACCTCCGGAACGAATTAAGTACTTAACCCGAGGTACCACTGTATCTTGCATCATCTACATGGAAGATTTAGGAGAGTTAATACTGGAGGAGGACAAAAGGATAGAGATTGAAGAAAGAGCTGTGACTCCCTGGGAAACTCAACAAACCTGCTGTACTTGGAACTATTTGTGGAGAGAGCAGCTGAATGGGACACAGCTGTGGGCAGCCTGAGGGCTCCTATAGATTTTTCATGACTCCAGGCAATAATGTCCTCGCCACTTACTAAGCTGTTTCCAAATCTACCCTCTACCTTGGGCCTGCCAAATAAAAAGCACTACAGTGCCACCCACTGTTTCCAGGAACTCTTCTTATTGTAAGACAATTGTGGGTAAGCTAAGAGTTTGTTGGACTCTGGGTGAGAACCTGGAGGCTGGGAGGGAAGGTGGGCCACAAGAAAAATGAATTGGGGTGTGTGTGTATGTGTGTAATTGTAACTTCATAGTTTGAGTTTGACTTCACCCCCAAAGGTACACTCCTACATTATCTCCCGAGACAGACGGATGCCAACATGTAATTTTGTATTTGTCAGGGCTGCCTCAGGTCCCAGCTCACAAGAGACCAACGCCAAGTCCAGTTTATATACAAAAATGTTTATTGAAGTCCATTGTACGCTCCACAGCCGAGGCGCGCAGCCCCACGTCTGTTACGCTTAGACCGCTGAAGTCCCCTCTGAGTCAGTCCCTCCTCTGCACCAGTTTAAGAGGGCTGTGCTGCTCCACCTCTTCCTTTCTTTCCTTTTCCGCAGGGTCTTCCTGCCCCCTGGGGTTTCGCCCCTCCTGGATTCCCCTGACGCTGAATCCCCAGACAGCTCTTCCCCCCTCCTGCGTGCTTTGGGACCTGGCTCCTCCCCTGGGCTCCCTGTTCTTCCGCGCGCCTCCACATTTGAACTTGGCGCGCGTTCGCAACCTCCAACCTTCCTCTTGACAGTTACACTACTCCCTGCACTACTCCCCTCCCTTTCCGGGAGGATGTCTTGCTCCGATCTTCCCTCCCTCTCTGCTTTCGGATCTGCTTCTCCTGTCACACTGGAATCTCCACCCCCTTCACTGCGCTCTGGCGGAGAAGCCGGTCCCGACTCCCAGCTCCCACTTTGGGTTCTCCTGCTGGCCCCCTGCTCCTGACGAGTCCCCCCTGTGACTCCCCTCGGCCTTACCACAGGCGCCCCCTTCTGGGAATCCTCCGATTCACTTGAAAGACTCATGGAATCCCTCAAATCATTGTCATCCTCTTCCTCGCTGTCCTGGGATTCTTCCCCCTCACTCTCCGTCTCCCCCCTCACCTGTGCCTCTGTCCCTGAACCCCTGACAGTATTAATGTAATATTTATATGTAACTGCATAGTTTTGTGATATTTCGTTTAGGTTTTCTGTTGTGGCTTCAGTTTTCTGTACACCACTTAGAGAATTTTTTAATATATTAAGTGGTATATAAATTGAATAATTCAATCTAATATTTTAATCTGGAAAATAAATTCGCTTTCCAAAAAACTTTATTTACCTTGCAAAGATGGTCAGGTATCTTTACTAGGCCCTGTCATGTAATGTCAGTAAAGCTCTAGGAAATGAACTTGAATGTAATCATATTTTCATGGTTTTTGAAATGAGATATCACAAAGCCCTGATATTCCATTCACAATACTATGCAATGGGACTTTTCAGAAGAAAGTTGTCTTGTGTTCAATGGGGCTCACTTCCAAGTAAAAGAGTGGAGGGCTGGAGCATTATTAAATTACTTATTTGCATGGGTAGCTTATCATATCATTGCTGAAACTTTTGAACATGAAAAGATCCAGTCCTTTATTTTAAAAAAGAGGAGCTATAAAACAGTGAGTTTTGCATTATAGCTGAAAACTGCTTTTTTGTGCTCTCTACCCCATTATGAGGCCTGCTGAAGGAATGCAAAATGGCACTTTAATAATACATATTTTTAGAAAATCACGTATTGGATTGAAATTTCATTGCAGCATAACCCTTTGATCCATTTCTAAATGCATGTGTAGGTGCAGAAATTATGAATTATTTTCAGCTACTGGTAAAATCTTTATTTCAAAGCAAATATGAGGTTTTATTTGGTTCTTCTAGCTGAATTTATTGTCTCAGATATGGAATGTTCAGGGATGGCCAGAAGTTAGAGTCAAACAGAAGAATGACCAAGGCAGTGTTGGGTTGTAGCTCATTGGCACAGCACACACTTTGCATGTAGTAGGTCCCAGGCTCAATTCTGAGCATCTCCAGGTAGGGCTGAGAAATATTTTCTGTCTGGAACCCTGGAGAGTCACTGTAGACCAGAGGATGTCATGGTCAATAGTTTCAAAAACCAAAAAAGCGATCAAGAGCAGGAACAAGGTCATACTCCTGTCCTGCTCTCTGCATAGATCATCAGGGTGATCATTGAATTTTTGCTTATTGATTTCTTGTTTAATCTTAATGCAATGTAAGCTGCCCTGTGGTCTTTGATGAAGGGCAATCTGTCAATGAAATTAATAATAGAACTAGTAATTGAGGCAAGCTGGTTTTCGAAGGGGCAGAGGAACCAGAGACCAAATTGCAAACATGCGCTGGATTATGGAGAAAGCTAGAGAGTTCCAGAAAGACATCTACTTCTGCTTCATTGACAAAAACCTTTGACTGTGTGGACCACAGCAAACTATGGCAAGTTCTTAAAGAAATGGGAGTGCCTGATCACCTCATCTGTCTCCTGAGAAATCTCTATGTGGGACAAGAAGCTACAGTTAGAACTGGATATGGAACAACTGATTGGTTCAAATTTGGAAAAGGAGTACGACAAGGCTGTATATTGTCTCCCTGCTTATTTAACTTATATGCAAAATTCATCATGCGAAAGGCTGGGCTGGATGAATCCCAAGCCGGAATTAAGATCGCCGGAAGAAATATCAACAACCTCAGATATGCAGATGACACAACCTTGATGGCAGAAAGTGAAGAGGAATTAACCTTTTAATGAGGGTGAAAGAGGAGAATGCGAAATATGGTCTAAAGCTCAACATCAAAACAACTAAGATCATGGCCACTGGTCCCATCACCTCCTGGCAAAAAGAAGGGGAAGAAATGGAGGCAGTGAGAAATTTTACTTTCTTGGGCTCTGCAGATGGTGACAGCAGTCACGAAATTAAAAGACATCTGCTTCTTGGGAAAAGAGCAATGACAAACCTAGACAGCATCTTAAAAAGCAGAGACATCACCTTGCCAACAAAGGTCCATATAGTTAAAGCTATGGTTTTCCCAGTAGTGATGTGTGGAAGTAAGAGCTGGACCATAAAGAAGGCTGAGCACTGAAGAATTGGTGCTTTTGAATTATGGTGCTGGAGAAGACTCTTGAGAGTCCCATGGACTGCAAGAAGATCAAACCTATCCATTTTGAAGGAAATCAGCCCTGAGTGCTCACTGGAAGGACAGATCCTGAAGCTGAGGCTCCAATACTTTGGCCACCTCACGAGAAGACTCCCTGGAAAAGACCCTGATGTTGGGAAAGATTGAGGGCACAAGGAAAAAGAGACGACAGAGGATGAGATGGTTGGACAGTGTTCTCGAAGCTACGAACATGGGTTTGACCAGGCTGCGGGAGGCAGATAGAAGACAGAAGTGCCTGGTGTGCTCTGGTCCATGGGGGCACGAAGAGTCGGACACGACTAAATGACTAAACAACAAAAGTAATTGAGAGAAGTGCTAGCCAAGATCCTAGAACATATATCTATTCTTTCTTGTGCCTTAAGAGCCACTCAAAGTATTCTTTGCTTCCCCTCCCAATAGATATTTACGTATCATCATCATGGCATATCTTTTATATTACCAGCCAAATTAATGAATGTTGAATCAAGGTGTAAATTCAGAGGAAACATCTGTGGTATCCACAGTAATCAAAGGGAGTATCATCATTCTCAAAATTATTACAGAATGTGTGTGTGTGTGTGCAAATCACAACAATGAAGATTACCACTCTTCTTTTCCTCCATATGCTGCCTCATGAGTTAAGGAAGCACCCATTATTATTTGCTCTTCTCTCAAGGAAGCTGCAAGGAACTGACTTGTTCAAGGACATCAAATGAGTCATCAGCAAAGCTCCAGCTGCTTTTGGCACTTCCATTGTCACACTCATATGACACTTGAATACATTTGCTGTAGATAAATGTTTTATTCTGAATATGTCTTCTCTCCCTGCATCTCAGTTTCCCTACCTGTCAAATGGGATAACGGTGCTTGCTTCTCTCTTGATGTTTTTGTTTGTTTAATATACCACTGTGTGCCTAAATTGTTTTAAAAGTCAACACCAATTTCATGGGCTCTGGCTCCACTGAGCACAGAAATGTAGATAAGAGCGCATTGGCCGATTACAGAGCTGAAGTATAGCATTCATTTTCATAAGACAGCATCCTCTGACTAATTCAATATGCAGTTAGACGAAAGTACTTGGCCTGAAACATGCTTCTCCCTGTGCCCGGAATCACCTCTCTCTCCTCCCCCCACCCCGCCCCAAATCTGGAAAGAGTTTTGTTTGGAATTCAGTGCTTGTTTTCTGCTTGTATTAATGTATAGGTGACATATTGAAGAGATATAAATGTACATTTCCCTTTCTTTTCTTTTCTCATGGCACAATGCCCAAAGGCACATTCCATCCTTTTAATCCCACTGTCACTAACTACTGATAAGTGATTTTCACCCATCTCAGACAATTACTGCTTTGTTTCTTTAACAGTTTGGGCTGATGTCTAAATATGACCTCAGGCTTATTAATGATGACCTCAGCTAATTAATAATTACATCCAGCTGGGTGCAATGTTGAAAACTGCAATCCAAGCTCACATTTTGTCTCTCCGCATTTGCATGATGGGAACACAACTGCAAGGCTGTTTTATAAAATGTTTGCATATGCACTATTTTTTTTAATAAAAATGTTTATTAGGTTGAGCTCACGGTGATTGAATAATCTGTCATTCCTAGCAAGGTTTGAATTCTGAATTGCATCAGTGTTCATTTCTCTCCTTTTCTCTGGACTGAAAAGTGATAGGGTTTTTTTCATTCCCTGAACCACTGAGTAATATCAGGGCTTCAGTAATAAAATCGACATGATCCTGCTTTGATTTACCACTGACATCTTACTATCAGCAAGGCCAGGGCCAGGTGTGATGGGACTCTGAGCTAGGGGTTGTATCCAACTAAATTGTACCCAGAATAGACCCACCTAAGGAAGTCATGTCCATTAAATTTAATGGCTCCACTCTGAGTAGGAGTAGCAATGGCTTCAACCCAAGCTACCCCTTCAGCACCTTTCCCCAATGTGGTACCCGCAAAGCTTAAGAGGAGGTGTATAGAAATGGGCATCAGTGTCAGGCAGAAAATGGACCAGGCAGTGATGCACAAAGTAGTACAGCTCTAGCTGCCTGGTTCTGTGTGAACCTGCAATATAAAGAGAAGCACCAGGGAAGACAAGTGCAGTTGCTATCATTTTTCTTATCCCCGATACTAATGATGTGTTTGCCAAGGGTGGGGTCCAGAGGGATAAAGAAGCTCACGGAGGCTGCATCCACCTGGCCTGTGTTAAGATTTACAAACATATACAATCAATAATAGCTTTGGCTCATACATATCATATTCGCTAAGGGTATCTTAACATAAATTGGCAAGCTTAGCAGGAATCATATGACTTATCTGAAATCTAAGGCAGTAGTTTTTAGTCAGTAAGAAAAGGAAGTCAAGATGAGGCAAGCACCTTGCCAGGTTTTCTTTGTGGTTAGTACCAGACCATTTTTGATCCATCAGCAGCAGTGGCGGAGTTAGCTGCTTGGGCACCTGGAGTGGCGCACATGCAATGCACCCTGGGGTGAGGCAATCGGCACGTTGGCGATCCGCCTGGGGTGTGTGATTGGCATCGCGGCGATCTGCTCGGGGGTGTGTGATTGGCATGGCGGCGATCTGCTCGGGGGTGCGATCGGCGCAGCGGTGATCCACCCGGGGGGGGGGGATTTTGTCACACACCCCTCTGGGATGACACCCAGGGCAGACCGCCCCCTGCCCCTCCTTCCTATGCCCCTGATCATCAGAGCAAACAAAGGAAAAGCACTCAGATTTCCTGATGTTGCTGGGGGCAGGAACATGGAAACAATTGGCTAGCGTAGGCAGAGCAATAAAAGTCGACCTAGCTTGAGGGTTATCATAAGGAGTGGATAGCCTCTTCAGGGAAATCAACAAGAATAAAGTCACATGTAACACACAGTATAGGAGTGCTCTTCATTCTTGACACATTCTAGGAGGAAGTTCTTATCCTAAATGCATGAATTAGCATATAGCATTCATTTTCTGCAATATAAACAACTCTCTTCAGTAAAGTTTTATGATTATCACATATATTTTACTGATTCAGTATTGGATAACCCTTCCCCTATGAACATTGGAACAGTGTTTCCCAAACTTGAGTCTCCAGCTGTTTTGGACTACAATTCCCATCATCCCTGACCACTGGTCCTGCTAGCTAGGGATGATGGGAGCTGTAGTCCAAAAACAGCTGGAGACCTAAGTTTGGGAAATACTGCTTTAGAATCTCAGGAGTGTCTGGAGTGGTATACAGTCATACCTCATGTTACGCTTGCTTCAGGTTGTACATTTTCAGGTTGTGTCCCGCGTGACCCGGAAGTACAGGAAAGGGTTACTTCTGGGTTTTGCCACTTGCGCATGCACAGACGTGCAAAATGATGTCACGCGCTTGCCCAGAAGCGGCGAATCACGACCCGTGCGTGCGCAGACGTGGGTTGCGTTCTTTCCAGGTTGTGAACGGGCCTCCGGAACAGATACCGTTCGCAAGCAGAGGTACCACTGTAGAAGGATCCTCTCCTAATAGAAATTTCAGCTCGATTTGACTTATCAAGGAACTCCATTAGGGAGCTAAACCCTAAATTCTCTTTCTCTTTACAGCAAGGGTGGGGAATCTGTGACCCTCCAGATGTTGCTGAACTACAACTCCCATATCCCTGAAAATTGACTGCTGAGTCAGGTATCCAACAATTCTTGAAGGATCAAATATCCCCCCCTCTGCTTTGCAGTACTGGGGCATTAAAAATGAAAATAATTTGTTTAAGGGGTGATAAGCCAGTGTCCGCTGTGGGCCCATGGGCTCTAGCGTGTGGCCCACCATGCTGGGTACTGTTGCTCCTTCGTGTTCACTATTAAATAAACTATTGGTTCAATTTGGAATACTCTTGAATTGTGCCTGGGCCAGTATTGAGCTACATATTCTAGGTTTTGCCAGTTTGATGAACTGGAATGGGAGCTGGGCACTTCAGACCACTTCTGGAAAGTCTTGCTGCCATCCTAAGCATTATGGAACAATCACTGAGGCCTTTTACACTATGCATAAATCCACTCCATGCACAGTGAGACCTGAGCATATCCGATTTAGCAAATGGAATAGAAATTCTAGGATCTGAGGTATTTTGCAACAACAAGAATGATGACAACAACAATTATATTTATTTATACCTTTGCCTTTTCCCCTGACAAGGACTCAAAGTGGCATACTGATAAAATAAGAACAACTTATTTTAATAATAATAATAAAATGAGAAACTTGCAGAACATCTAGATGAAAATTCTTGTTGCTGGTTCTTCCAATCTATTTATGGAGTCAAACTCAGCAGTTGATTGTGCTTTCAATAGAATTAATGTTTTGTTTCATACTTCTACAAGTCGGAACAGCATTTTTAATCCTCCAGCAAAGTCACATACTCATTTAGACCAATGATGTTGTTATGCCTTACAAATGTTGCCGGACTACAGCTGCCATCACCACTGGTGCTTGGCCATGCTGAATAGCATCTGATGGCAGTTAAAGTGTAACATCTGGAGGGCCACAGGTTTGCTACCCAGATTTAGAGGGCAAAGCTTATTGCAAGCATTTCAGCAAGCTGACTTGCATGTTGAAACATGTTACACAATATTTGTCCAAAGGTACAAGCCTATTTGGTTTCTCTCCTTGGTTTTAATCTCTTCTAGTGGCAATGTAATTCCATTGGACCAAAATCCTTGATTTACAGTAAATCATCCACATTGTTTGGTGGTCGATTCTGGCAAAGCAGCTCCCTGCAGATGTAAACAATGTTCAGTTATAATATCTAATGTGCTTCATATTCTACCAGGCACGAGGGTTTATCATAACATAATTTCCCATGGGGGCTTTTCATGCTCTAAGATGGCTTCTAGATACCCCAAATATCTGAGAGTCGATTGCATGCAGTGGCTCTCAGTCATGTCCCTCTTCTCAGCTCACTTCTGTTCTCATTGATGTTGATGCTAATTTAAACACAGGACAGGAGATGAATCCAACAAGAATGATAAAAGTCATCCAAATAACTGTGAGATGTATTTGTATTTTGACAGTTTTAAAAACTACATCTCAAGGAGGAGGCATAACATCTTTATTATATGGTAACATCAAATAAAGTTCCATTTTCAAAGTACTCTTTAAAGGTATAACACAGGTAGTTTTTGCAGGAAATTGGAGCAAAACCCAGTTTCTGCCATCCAGTTCAGGATGACACAATATGTAACAAAGAAGTGGATAATGAGACTGTGTACAGCTATGTGTGTGTTTAGTGAGTCTGTTTCGAAACAATGAGTAGTTCAATGTGAACTAAGTAATGCTCAGTTCATTGTATACTCAGTATTGTCCTCACACACAGAAAAGGACATGAAAAGAACTACATGAAACGCACACAAAAATATGTGAAACCACGGCAACAACTGTCCAAGGGTGATATCACATTGTTTTAGATTTTGTATTTTTCTCTGAAAATGGGTATGGAGGCGTTAGAACTTACGAAGTAGAAAATTGTGATCTAAGCATGTGTGTCTAATTTTATTCTGAGATCTCAATGGAGCTATCACACTACAAACAAACCTCATTTGCAAAATGCCAGGTGAGACAGTGGTTAAACCATAGCTCCACTTTGCCTGTCCAATTACTCAAATTTTCATTTCAAAAATAAGTGTAATGTTATAGAGTCACCATTTTTGCACCATACGCTGGGGGGGGGGGGGAGAGGCTTATCCTGTTTGTCATTTTAACAACAAACTAAACTATTTATATCCAGCAGAAAAGAATATGTGTAGGACAGAGAGGAGTCCCTTCAAATTTCTTATAACTGGATCTCATACAGGAATTAGGTTGGGACAAATGACTTTTTATGAGGTGGATGTTTAGAGGACATGCTGGATGTGATGTATTTATCATTTGGGGGTGACTAGGGCTTTTTTCAGCTGGAACTCACCGGAACTCTGTTCCAGCACCTCTCAGGTGGGCACCATTGCCATTATAAGAGAACAAGGGAGGCCTTCATGGTGAGTTCTGGCACCTTTTTTTTCTAGAAAAATAGCACTGGGGGTGACACATAAAGCTTTTGTGATCAAGTAGGCAACTTATATTTAAAGGGTCACAGTGGCAATGTAGCACTTTGCCACCCTCTGGTGGTTATATTGGAATACTCAGAGGCTGATGAATTTAAATCCTAGTTCTTAGGTCTCATTGGTTGTTGAGGTGTCATGGGAGGACCAAGATAACTAACTGATAGTTACTCTACAAATGCAGCAGTGTTATGGATTATCTGCTAGTCTCCTATCCTATTTTTAACATCTTTTAACATCTGTTTATTGATTGCTAGTGAGAATGGTCTGCACTAACGTTCTACAGATTTTAAAACGAGCTATTCTCATGTGGATTAACTGAAAGAGTGTGATCTAGTGGGTTTTTTAGTCTTTTCATAGGAATGAGGAATAAATTCATTGCGTTAGCATTTTAATGTGACCATACATAATCTGTGCTTCACTAAGTGAATCAAAACACTGCTAGTCTTGAAAATTTGAACTTCCCCAAATTTTGTGATGAAATTCTCCAACCAAAAAGTATGTATGCAGATGCCAGTTCTGGTGAACATCAATCCTAGATTGCTGATAATCAGAAATGTCTCCATGGCACCAAAGTTCAGGTTTCAGAGAGGATGTATTTTTCTCCGTGTACCCTCTGATTGGTATCTCTCACTGTTGATTGGCTACCAATGCTTCCTGCTGAATTATCTACATAACCAGATTTTTATTTTTATTTTTGCAAGCTGTCTTAAGTTTATTTCAGGTTCATAATAGACATGACCTGGAACAACCCTGTTTTGGGCTTTACTCTAAAACAGCCACAGGAGACTCCAAATTTGATTCAAACACTGTTAAAGGAATACAAGGGTAACTCTCCCCCCACATATCACTTTCCTGATCTAACTCACCCCCTCCCCAAATCACACAAAGCTGTTGTTTTACCCCACCGCTGGGGGAAATACAGGTACCCTCCTCCAGTGCCACTGTCATGAGAAGAAGCTTCTAATTCTGCTTGATTTAAAACACTGGGAGATTCACTATTAACTCTCCCATATCCATTTCATGTATTTGGGGCCCCAATGTTGTGGTATGGAATCCTTAGTTTTTCAAGATATGCTTGTAAGAGGCAAGGAAGCCCTGAAATGTTCTTGGAAGGAAGAAAGAAGTGAAGAGCAGCTGGAGGTCTAGGAGACTATGAAGTGCTGCTCTGCTTCTTAAAACAAATCAAGGGAACTGGGCAGTGAAAGGCAAGTTCTTTCAGTTCTGCCATTCAAGGGAGTTCCACTTCTGAGGCATGGATGCCTCTGGTCTAATGTGCATTGCTGAATGGACATGGCTACAAGGGAACAGCCTTAGGGCAATCCCCTTCACTTACAACTTACCTCTGAAGAAGAAGAGTCCTGATGGAGACTGACACACTGACAGTCACTTAAATTATTCTGAGCAGATGAAGAATTTAGCGAGGCATTTGCATGACTTTTGCCTAGTCTGTTTTATTTTTAAGCTTTAAATCTTTTAAATCAATTGTGTTGTAGTTCCATCTCCCCAAAGTCTTTCCCCCAAAAGGTCAGGGCAGGAAGGATTGCTCTAAGAGTGGTAAATGGTGTGTGCAAGAAACGATAGGAAAAAGATTTAAATTTTTCATGGGGAGACAAAGAAAAACATCGGTCCTCAGAGCATGCTTTGGCAGCAAATGTCAAGTGTATGCAAGCAGCACCACATCTGTGATCACTAAAAATGTGGAAAACCATGTAAAAAACATTGACATGCTGTATCTATCCTTATAATGTCTGATAGTGCAGGCAGGGCCCTATTGATTGCCATGGCACCAATATCTTCAAGAGATGCATAGCTGACAAACCAAACTTTTGATGTAATGGGTCTGGCCTTATTATGTTGTCTGTAATAGGACAAGAGGTGTTTGAAGTCAGCCAGCAACTCTAATTCAATCTCCTGTTATTTGCTGTGAGAAGAGAGGGGAGAATGCCTTTTATTTGTGTTAGAGTTAATTGGACAGAGCCTGCCGGAGAGAAGCAAAATTTGT